>NC_091076.1:107308536-107623179 GCF_032405125.1 Capricornis sumatraensis | reverse complement strand
GGTTGCCAGTTCCCTCTCCAATGCATGCAAGTGAAAAGTGAAAGTGAAGTTGTGTCCAATTCTTCACGACCCCGTGGACTGCAGCCTACCAGGCTCCTCCATCCATGTGATTTTCCAGGCAAGAGTACTGGAGTGGGTTGCCGTTGACTAAGAAGGCCCAAAATCCCAGTGCAGTTCAGTTCAGTCACTCAGTCGTGTCCGACTCTATGCGACCCCATGAACCACACCACGCCAGGCCTCCCTGTCCATCACCAACTGCCAGAGTTTACTCAAACTCATGTTCATTGAGTCGGTGATGCCATCCAACCATCTCATCCTCTGTCGTCCTCTTCTCCTCTGGTCCTCAATCTTTCCCAGCATCAGGGTCTTTTCCAATGAGTCAGTTCTTTGCATCAGGTGGCCAAAGTATTAGAGTTTCAGCTTCAGCATTGGTCCACCAGGGAAATTTACACTAACGGATTTCTTTCTCTCTTTTTTTTGGCCACACCATGTGGCTTTCAGGATCTTACTTCCCTGAAAGGACAGTATCTGAATTGCTAAAGGATTTGTGTCCAGTGATCAGCGATCTGAGTCCTTCACCATCTCCACCCCAGCACCCACATGCCAAGGGCCACTCCATCTGTGCGTGGAGATGCTGCTACTAAGAGGCACAGAACCAAGGCAAGAGAGCATCTTCCTTTGATAAAGCAGGAGAGGGCAACTATGTCGCAGAAGGTGGGAAGGCACAGTCTGCCTTGGGATCTGCTTGGGCAGAGCAGTTCAGCCAAAAAGAACAAAACTGGAAGCCGAGGACATGGACACTGATTTTGCGACAACTTTCTGTGCCCCATGGAACACCTAGAATGCTCCCACAGACTCTGATCTCAGAGTTGCTGGCTTAGAGGACTTTCAGGAGGTCCCACCCGCAGGCCAGGTTTTGCAGATCACAGGACTACAAAAACAGGAGCAAGGAACCAAATCTGACTCAACGGAAAGGGAAAAGCACGTATTAACGGGCCTGCTCATGTGACTGATGACATTGAAAAATGAACTCACGAGGTCAGTAGGTGCCCAATATGCTACTGGAGAAGAGTGGAGAAATCGCCCCAGAAGGAATGAACAGACGGAGCCAAAGCAAAAACAACGCCCGGGTGTGGATATGACTGGTGATGGAAGTAAAGTCTGATGCTGTAAAAAGTAATACTGCATAGGAACCTGAAATGTAAGGTCCATGAATCAAGGCAAATTGGAAGTGGTCAAGCAGGAGATGGCAAGAGTGAATATTGACATTTTTAGGAATCAGTGAACTAAAATGGACTGGGATGGGCAAATTTAATTCAGACAACCATAACATCTACTACTGTGGGCAAGAATCCCTCAGAAGAAATGGAGTAGTCAACAAAAGGGACCGAAATGCAGTACTCGGATGCAATCTCAAAAATGACAGAATGATCTCTGATCATTTCCAAGGCAAACCATTCAATATCACAGTAATCCAAGTCTACGCCCTGACCAGCAACGCTGGAGAAGCTGAAGTTGGATGGTTCTATGAAGACCTACAAGACCTTTTAGAACTAACACCCACAAAAGATGTCCTTTTCATTAAAGGGGACTGGAATGCAAAAGTAGGAAGTCAAGAAACACATGGAGTACCAGGCAGATTTGGGCCTGGAGTACAGAATGAAGCAGGGCAAAGGCTAGCAGAGTTTTGCCAAGAGAACACACTGGTCATAGCAAACACCCTCTTCCAACAACACAAGAGAAGACTCTATGCATGGACATCATCAGATGGTCAATAATGAAATCAGGTTATATTCTTTGCAGCCAAAGATGGAGAAGCTTTATACAGTCAGCAAAAACAAGACCTATACAGTCAGCAAAACCAAGACCAGGAGATGACTGTGACTCAGATCACGAACTACTTATTCCAAAATTCAGATTTAAATGGGAAAAGTAGGGAAAACCACTAGACCATTCAGGTATGACCTAAATCAAATCCCTTACGATTGATTATACAGTGGAAATGACAAATAGATTCAAGGGATTAGATCTGATAGACAGAGTGCCTGAAGAACTATGGACAGAGGTTCATGACATTGTGCAGGAGGCAGTGATCAAGACCATCCCCAAGGAAAAGAAATGCAAAAGGCAAAATGGTTGTCTGAGGAGGCCTTACAAATAGCTGAGAAAAGAAGAGAAGCTAAAGGCAAAGGAGAAAAGGAAAGATATACCCACTTGAATGCAGAGTTCCAAACAGTAGCAAGCTGAGATAAGAAAGCCTTCCTCCATGATCGGTGCAAAGAAATAGAGGGAAACAATAGAATGCGAAAGACCAGAGATCTCTTCAAGAAAATTAGAGATACCAAGGGAACATTTCATGCAAAGATGGGCTCAATAAAGGACAGAAATGGTACGGACCTAACAGAAGCAGAAGATATTAAGAAGAGGTGGCAGGAGTACACAGAAGAACTATACAAAAAAGATCTTCATGACCCAGATAACCATGATGGTGTGATCACTCACCTAGAGCCAGACATCCTGGATTGCAGAGTCAAGCGGGCCTTAGGAAGCATCACCAGTTCAGCTATTTCAAATGCTGAAAGATGATGCTATGAAAGTACTGCACTCAATATGCCAGCAAATTTGGAAAATTCAGCAGTGGCCACAGGACTGGAAAAGGTCAGTTTTCATTCCAATCCCGAAGAAAGGCAATGCCAAAGAATATTCAAACTATTGCATAATTGCACTCATCTCACATGCTAACAAAGTAATACTCAAAATTCTTCAAGCTAGGCTTCAGCAATACGTGAACCATGAACTTCAAGATGTTCAAGCTGGATTTAGAAAAGGCAGAGGAACCAGAGATCAAATTGCCAACATCCGCTGGATCATCAAAAATGCAACAGAATTCCAGAAAAACATCTACTCTGCTTTATTGATTACACCAAACCCTTTTACTGTGTGGATCACAAGAAATTGTGGAAAATCCTTCAAGAGATGGGAATACTAGACCACCTGACCTGCTTCCTGAGAAATCTTTATGCAAGTCAAGAAGCAACACTTAGAACTGGACATGGAACAACAGACTGGTTCCAAATCGGGAAAGGAGTTTGTCAAGGCTGTATACTGTCACCCTGCTTATTTAACTTATATGCAGAGTTCATCTTGTGAAATGCCAGGCTGGATGAAGGACAAGCTGGAATCAAGATTGCCGGGAGAAATATCAATAACCTCAGATATGCAGATAACAGCACCCTTATGGCAGAAAGTGAAGAGGAACTAAAGAGCCTCTTGATGAAAGTGAAAGAGGAGTGTGAAAAAGTTGGCTTAAAACTCAACATTCAGAAAACTAAGATCATGGCATCCGGTCCCATCACTTCATGGCAAATAGATGGGGAAACAATGGAAACGGTGACAGACCTTATTTTGGGGCTCCAAAATCACTGCAGATGGTGACTGCAGCCATGAAAGTAAAAGATGCTTGCTCCTTGGAAGGAAAGCTATGACCAGCCTAGACAGCATATTAAAAAGCAGAGACATGACTTTGCCAACAAAAGTCTGTCTAGTCAGAGCTATGGTTTTTCCAGTAGTTATGTATGGATGTGAGCGTTGGACTATAAAGAAAGTTGAGCACCGAAGAATTGATGCTTTTGAACTGTGGTATTGGAGAAGACTCTTGAGAGTCCCTTGGACAGCAAGGAGATCCAACCAGTCCATCCTAAAGGAAATCAGTCCCAAATATTCACTGAAAGGACTGATGCTGAAGCTGAAACTGCAATACTTTGGCCACCTGATACGAAGAGTTGACTCAGTGAAAAAGACCCTGATGCTGGGAAAGACTGAAGGCAGGAGGAGAAGGGGATGACAGATGATGAGATGGTTGGATGGCATCACTGACTTGATGGACATGAGTTTGAGCTGGACTTTGAGCGGGAGTTGGTGATGGACAAGGAGGCCTGGCATGCTGCAGTCCATGGGGTTGCAAAGAGTTGGACACGACTGAGCGACTGACCTGCACTAAATGTGATTAAAGAGACTGGAATACACAGCGCCGCTAGGTGGTATCATGCCTGGAAAATGGAATCCGCACTAAGTGAGTCTCTAGGTCTGACTCCCAGTTTACGGGAGACCTAGGGGACAGAAGAACAAGTTCAACAGCCCCAGAAAGCAATCCGCCAAGGTCAAATCGTGGGACATTCTACAGACCAACGATTCAGCTTCTCTAACAAATTACTAGGGGTAGGGGTGGAAATGGTGGGGTGGGGGGAGAGTACTGTTACAGAATAAAAGAAACTGAAAATACTCAGTATGAAACAAATTCAAGGCTGCTCCCCGGTGGTCTGGTGGTTAGGACTTGATGCCTTCACTGCCAAGTCCCAGGTTTCACCCCTGGTCAGGGAACTAAGGCCCAGTAAACCTTGAGCTATGCCCCCAAAAAAGGAAACAAATTCAATATGAAAATCTTGTTTGGATCGTGATTCTAACAAAAGAGTTTTAGGAGACACCTTTGAAAGACACAGAGGAAGTCTGAATGTGAAGTCAAATATTGGATACTAATAAGGAAATATTAATTTTGGTAGGTGTGATAATACCATGCTGATTTTTTTTTAATCATTCAGTTAGAGTTGTGCGTTGAATTTACAACTGAAATTATATGATGTCTGAGATCTGCTTTTACAAAACATTCTCCCTCCCACATATACTGGGTGGTAGGAGGTTGGGGGAGGAGGGGTATGTTAAATGAGCTTAGCAAAATGTCACTAATGATTGAAGCTGAGCTGTGGGTACCCGGGGGTACCTCATGGGATTCTCTCCACTTTTGTAGATGTTTGAAAATATCCATAATATAAGGCCCTATGGGTGATGAGGAGGAGTAAAGAACATATTTGATTAGAGCCAACAGAGCTCTGTGCTAAGCCCTCCCTAAATATATATACCTCACTTGGAATACTTATTTACAAGTCCTGAGACAGCTGCCAACAGGCCTCTTTCTCGATCTAAGGAGAGGCAGGGGCATTCCCTTTGCTGGACGCAAACAGGGTCAGCGATCAGAGGGAGCCATTGGCAACTGGAGATTACAAAGAGGGAACGTGGCCACAAGGGCAGAGGCTGGAAATAGCCCTTGGCAGAGAAATAACAGAAGAAACACTCTCCACTCAGATCCCTCCCACCATGCGCTGACTTACCCCTGCAGCAAAGCCAAGGCTTCCATCTAAGATCCGCCTCTGAAAACGAAAAAAAGATGTTTCAGTTTCTAAGAAATGTTTCATGGAATAGGAGGCAATCATAAGCCTAAGAAAGCTACATGAATAAAGACAAGCCTAGGCCGGAGCTTGCAAATCTATCTGGAACCCTGGACCCCAGTCTTTATAAAATGAGCCAAGAGTCAGGGGAAAAAAAAAATTTTTTAAACCTTCCATCCATTCCACAACCAATCAGAGGCTTCATTTAGCACGACCCTTGGCTCACATTGGTCCACGTGCTTTACATCTTTCTCAGCGCTTCCTGTAAACCACGGCTATGAACCTTTAGTAAGGAGCTGGTATGGGCTTTCCTGGTGGCTCAGAGGGTAAAGCGTCTGCCTACAATGCGGGAGACCCAGGTTCGATCCCTGGGTCGGGAATATCCCCTGGAGAAGGAAATGGCAACCCACTCCAGTACTCCTGCCTGGAAAATCCCATGGACTGAGAAGCCTGGTAGGGGGTCACAAAGAGTCGGACACGACTGATCGACTTCACTAAGGAGCTGGCACTTTGGCCACCTCGTGCGAAGAGTTGACTCATTGGAAAAGACTCTGATGCTGGGAGGGATTGGGGGCAGGAGGAGAAGGGGACGACAGAGGATGAGATGGCTGGATGGCATCACGGACTCGTTGACGTGAGTCTGAGTGAACTCCGGGAGTTGGTGATGGACAGGGAGGCCTGGCGTGCTGTGATTCATGGGGTCGCAAAGAGTCGGACACGACTGAGCGACTGAACTGAACTGATAAAGTTGGAAATTGACAAGTACTGACGAGGAGCACATCGACCAACCAAAATCCTCCCACACTGCAGGTGGGCGTACAAGCTGGTCCAGCTACTTTGGAAAGCTGGCAGCATCCGCTCACAGTGGAACTTCATCAGCATGCCCTATGACCCAGCAGTGAGGGCCATGCGTAATTACCAACAGAAACACATATTGGATTCAGCGTATTTGTGGACAAAAATGCTTTTTATGGCATTACTTGTGAGAGCCAAAACTCAAAACTACCCAGAGGTCCACCAAAGGCAGAATGGATAGGTCATGAGGATGTATACACACAGAGAATATCACGTAGAAAGGAGAACACACACACACACGTGACTGGAGCTCACAGGCAGGCAGGGCACTCAGGAAACCCCAAAACGGTGGAAGTGAAAGTCTGGGTAGCATTTCCCTTCTCCAGAGGATCTTCCCAGCCCAGGGATCAAAGCCAGGTCTCCCACATTGCAGGCAGATTCTTTACCAGCTGAGCCACAAGGGAAGCCCAAGAATACTGGAGTGGGTTGCCTATCCCTTCTCCAGCAGATCTTCCTGACCCAGGAATCGAACCAGTCTCCTGCATTGCAGGTGGATTCCTTGCCAACTGAGCAATAAATAGGGTGAAATCTGCCAGACACAAAAGAGCATTCACTATACAGTACACTCTACAAAACAGAGAAAACAAAACTCTGCTGTTGGAGACCAGGAGACGGGCCGCCCTTGGAGTGGAGCAAGGGACTGGTGTAGGGATTGCAAGGGACCCTGAAAGGATTGCTGCAGGGGAGGGCAGGGGTTCAGTTCAGCTCAGTTTAGTTCAGTCTCTCAGTCGTGTCCGACTCTTTGTGACCTCACGGACCGCAGCATGCCAGGCCTCCCTGTCCATCACCAACTCCCGGAGTTTACCCAAACTCCTCTCCATTGAGTTGGTGATGCGTCCAACCATCTAATCCTCTGTTGTCCCCTTCTCCTCCTGCCTTCAATCGTTCCCAGCATCAGGGTCTTTTCAAATGACTCAGCTCTTCACATCAGCTGCCCAAAGTATTGGAGTTTCAGCTTCAACATCAGTCCTTCCAATGAACACCCAGGGCTGATCTCCTTTAGGATGGACTGGTTGGATCTCCTTGCAGGCCAAGGGACTCTCAAGAGTCTTCTCCAACACCACAGTTCAAAAGCATCAATTATTCAGTGCTCAGCTTTCTTTATAGTCCAACTCTCATATCCATACATGACCACTGGAAACCATAGCTTTGACTAGACGGACTTTTGTTGGCAAAGTCATGTCTCTGCTTTTTAATATGCTGTCTAGGTTGGTCATGACTTTCCTTCCAAGAAGTAAGCATCTTTTAATTTCATGGCTGTAATCACCATCTGCAGTGATTTTGGAGCCCCAAAAAATAAAGTCAGCCACTGTTTCCCCATCTATTTGCCATGAAGTGACGGGACCGGATGCCATGATCTTAGTTTTCTGAATGTTGAGTTTTAAAGCCAACTTTTTCACGCTCCTCTTTCGCTTTCATCAAGAGGCTCTTTAGTTCTTCTTCACTTCCTGCCGTAAGGGTGGTGTCATCTGCATATCTGAGGTTATTGATATTTCTCCCGGCAATCTTGATTCCAGCTTGTGCTACTTCCAGCCCAGCATTTCTCATGATGTACTCTGCATAGAAGTTAAATAAGCAGGATGACAATATACAGCCTTGACGTACTCCTTTTCCTATTTGGAACCAGTCTGTTGTTCCATGTCCAGTTCTAACTGTTGCTTCCTGACCTGCATACAAGTTTCTCAAGAGGCAGGTCAGGTGGTCTGGTATTCCCATCTCTTTCAGAATTTTCCACAGTTTATTGTGATCCACACAGTCAAAGGCTTTGGCATAGTCAATAAAGCAGAAATAGATATTTTTCTAGAACTCTCTTGCTTTTTCCATGATACAGAGGATGTTGGCAATTTGATCTCTGGTTCCTCTGCCTTTTCTGAAACCAGCTTGAACATCTGGAAGTTCACAGTTCACCTATCGTTGAAGCCTGGCTTGGAGAATTTTGAGCTTTGCTTTACTAGCATGTGAGATGAGTGCAATTGTGCGGTAGTTGGAGCCTTCTCTGGCGCTGCCTGTCAGGGGTTGGGGGGATCCTATTCTAGTACTTGATCTGGGCGCTATTTCCATGGACATTGGTGAAAAGTCATCAAGCTGTACACTTAGAAGATGTGCATTTTCCTTTCTTTAAATTACGTATTTGTTCTGGGTGTGCTGGGTCTCCGTTGTTGCACGCAGGCTTTCTCTCGCTGCAACGAGTGAGGGCTGCTTCCCAGCTATGGCGCACCGGCTTCCCATCGCGGTGGCTTCTCTTACTGCAGCTCGAGGGCTCCGGATCTCGGGCTCAGCAGCTGTGGTGCATGGGCTTAGCTGATCTTCCCGCACCGGGGAGCGAACCCGTGTCCCCTGCATTGGCAGGTGGATTCTTAACTGCTGGATCATCAGGGAAGTCCATAAAATGTGCATTTTTCTATATGCATTGTGTTTTTCAATAAAAATATTTTCTTTTTAAGGAGGGGCCTAAGTTATATAATCTCTAGCCACATGGACACAGTTGCTATTGTTCAGTCATAAACTAACTGTCCAGCTGTTGGGGACTGGCTAAATAAACTGCAGTGCATTTTATGGGATGTTCTACAGCTCTCTAAGTAACTAATCAAAATAATCAAAAAACCATTTAGGGTTAGGGAGGGATGCCTATGACATCCAGTGAAAAATGCTCATTATGGAAATTCATAATTTGATCCTCATTATGTATAGAAAACAGATATGTCAGTATTTGTATACTCAAATACAGCCAAATAAATTTTAAGAAATATTTCAGTTTCCTTTCAGAAAAGTGAGATTGAGAACATTTTTTATTATTTTTTTCAGTTTCTCCACATTTTTTGAGTTCCCTACAATTACAATATGATTTTTTTTCAATCAAGAAAATGAATTTGGAGGACTTTCCTGATGGCCCAGTGGCTAGGACTCTGCACTCCCAAGGCTGGGGGCCTGGGTTTGACCCTTGGTCAGGGAACTAGATCCCATGTGCCTCAACTAAAACCCACTGCTGCCAAATAAACAAATATTCTTTAAAAAAAAGAAAATGAATTTCGAGTGAAGTTGAGTCGCTGTTGATAGCAGTGGAGGGTAGATGGCTAAGTGTCCATCACCCCCAGGAACCCCACTGAAGCCCCTATATCAGCTGGGGTTCACTGGGACAGGAGGAGAAGTGCTTGCCTCTGGGCACTCCCATCCACGCTGGGTTTATCCCTCACGTCTGGTCCTTCCCACCTCTCCGGCACGGCTCCTGTGCAGAGAGGGCTCACCTGGCCCCGCTGAGCCTGCTCCCTCCAGAAGGTACTGCTTTCAAGGCTGGTCCTTAGCTGGCTCCTGGGAAGCTGGCACTAGGACTGCTCCCTCCATCCCTGACCGATACAGGTGGGTCCCTGTGCCCGTTTCACAAACCACGTGATTTATCCGGGACAGCTGCTTTCCTTCTGAGAGTCTGGAGTTTGGGTTGGTGGCTCAGACGCCTCCGTGGCCAGCCCCAGTAAAGACCTCGAGGACCGAGCCTGTACTGGGCGTCCCTGGGCAGACACATCGTCCACGTGTTACTGCGTTGTCACTGCTGGGGAAGGAGCATGCTCCGTGCCCACTCGTAGGAGGAAGGGGGCGTCAGACCCCAAACCTGTGCACAGATCTCCCCAGACCCTGACTGTCTCTCTCTCACTGAAGCTGTTGTGTCCTTTCGCTGTAATAGACCTTAGTGACGACGACACGGCTCAGCCACATACCGAGTCCCACGAGCCTGTCTAGTGAATCACGGCATCTGTGAGTGGTCATGGGGACCCTTGACACGCCTCTGCACAGAGAAGTGTCTCAGCCGTTCCTCCTACTGACCTGGGGGCAACACTAACGGGAGACAGATTAGGGGCTCCCAGCTCCCAGGGGAGGGGGGCCTCTGTGACGCCTTCTCCCTTCCGAGCGGCCCCCACAGCACCGACCAGGCTCACTCGGGGCCTGTGGACTTCCACTCAGGTCTCTGCGGCCAGCCGGCCAGCCAGAGCCCAGCTCTTCCGACTCATATCTCTGCTTCTGAATGTAACTGAAACTGGGGAAGATGGAAAAATGGGCTGCTGTACCCCGGAAGGGCTCGAGGACGGAACCCTGGGCGACCTGGCACAGCTGTCGGGAGACGGGCGGGGCGCTGGGTCACCTATTGACCAGTCTCCGCAGGCTCCCAGCCCAGTTCCCAGCAACATCGGCACTGCTGTACAGGTCCTGACATGAGAGGACCCCAGCCGGCTGGCTTCCCGGGCCTCTTGGCGGGTCTGCCTCACTCCTCCAGCACGTGCCCGCTCGCCACACCTGCCCTGCCTGCGTCCCGAGCACGGCGGGCGCAGGGACTCTGCGTTCATCAGGATGCCGTGGACTCGGGCAGCCTGGGCTGGAGGAGAGGCAGGGCCTCCAGGCACAGGAGGCGGGCGTGGGCTGGGGAGGGGCAGGAGGGTGCGTGGAGTGTACAAGGAGGGGGGCTCTGGGAGACGTAGGGGCGATGTAGGGAGATGTAGGGGTGGGGGTGGGGTCTTCAGGGGCCTGGGGGGCGGGGGGCAGGTCTGTGTGTGCTCATCCCAAAGCGGGTGAGGGAGGAAAGGAAGAGCCTAAAAATGGGCCGAAAGGGACAGAGCCGGCCCCCTCGCTTTCTCCCGGGTCTCTTCCACCCCTTGCGGTCTCAGGGCGACAGGGACAAACCTCACACACGTTGCCACCTGCTCGAGGCCCAAGAGAGCCTGGGCAGCAGAGAAATCGGGCGGGGGCTCGGAACGGCCCAAACACTGGGCATCGGGAAGGGAGACGCAGAGGACCGGTGAGCCCCCAGGCGGGGGGCTGCAGGGGGCGAGGGAAGGAAAGAGCCAGAGTTCACTACAAAGAGCCCTCCCACGACCCCCCAGAACCAAATCGAGGCAACTCACCTGTCCGCTAGAGAAGACGAACACGAGGGCCGCCCCAGCCGCCGTCAACCCCCAGGTGAAGAAGGTCCCCAGCAGGGCCTGGGACACTGGGCTGTGGCCGTGGAGCATGCTGGATACGGCTGTGTGCGGAGAAGCAGAGAGGGTCACCGCCCGTGGTCCCTCCCCTGGACGCTCGCGCACTAAGGGGTCCACAGGTCCTCCATGGGAGCCGCCCGCACACCCGTCAGTGACGTCAGTGACCCGGCCCAGGCCAGGCTGGGTGGCTTCACCCAGGCTGCCCCCAGCTATCGGAAGCCATCCAGCTCTGAAAGGAGACACCTGGGGACGCTCAGGGAGACGCCCCGGGAGACGTGGGGGAGGAGACGACATGAGAGAAGGGATGGCACTGGGAAATGGTTCCAAAGACGCGCCAAGAATGCAGATTCCTTAGCCTGGAGGGAGAGAACCTGGGAGGGTCTGACTGCAGCCTTCGGGCATGTTCTACCTGTTTCGCCTGAGCCTTGCCTATCATCCATCATCGGTCTAGTCTCCTCCGAGCACAGGCTGACCAGCTCAGATGCCCTCCTGAAGCTCTTCCACCCAAAGAAAGTGTTGGTCGCTTAGTCGCATCCAACTGTTGGCGATTCCACGGACTGCAGCCCGCCAGGCTCCTCTGTCCCTAGGATTTCCCAGGCAAGAACTGGAGAGGGTAGCTATTCCCTTCTCCAGGGGCTCTTTCTGACCCAAGGATCGAACCCACGTCTCCTGCACTGCAGGCAGATTCTTTACCATCTGAGCTACCAAGGAAGCCCAATCAAACTTTCAGCAGCTCTCTGGAGCAGTCCTCACGGCAGCTCCTGTGGCCGCCAAGGATTCACTCCATCAGCTGACCGTCAACTCACCCAACAACTCTTCAACCACTGCACCCTGCAAGGGCACTGTATTGCAGCTCAACCCTGTTATTCGCGGCGCCTTTCACAAGCCCCAAATGGTCCTGCTCCAAGTCTCTCTTTATCCAGTTTCCTCCCCAGCCTCCCGCCATCAGACCCAGGGCATCCTCTGTTTAAGCCGACTTCGATGCCACGGTCCCTGATTTCCCTCCACTCTGGTCCCAGGGCACCTCTTCACTGCTTTCTTTGTGTGGGCTTGCCTCCTTCATCTTTCATATCATTCATTGTTTAAAAATAGGGATGATGCTTTTTCACATTTGATACCCCCCAAAATAGGGTTTTCTGGCACTTCAAAACATACGTGCTGAATTGAAAAGGGCGGGCTTACCTTGAATAAGCAAAGACACAGAAACAAAACCCAGGTGTCGTTTCCCCCAGTCCACTGAGCGTGTGCGTGTGTGCTCAGTCCAACTCTCTGCAATCCCATGGACTGCAGCCGGCCAGGCTCCTCTGTCTATGGGATTCTCCAGGCAAGAGCACTGGAGCAGGTTGCCATGCCCTCCTCCAGGGGATCTTCCACCCCCCCCCCCCCACTCAGGGATTGAACCAAAATCTCCTGAGTTCCCTGCATTGCAGGCAGACTCTCTACCCACTGAGCCACCTGGGAAGCCCCCCACCACCCCACTAAGCACTGTTGCTCCCAAGGCTGAAGTTATCACTGCCCACCAAGGAAGGAAAGGGAAGTGCCATGCCCTCTTGGTTCTGCTCAGCAGACCTCCTCTAGACTTGGATGTGTTCTAAATTCTAGCTCTGAAATGACAGGGAGTCACCTCACCTGTGGAAAGTTACAAGGGAGAGAAACCCACTTGTTGAAAAGCTCTGTGTGTAGTTGGTACAATAAATACCAGGGCTCAAGGCCTCATCTGAAAGGGCTCATTCAGCTCCCCCGATCCTCTAGCACTCACAGGGCTGGACATGACCCCAGTGGGCTCAGCCCTGCCAGCCCCTAGTGGTCCGTGAGGAGCCAGCAACCCTGAACTTGCAGGGCAAAAGCTGTCAATTCTGCTCTGACCCTGGAAGGAAACCCGGGCAGAGGGTAGATGGGCCCTCTTATGCCAAGGGGGTCAGCAAACCAGCAGGATTCAGATCTAGGAAGCTGTACGTCAGGGTGAAGCCAGGTAAACCCAAGTGAGCCCAGCTGCGCCCAGGCTCAGCCAAGGTGCCAAGAAACCTCAGCTCGAAACAGAATCTCTGGATTCAGCCTGGGCCTCCAGAGTCTAAGTGGAGTTCAGGAGGATGACTGCACCAAATGAAGAAAAAACACCATTAAGAAAAAACCCACCTCTTTACATAAGGCATCTTGTTAAGGCACCCTAAAGAGAATGGTCTGTGCTTCTAAACTAAGACATTCGGATCATTACACCGATCTTTGTGCATACAAATTTCAAAGAGGATTTATAAAGAAAGGCACACAGCTAGCATCCTCTCGGTAATCATCCAAGCCGGGTCATAACAGCAACAACAACAACAAAAAACTTTGTTTTTCAGCATTGAATGTTCCCTTTAGCAACTACAGAAAAGAGGAAATCATTTACATTCACCAAACAGCCAAAGACGACGTGGGTTCTGTGGGCTGGCAAACAAGGGAGGTTGTGGGTGTTCCTGGGGGCTGGTGGGAGATGAAAACACTCTTCCAAGACTCTATTTATGCACAGGCACCCTGAGATGTAAGAAAAAGAGACACAGAGAGAAGGCCAAGGCCACCGTCCTTGCCAACCCAATAGCAGCGAATTTATCGTTGGGGATGCCAGCCCAGCGCTCCTCAGAGAAGTTTTTTCCTTGCTGTTTTAAATCCTCATGACCCTGCTGGTCCCTGGCTAAGACTCTGCACTCCCAGTTCAGGCAACCCGGGTTCGATCCCTGGTCAGAGAATTAGATCCCACATGCTGCAACTAAGAGTTCTCATATGGCAACTGAGGGTCCCGCACGCTGCTTCAACGAAGATCGAGGATCCCACGTGCTGCCACTAAGACCCTGGTGCAGCCAAAATAAACAAGTATTAAAAAAAAAAAAAAAACCCTCACTACTCTAAGGGTGGTCCCAGAACCAGCAGCGCTGGGCGCCCTTAGGAGCTGAATTAGAAATGCAGAATCTCAGGTACCGTCCCAGAATTGCTGAGTCAGAATTAACATTTTATAGGAGCTTCCCAGGTGGCTCTGTGGTAAAGAATCGGCCGTCAATGCAGGAAGATATCCTGCAGAAGGAAATGGCAACTCACTCTGGTGTTCTTGCCTGGGAAATCCCATGGACAGAGAAGCCTGGCAGGCTACAGTCCATGGGGTCGCAAAGAGTCAGACACGACTGAGCCAGGGACCATGCACGCACATAGCACCCCACCGCATTCCATGGGGGATGGACATTAGAGTGGAAAGCATGGGTCTAAAACTGGAAGAACTTCTACAAGACCGAGAGCTTGGAAAGTGAGCTCTCCTGCCCCGTGAGGGATCGGCAGGGCCACCGCAACGCAGAGCCAAGAGCGCAGAAAGTTTTCTCCAGTAGGCAACACAGAAGGTCAGCCAGGGTGGCTCAAAAGCCACTTCTGCAGTGGGCCTCAGACTTCCCAGGAGCTGATATTAAATCATAAGGCCGGGCCCCTCTGCGGGAGGGAAGATGATTCTCTGCCTGCTCCAGCTTGAAAGATGCCAGCACCTCCCCACACATAGCAGCGCAGGGCTCCTGGCAGATAGAAGATTTCTGTCTTTTCTCTCCCTTTTAAACCTGTTACCCCACTTCCAAGAGGCAGCTTCAAGAGGCTGATGGAAAAGCTGCACAGGTGTAAAGAGCGCTTCACGAGACCCGCATGCCTGCCCTGACTCCAAGACTGGAACTGAGCAAAGTGATTCGGGTTTGGGCATCTGTGACTGTGAAAACTGGTCTCCAATACCTGGCTACTCAAAGTGTGGTCTGAGGACCTGCCAACCCGGGGGGTTGATGAGAAATGCACCTCCTTGGGCCTGCCACACCTTAACCAGATTCCCAATCAAGTTCAAGGGTCCTGCTGACCCTCAGAGCCTGGCGGAGGGCCCTTGGGGTAGCTGGACTTGCAACCAGGTCTGCTCCTGGGGTACCCCCTCCACACGCCCACTGGGAAGCACTGAATGAAAGGGATCTTGGGGGACCACTGCCAACAGAAGGACAACACCCGCCAGCTTGCCCTGGAGAGGGGCAGGGGGCGTGCTCCCGGCCCCGCTCCCCCTCCTCTGCCACCTGCCGAGGCCACCCTGCTTCTCTCCTGACCCCTTCCTCTCCCAGGGACACCTCCTTCCAAACTGCATGTGGCTGCCCTTCCAGGCCCCGCGCTCGGCTCCTGGGTGCCCCAGACCCCGGGCCTCCAGCCCCGCCGAAGGCGAGAAGAGCCGACTCACTTGGGTGCCCTCTCAAGCCCCCTCTCCACTTCCATCAGCCCCACAGCCGCTGCCGGTTCTCCGGGCTCCACTCCGGAGTCACTTCCTGCTTCCCTCCAGGCACACGTGTCCCCGGCCACCAAGCTCCGCCCCGCCTGCTGAAACTGGCAGATCCGGCAGGAGAATCAATTTTCTGGTTCACAGCCTCTGCGGGCTCGGGAAGACACCGGGGCGGGTAGAACTGAGCGCTGCACAACCCTGGGCAACCTTCCGGGAAGCCATAGAAACCCAAAGAAACAACACCCCGCAGCGTGCCTGATCTCAGTTAAGTTGCTGCATTCTGGCAGCGTCCTGGGTGAGCAACAGAGCATGCGACCTGCAGTCTCCCACCATCAGCGTCATTCTCTAGGTCAGTGGTCCTCAAATGACAGCATCCAATGAACTGTGGTGTTGGAGAAGACTCTTGAGGATCCCTTGGACTGCAAGGAGATCCAACCAGTCCATTCTGAAGGAGATCAGCCCTGGGATTTCTTTGGAAGGAATGATGCTGAAGCTGAAACTCCAATATTTTGGCCACCTCATGCGAAGAGTTGACTCACTGGAAAAGACTGATGCTGGGAGGGATTGGGGGCAGGAGGAGAAGGGGACGACAGAGGATGAGATGGGTGGATGGCATCACTGACTCAATGGATGTGAGTCTGAGTGAACTCCAGGAGTTGGTGATGGACAGGGAGGCCTGGCGTGCTGCAGTTTATGGGGTCGCAAAGAGTTGGACACGACTGAGCGACTGAACTGAACGGAACCACCCCCAGAGATGTCCAAACACAGAATGCTGGCACCCTCAGAGCTTCTGGTTCTAGAAGCCTCTGCAGAGGTTTTCTGTTCTGAACCAGTAGTGTTGGTGCTCGGATCCTAGAGCCCTTCATCAAGAACCAGTGCTTTGCTCTCCTGGCCTTCTAGGAAAGGACCATGGGGGGTGTTGCTAGGTGTAGCCAAAAATAAAGAGAGGATGTCCAGTTAAACTTGAATGTTAGGTAAACAACAATTTTTGAGAGAAGCCTGGCGAGCTGCAGTCCATACGGTCGCAAAAAGTCAGACATGACTTAGTAACTGAACACATAGCATATATCCTGTGTGTTCCTTCTCCAAGCAGCTCACTATTATCTGGGACATACTCCTGCTAAAAGCACATTTCACATTTGTTGCTTATCCGAAATTCAGCTGTCACTGGGCGTTGTGTATTGTATCTGATGACCCTTCCAGAGGGTAACCAGAAACACTGCCCATAATCACTGTGGCCACAGACCAGAGGGTCGGATAGGAGCAGCCCTCTCTCTCTTGTCCAGAGAAGTCAGTCGTGGACACTGGTGACTGCACCATATCCTTCCCTTCCAAAAAGGGAAGACGGCATGGTGACTGTAGGCAGTCTCTGCCCTCAGGAGATTCTTAGACACAGGGCAGAGCCAGGCCAGCTATCTCAGCTCAGGCCGTCGTAAGAAAACACCAGGCTGGGTGGCTTAAACACTGGACATCTATCGTCTTACACTTCTGGAGGCTGCAAGACCAGTTCAAGATCACGTGCAGATTCGTGCCTGGTGAGGGCTCTCTTGCTGGTGTGCAGATGGCTGCCTTCTCACTGTGCGCTCACATGCCCTTTTCCTGGTGCACACAGGAAGGAAGGGAGATGGACGCATCTCTCTCTCTCTTCCTCCCTCCCCCTGCCCTCCTTCCCTCTCAAGGTTTCCCTTACAAGGTACTGCAGCCTAGGCTCTGGAGTCAGGAGGAAGCCCCATACAGCACGTGGGTTTCCATGGGTAAATCCCATATTCCTCTGAGTCTCAGTACCCACCTTCCTGTCCCGGGTCTGCAAATAATCAATCATTCTGTGCTCCTGACAAGCGACTGTAAAGGGAACAAAGTGCCCACCACCCAGCCGGGCCCCCACCCTGGCAGACTGGAGGGTCATGGTCCTCGAGCTCCACCTGTCATTCATTTATATTATATTATATATACTATTGGGCTTCCCTGGTGGCTCAGATGGTAAAGAATCTGCCTGCAATGTTAGAGACCTAGGTTCAATCCCTGGGTGGGGAAGATGCCCTGGAGGAGGTCATGTCAACCCACTCTAGTATTCTTGCCTGGAGAATCCCATGGACAGAGGAGCCTGGCAGGGTGCAGTCCATGGGGTCACAAAGGGTCAGACATGACTGAGCACCTAACACTCTCACTTATATACATATATTACATATTATATATATATATATATATATATATACATATACTTTATGAGGCTTTGCTTGCCCTGCTGGGCCCCAGCACATGGAGATCAGCTACGCACATGTGGGGTGGGCTCGCTCAGCCCCTCTGGCCTCTCGTTTCTTCCCCTTTCCTGAAGTCTGACCACTGACACGTCAGGAGGACTAAGATAAGCCCCTGAGCCTGGGGCGCTGGTTCTTTCAAAGTGTGGATGATAAACTCGACTGAACTGGCACTGATATGCAGAAGGAATTACGGAAGTGAAAGTAATAGGCAGTTCAAAGAAGTGCTATTAAAATAACAGGGGTTTTTTTATTGGCTGCTCTTTCAGGGGATTTCCTAAGTATACCCCACTCATATATCCAGAATTCATCCATTTTGCCCAAAATAATAGCTCTGACTCATCGTCTTGCCCTGACCTCGGACTTCATCTCCCCGATGAAGGAAGCGTTAGTGTCAGCGGCTCAATCCTGCACGACTCTTTGCGACCCCATGGACGGTAGCCCGCCAGGCTCCTCTGTCTATGGGACTTTCCCGACAAGAATACTGGAGTGGGTTACCACTGCCTCCTCCAGGGGATCTTCCTGACCAAGGATCAAGCCCACACCTCCCGTGTCTCCTGCACTCCAGGTAAATTCTTTAACCGCAGAGTCATCAGGTCCCAGACCATCCTCCAAAGAACAGTCTAAGTAATTTTTTAGAAACAGAAGTCCAGCCCTCAGAGGGCTCCTTGTGCCCTTGGAGTGAAACTCTAGCTGCCTCCCTCCACCTAGGAAGCCCTACGTGACCTGAGTCTGCTCACCTTTGACCCGCCCGTGCCCCTCCCCCACTCTGCTCACCTTTGACCCACCCGTGCCCCTCCCCCACTCTGCTCACCTTTGACCCACCCGTGCCCCTCCCCCACTCTGCTTCGGCGGGCTGCTCTGCCTTCTTCGGGAACAGTGCGCTTATTTCCTCCTGCCTCAGGGCCTTTGCACATGCTGTTTCCTTGAGAACACTGCCTGGAGCCTCCACCTGGAGCACCTGTCTTCAGGTCTTCACCTGGCTGGATCCCTCCTATCATTTGGGTCTCAGTTCAAATGTCACCCCCACCAAGAGGCCTTCCTTCAACGCCCTCTGTGATGCAGCGCTTCCAAGCCCTTCTGCACCGTCTCGTGGCACTTCTCACGCTCAGGCATTCTTATTTATTCAGTCCCCCAAAAGGTGAGCTTCGTGAGAGCAGGACCTTGTCGGCCATCCGCACGGCTGTGTCTCCAGTGCAAAGCACATAGTATTTACTGAATATTGGATAAGTTGTCCAGATACAAAAGTGTTATTCATTGGCTACATTTTACACATTAAAGACCTTCCTGAGGGTTACTGATACCAAGCAGGGCCTTGTGGGGCGCTCCTGTGCTCAAGGCCTTTCTGTGTTCCCCATATCTTACAGGAAACAGCCTTCATTCAGCCTCCATGACCTTCCCTGAGTTCCAACGGGCAGATTGAAGCAGTTGCTAATCAGGGAAGGGAGGGGATGCAAGACCAGGGAGAACAGTTTCCCTATCAACGGATACACACCACAACATTGTTGAGCTGTTCTGCAGATACTGAAACCCCTCCAGGTGGGAGAAGTTAACGATTAACAGTGGTATGCCGCCCACCAGCATGCAGACCCCAGACCAGCTGGAACCTGAAGGCTGATGATGCTGATAATCCAGACCCCCACTGACCTCACCACCAACCCATCAGAAGACTGTCCACCAGCTGACCACGTTCTCTTTGAACCATTACTATACAACTTCTCACTGTCTTCTCCAAGTGGGGACACACAGGCTTGAGGGTCTTGCCCTGCCGTGGCCCCCTTTGCCTGGCAAAGCAGTGAAGCTACTCTTTTCTATTTCACCCCAGAACTCTGTCTCTGAGATTCAATTTAGCACCGGTGTACAGAAAGGCTGAGCTTCTGGCATCATTGTGAGAAAACAGCATTTGTGTACCAGATCACACAGTCCCAGCTGTTCTCATCATAAGTCGACAGTATCCCAAGGGCAGTTTTGCCACCCAGGGGGGACGTGAGCAGATGGGAGGGAACTAGTGGGCAGAGACCAGAGATGCTCCTACCCATCCATCAGCAGCCAGGACAACCCCCACAACAGAGAATTATCTGACCCAGAACAGCAACAGTGCCAAGATCAAGACGCCCCAGTGTAATCCCATAAAATAAATCTTCTTCGTACAGAGTGATGATAAAAGTCATTCTTTAAAATTTAATGAGGCCTTCAAGAAGCATCCAGCTTCAGTTAAGGCACTAGTTAGCATTTGATTCACCCTAAAATGCAGGAAAGACAAGAACCAACCGCCCAGCCAATCTTTACATTCCAATCACTGCAAAGACACACCTACAGGGACTTCCCTGGTGGTCCACTGGTTAAGACTGCACTTCAATGCACTTTAGGACGGCAGATTTGATCCCTGGTCAGGGAATTAAGATCCCACAAGTTACATGACATGGGGAAGAAAACACTTTTTTTAATTTAATTGAAAAAAAAAAAAGAATTAAAAAATTATACCTACCGTCAAACCTCCTAGGTGCTCAATTCCCTCAACTCTTCTGGGTTCTGATTATTTAAGATTCTGATGTCAGGACACTGTGACATCACAGGGCTTCCTAAATAGAAGTGCCTGGGATGGCTTTGACAATGAGTCCCTGGCAGGTGGAATAGGCCTAGTTGTTCCTGCCACCTGCTCTCCAGTATGACTGATCAGCTGACAGAGAGGAGATTCCGACCCACCTTTTATCTAAAAACCATCCAAAGGTGCCAACAGCGACCCGATGCCACTTTTCTGAACCTGGTACAGGAAAGAGCTGCCCTCGAGGGCTCGGTGGGGGAACCGAGTAAGCAAGCAAGACACCCTTCTCACCTTTGTTCAGATGATCGATTCTGAACCTGCACCAGCTAGGCTGGAGGGAGGGTATAAAAACACAGGTTCTCTAAATGTCCATCAACAGATGACGTGGTATACACACACAATGGACTGTTGCTTAGCCATAAAAAAGTGAAATAATGCCATTCGCAGGAACATGAATGGGCTTAAAGAGCATCATACTAGGTGAACCAAGCCAGATGGAGAAAGGCAGACATCTGACTTGCCTATATGCAGAAGCGCTTCCCGGGTGGCTCAGTGGTAAGTGTGCCGATGCAGGAGATGGGGGTTCGATCCCTGGGTCAGGAAGACGCCCCTGGAGAAGGAAATGGCAACCCACTCCAGTACTCTTTCCTGGGAAATCCCATGGACAGAGGAGCCTGGCGGGCTACAGTCCATGGGATTGCAAAAGGCTGAGCAATTAAACAACAACAAATATGTGGAATCTTCAGAAATGGCCCAGGTGAACCCACTTACAGAACAGAAGGAGACTCACAGTCGCAGGAGACAAACTTACGGCGGCTGCTGCTGCTGCTGCTGCTAAGTCACTTCAGTCGTGTCCGACTCTGTGCGACCCCATAGACGGCAGCCCACCAGGCTCCCCCGTCCCTGGGATTCTCCAGGCAAGAACACTGGAGTGGGTTGCCATTTCCTTCTCCAAAACTTACGGCCACCAAAGGGGAAAGGGGAAGGGAGGAACAAGTCAGGAGTTTGGGTTTAACACATACACACTACTTTATATAAAATATACAACCAACAAGGGCCTACTGTATCGCATAGGGGACTGTACTCAATATCTTGTAATAATCTATAATGGAAAAGAATATGAAAAAGAGTAGATTTTTATATGTGTGTAACAATCACTTTGCTATACATCTAAAACTAACAACATTGGAAGTCAACTACACTTCAGTTGAAAAATAAATAAATTTCTAAAAAGACAATAACATTTCAAAAGAAGAAGAAAAAGAGAAGTATAGGTTCTACGGATTTTATACAAACCTGTTATTGGGAGAGAAGTTTCTGGTATCAGGAGACATATTTAAAATGCAAACCCGAACCTGCTCAATTGCCAGCTTTAATAAGATATGGAATTACTACATAAAAAGCACCACTGATTAAATATGAAATCAACCCTGTCTCTGGGATGATAACTGGCATAAATCTGCTTCCCATCTTTTCCACATTGGCTTTAAACAGCTCTCCCGGCGTCTCACAAGGAATTCTACGGACCCGAATTTTGGTTTATTAAGGGTGAATCACCGAACAAGTAAATTCTGCGTTGAGCCTGCTCTTTTAGAGCTGTGTGGATCACAGAGCAGCCTGCTGGTTCATTCGGTCACTCAGCAAACGTCTGCTGCGCACCTGCTCCGTGACAGGCGCTTCTGACGACTGGATACACACCAGCGGAGGAGACGGAGAACAGCTGTGCCCTCGCGATGCTGCCAGGCCCGGCGTCGCAGGCACTGCCTTGAAGGCGTGTTATACGTGAAGGCTTGTGGGACTTCCCCGGTGCCCCAGTGGCTGTGACTCCGTGCTCCCAATGCAGAGGACCCGGGTTCGATCCCTGGAAAGGGAACTTTCCAGATTAGATCCCACACGCCACGACTGAGAGTCTGCACACCACAACCAGAGATCCTGTGTGCCAGAACTAAGGCCCGGTACAGCCAAATAAGCAGACACATAATCTAACAGAAAGAATGCTGCTTCCTTTAATTAAAAAAAAAAGAAAGAAGGAAACCAGTGTACCAGCATCCAGGATTTCCTCTTTTTCCAGGGGTCTATGCAATGGTTACAGATTGAAAAAAACATACTGGGTTTTGGCTCCCCCCACCCAAAAAAAGAAAAAACCTGCATAAATTTCAATTAATAAGTGCTTAACGAAATGTCTATAAAACCTTATTAATTGTTGACTTTGGTATTCATACAAATTTAATTAAGTTTGAACAACAACCTGAGGCTTAGCTTTACTCCCTTCAAGAGAATCCTTAAGTAGGCACAACAGTGGCCAAGAAATCACAGTCAGTCAGAAATTAAATAAGCTTCTAGCCAAATCACTTCAAAAGCAAAATTATTTTTACAAACTTTTTGATTATTTTATGGTGGGTGTGAGGTGAGGGTACTTAATATGGAATGAGGGAGCATTTTAATATGCCTGGTACAGTCATTCAGGACCCTAAGAGGCTGGGAAGGGAGCCAGGGTTCCAAGAAGCTCTATTCCTCTCTCCAGTGGGAACAGAAACGAAACTCACTTCGTGCGGATTTGCTGTAGATTGTGGAGGGCTGGTGATAGGGAAAAGGGTAGGGCTGGGTGAACCTATCCAGAAAGGATGGTGTTTTCCTACTGTGGGCATAACCGCAGGGAATGGGACAAGCAGGAAGGAAGGAAGGAAGGAAGAGGGGAGCAGGAAGGCGGGAGGGAGGCGGGAAGGAACGAAGGCAGGCAGGAAAGGCAGGGGGGAGGGACAGAATCGCCTCTGCCGATGGCTACTACCTCAACCTAACAGGGAGGTTTCCTAATTCACTTTCCGTTCTTGGACTTCTACTGGGTGAACTGGTCTTGTTTTTTTGCTGCTGTTTTGTCACTAAGTCGTGTCTGACTTTTGCAACTGTGGCCGCCAGGCTCCCCCGTCCATGGGATTTCCCAGGCAAGAATACTGGAGTGGGTTGCCATTTCCTTCTCCAGGGGATCTTCCCGACCAAGGGATCAAACCCAGGTCTCCTGCACTGCAGGTGGATTCTTTACTGCTGAGCCAGCAGGGAAGCCGTCAGGTCGCACGCCAGGCCACATCATAACAAGCAGCGCCAGGGAGAACCTCTGAGGGCCTCTGGCCCCCGCCTCTCACTTCACAGATGGCCTCAGAGACCGAGACAAGGAGCTGGGATCCACTCTCCCATCGGCCCCCTTTCCGCCGCGTTCCACACTGTTGTGAGCCCCTAATCCTCCTGGGCTGTTGAGTTACCGTCACAGCTTTCTGGCTCAACCATGAAAATGATTATCGTCAGCGAGACTATGGGGAGACAGGTCAGAATACCGGAGCGAACAAAAATGTTTCGAGCACTTTCCAGGCGGAACCAGTAACGACCAACCCACACTCCCAATCTGCGTCTAATACATCCTGCAGCAAGAGAGATGGACGTTACAGCCATTTTCATGGTGAGACAGACTTCTACCACTATGAATATTAAAAAACACTCTGTCACTGAGAATTCAGATCCACCCTGGCCTTTTACCCGAAGTCGTTGTCACTGATAAGCTTTACAGTCTTGCCACATATCATGGGAACGTCAGCCGGGACCTGCGACAGATAACACAGATAGAAAGCCTTACACAGAACAGGTACTCAGAAAAGATACATCGCCTGATTCAATGGAATGACGCAGCCGTGCGAACTGCCCTGGACCCTCTGCTCCCAGTGATGGGGCGGGCCCATCGGTGTGACTTCTCGGGAACTCTTTTAATAACATGATTTAAAATATGAGGGAGAACAGATACCGATCGTTCTAACGCTCAAAAAAAAAAAAAAAAGGACAGGTGAATAGATTCAAGGCCATAAATGCAGCAGACTTCAAGGCAGTTAGTAAAAGTGATAAACCCAGACTTCCCTGGCAGTCCAGTGGGGAGCACTCCCCACTTCCAGCGCAGCAGAGGTGGGCTCAAGCCCTGGTTGGCACACTAACATCTTACAGCGCCTGGTATCAAGGCCAAGAAATTTTCCTTAAAAGATGATAAACAGTGTAACAGCATAGGAAATAATACGGTGCTTACGAAATGACACGGTGCTTCGTGAAAGAAGCAGTATAGAAAAATCCGTGCCATCTGTGGGACGTCCCTGGTGGTCCAGTAGCTAAGACTCCAGGTTCCCAATGCAGGGGGGGACCCGGTTTTGATCCTTAGTCAAGGAGCTGGATTCTATATGCTGCACCTAGGAGTTCACATGGTGCAACTAACATCTGGTGCCACCAAATAAATAAACAAAATTTAAAAAGGAAAAATATACAGTGGCAAAAAACGTGCAAGTAACAGAAAATCTAGAACTCATACAAATTAAAGCAGCCGGGCGATGAGACTGTAGAGCTTTCCCCCTTTCTGTAACATTGTGTGCCTTTTATCATTTAAACACATTTCAAGAAGATGTAAAAGGAGGGGAATACAGAAAAAAGGCTCACAGAGCTGAAATAGTAAGACTTGAGGTCAGTAGTGAGACCCAGTTTAGGTTCTCCTAACTCTCTGCACAAGCCTCTCGGTCGATCAGGTGGACGTGGGGCTTATATCCAAAACCCTCTGGAGGTTTTGGACAGCCAGGTTCCCCTGAAAACTTTCACGATTTGTCTTCATCAATCATTTCCCATGGATTTTCTCCACCTCATTAGTTCTCCCGCAGGCCAGCTGCAGGGTGAGACTGTCCGCACGTGATGAGAACCAGAGGCCCCAGGAAGCCCCCCCACTCCCTCCCAGAGCCTGGGGACTGTCTGTCTCCACCAGGCAGGGCTGTCACCCTGCAGGTAGCGTCTCCTGCCTTGCAGCTCACAGACAGATGGCTGGCAGGGGCCTTGGCTCAGACACGACATGTGAGCCCCGAGGTGCCCGCAGACGCAGAGGCACCTGCCCCCTACCAGAGGCCCTGCCTCGGACAGTCCCGGACGCTCCCTCACTCCTCCCGGGAAACCTCATGCTCAGGGCAGAGCGTCCATGTCTAAAGCTCCTTTTCTCCTCCACCCCGACCCAGAAGGGCACACGGTTCGGAGCCCTGACTCGTACCCGGCTGCGCATCCCAACCCAGAAGGGCACACGGTTCAGGGCCCTGACTCGTACCCGGCTGCGCATCCCGACCCAGAAGGGCACACGGTTCAGGGCCCTGACTCGTACCCGGCTGCGCATCCCAACCCGGAAGGGCACACGGTTCGGGGCCCTGACTCGTACCCAGCTGCGGTCAAGCTGTCACGTGACAGTTGGACGTTAGAATGTTGTCGCCAGAGACGCCTGCATCTGGGGTGGAGAGAGCTACAGTGAGTTCTTCCAGAACCTTCCATGGCCACAGCGGGGAAGCACTCTAGTCGGTCTGAATACCAACATCTATCCCGGGATCATTACAACAAGCATGGCTGACTTAGTCTGTAACCATCCCTGTGCTCTCTCTCAGCCCCTGGTGGTCTCCAACCACACTCCCCCCAAAAAAGGAATTTGAAAGCATTGAGTCCAACAGAGCTTCAGATCAGCATGAGATACCAGGCTATAGACCTGAGAGGCTGTCACTCCAACCAAAAGCAAAGAGATTGGATGTGAGCTTGCCTTTGTGCTTCCCTGGTAGTTCACATGGTAAAGAAACCGCCTGCAAAGCCGGAGACCGAGGTTTGATCCCTGAGTCTGGAAGATCCCCAGAGAAGGAAATGGCAACCCACTCCAGTACTCTCCTCTGGATAATTCCATGGACAGAGGAGCCCAGCAGGCTACAGTCATGGGGTCACAGCTGAGCGACTGACACTTTTTCACTTTGCCGTGTTCAACTTTGAGATACATTAACAGTGAGTCGTGATGCTCAGTCATGTCTGACTCTTAGTGACCCCCATGCCCACCAAGCGCCTCTCTCCATGGAGTTTTCCAAGCAAGAACACTGGAGTGTATTGCCATTTCCTCCTCCAGGGGATCTTCCTGACCCAGGGATTGAACCTGAGTCTCTTGCATCTCCTACATTGGCAGGCAGATTCTTTACCACTGCGCTACCTGGGAAGTCCATTTTAACAGTGGATAAACACACGACTCAACAGTCCCTTCAGGCTCAGGAAGCTCAAGCTGGGAATTGCGGCTGCAAGAGTGGGGAATAAGTGAAACATATAGTCCTTGACTCTAAGAAGCCAGGAAAACAACCAATAAATCCACACAAAACAGTTAACCATGTGAGTAGCTCCCAACCCTTGTCCATCACTGGTTACCGTGGGTACCACTCTGGTTTTCAGCCCAGATGATGGTGACTGTGTACCCTCCCGCTGGTGAACAGAGAAGACGCAACACACAGTTGCTGAGTAAACAAGGCGTGACCTGCATTTTTTAAAGACTTAATTTTTATAGTGCACGCTCCCAGGCAAGACTTCTAGAATGCCGTCTCACAACATTTCTAAGCACTAAATTAATCAAAGAAGTTGAGTGCAGCTGCTGCTCCAAGAGGCTGGTGAGACTGGAGGTGACAGGGCTGGCACGGGACTTGCAGAAGGGCCTCTTCCCCCAGAATGCTCATTCATTCTCTTCTCTTGAGGATGCTTCCACATCTTTCAACCCTTCTGGGACCAGACTGTGGCAGTCCTCTGGTGGCTCAGGCAGTAAGAATCTACCCACAGTGCAGGAGACCTGGGTTTGACCCCTGGCTTGAGAAGACCCCCCGGAGAAGGCACTGGCAACCCCTTCCAGCACTCTTTCCTGGGAAATCCCATAGACAGAGGAGCCTGGTGGGCTACAGTCCATGGGGTCACAAAGAGTCAGACACGACTGAACAACTAACACACTTGGTGGTTACTACTCAGCTGGAAACCAGTGCCACACCCATGACATGTTGAGAGTTTTACAAGGGAGATCATTAAGGGCTGGAAGACTGAGGGCGGGATCCCACAGAGCAGTGAAAGATGTTATGGGATAGAGAGGAAAGAAGAAGGCTTTTACTTTCTTCTGGCTGACTCATGCTGCTTGCAGGATCTTAGTTCCCCTACCAGGGATCAAACCTGCGCACCCTGGATTGGGAGCAGAGACTCTTAACCACTGGACTGTCGGGGAAGTCCCGGAGAAGGCATTCTTGATGGGACACTGGGTTAAACAAAGACCCAGAGACAGAAACTAGGGGGGATGTTCGGCCATTGAAAGTCGCTCAGTCATGTCCCACTCTTTGCAACCCCACGGACTATACAGTCCATGGAATTCTCCAGGCCAGAATACTGGAGCAGGTAGCCATTCCCTTCTCTAGGGGATCTTCCAACCCAGGGATCGAACCCAGGTCTCCCACATTGCAGGCGGATTCTTTACCAGCTGAGCCACAAGGGAAGCCCAAGTACTGGAGTGGGCAGCCTATCCCTTCTCCAGTGGATCTTCCAACCCAGGAATCAAATCGGGGTCGCCTGCAATGCAGGTGGAATCCTTATCAACTGAGCTATCAGGGAAGGCCTATGTTCAGGCAACTGCATGGAAATGGGGTGAGTCACAGCAGGGAGAGTTGAGAAACAGCTTAAGGATCCACTCGAGATCATCTGCAAAGTCTCACGAACATGGACCCCACACCCCTACATCCCACGGTAGACTTTAATTATATAAAACCTTGGACCTTAAAAAAAAAAAAAAAAAAGAGTCATACAGAAAGTCCCTGGCGGTTCAGTGGTTAGACCTCAGCACTTTCACTGCGGTGGCCTGGGTTCAATCCCTGGTTGGGGAAATAAGATTCCACAAGCCACTTGGTGCAGCCCAAAAAAGAAAAAAAAAAAAAATGAGTCATATATTTGCCACTCATTAGGAACATAAACTACTCAAGAGTCTGGAAACATCTCACGTTTTTTTCCTACCCACCACAAAACTTCTTTCCTTGGGGGCAAAACCCTTGAGAACTGTGTGTGTGTGCGCGTTTTTAGTCCCTCAGTCTTGTCTGACTCTTTGTGACCCTTTGAACTTTAGCCCCTCAGGTTCCTCTGTCCACAGGATTTTTCAGGCAAGAACACGGGAGTGGGTTACCATTTCCTCCTCCAGGGGATCGTCCTGATCCAGGGATCAAACTGGTATCTCCTGTGTCTCCTGCATTTGCAGGGGGATTCTTCACCTGCTGAGCATTCAGTCAGGAAATGCTAGAAGTTTTAGAGTCGTGGAGTGGCCTGGGAAAAGGTGGGGAAGAATTTAGAAGCAGCGGGTAACAAGGATGGGAGGAAGCGAGAAACAGGACACTCGGGGAACCGTACAATTCACAGGGAGCCAAGTACAATCCCCCTGGTAACACAAAACTCGCCCCGAGGTTAGGAGGTGGCGTTTCCTGACATCACACTTGCTTCCATTCCCGGAACAGAGGAGGAACTAACATAACTAAATAAAAGGCTTCCCTTGGGACTTGCCAGGTGGTCCAATGGTTAAGAACCTGCCTTCCAATGCAGAGGACGCAGGTTCCATCCCTGGTCCAGAACCAAGATCCCGCATGCCTTGGGGCAACTAAGCCCCAGTGCTAAAGAGCCCTTGTGCTGCCACCGAGACTCCACACAGCCAAATAAATAAGTAAAAAGGCTTTCCTGGAGTCCCCCCGGCTCGGGAATCAGAGCCTTTCTCACTAAAGGAAATCTGCAAATCCAACCTCGCCTTTCCTGGGGCTACAGTGGGGCTCACAGGGTGACCAACCATCCAGGTCTCAAAGGACTGATGGATTCCTTGGATGCAAGACTCTGGTTTCTTTTCTTTTTTTTTGCAAGTGAAATATATTTATCAGCCCACTTAATAATGCTTCTCGACATTTAAGAAACTGTTTCTATGCGGTCTTGTACCAAGACACATTTACGCACACATACTGCCTGCACTGTCAGAACTTACAGTCCAAGCGAGAACCAGGCAGGGTCCAGTGAGGGCTCCAGGCCTTCTCTACTAATAGGAAATTATTTTAAAATATAACAGGGATTGACACATACACATCACCATATATAAGATACACAACCAACAAGGACCTACCGCTCAGCACAGGGAACTCGACTCTACTAGAGTTTCAAAGTCTACTCAGTAAGCAGACTTTGAGCTTTAACTGGAACAGTTCTGGGCAAACCAGCATGAGTGGGTCTCTGCACACACATGACTCACATGAAGGAAAGCTGACTCTTCCTGCACAGAGTTCTGCTGGAAACTTTCCATCACCCAGAACTGAATGATGGGTGCCACAGTCCCTATCCCCCAGCAGCTTTAGGAACCCCGAAGGTGAAGGTCGTGTCTTGCTATCCCGTCAGTGACCTATGACTTTGCAGCCAGGGCTCCACCTTGCAGTGCCCGGGGGATGAGCCTGATGGAGACGCGGAATCTCAGGCCTTGCCCAGACCTACAAAATCAAAACCTACAGGTAACAGGACCCCCGGACATCTTCAGACACTCTCACACCCCGGAGCAGGAGGTTTGGGGATACAGTTCCTTGCTTACGCAGTCCGTGGGTCTGTGCACATGCCGAATCTTGTATCTTTTCAGTATCAGTGTGTGTGTGTGTGCACTCAGGCACTTCCGTCATGTCTGACTCTTTGCGGCCCTGTGGACTGTAGCCCTCCAGGTTCCTCTGTTCATGGGATCCTCCAGGCAAGAATACTGGAGTGGGTTGCCATGCTCTCCTGCAGGGGACCTTTCCGATCCAGGGAATGAACCCGGGTCTCCTGCACTGCAGGTGGAATCTTGACTACCAAGTCACCAGGGAAGCCTCAATATCAGGAGAAACCATTCAAAAGTGGTGTCGAGCAAATCACACCTTTTTATTATCGCCAATAGCATTCCACGGCAGGAAGCCCACAGAGGATCCTGCTTCAAGGCTTATTTTACTTCCTCCCTTCAGTCTCTCCTCCAGATTTCAAGGAAGAGCCTACATGTAAAGCAATTATCCTCCAATTAAAAAATAAATTTAAAAAGTTTAAAAAGAGAGAGCCTACAACAGGCTGGAACAACATCTTCGATCCAGCGGTTGCTGGGTTCATTAGGCAGCACTTCCTCCACCGCACGCATCACGGTTCATATTTTGGGCCAGATGATTCCTTTATTTTTTTTCTCTTTTGGCTATGCCACCAGCACGTGGGATCTTAGTTCCCCGACCAGCCTTCGAACAGGAGTCCCCTGCATTGGAAGTGCAGGGTCTTAACCACTAGATGGCCAGGGAAGCTCGACGTATCAGAGCATTCCCTGTTGGGGTGTCCAGTCTCCGGGAGGAGGTCCAGCAGCATCCCTGGCCTCGGGGCACTGGATGCCAGGAGCAGTCCCCTCCCAGCTGTCATGACCAGTAATGTCTCCTAAGGGGCAACAACAGTCCCCAGTTGAAAATCATCTCAGACAAAGATGAGACACTCTTGTGGCAGCGAGAACCAAAGGGAGAGATTAGGGCGCTTCTGCCTGCCAGGGAAGGCGTTCAAGTCTCGGAAACTAGGCCAGGCTGATCCCTGGAGGCTCCTGGAGAGAACCAGCTGGGTGCCCCAAGGCCCACCCCACGTCCAGGGCGACAGCTGACTGCAGCGACGCTAATGAAGACGAACAGCCCCGCTGCCCCCGGCTCGGCCGCCTGGCCCTCCACTCAGAGCTGCTCTTTATTACCATTTAACCGCAGAGACGAGGAAGGCATTTCTGCTTTTTTATTAGAGTGTCATGCTGAATGACATCAGAGGCTTGGTAACAGCACCGCTTAAGAAAAGGAAAAAAAAAAAAAAAAGACTGGGTAGTTTGCATGTGAATCACCAGAGTAAACCATCAGCTGAATCTTCAGCCCCAGTAACAGGGCCTGGGACCCTGGCCCTGGCAGCTCCATCCCCTACCCTGGGCCGTGCTGCCCACTCTCTGAGTGACCTCAGGAAACGTGGGGACAGGAGAAGCTCCCATCTCTACCTCCAGGCCCAACCTGAGCCACACGCTCCCTCAAGAAGTGCAGAGAAGGTTCATGACTCTATCTTGTTGATCTGAAGATGCGTGAAGGCAGAGGGGATGAACTGTGAGATTGAGATTGACATATATACACGATTGATACTGTGCATGAAATAGACGGGGCTTCCCTGGTGGCGCAGATGGTAAAGAGCCCGCCTGCCACCGCAGGAGACTGGGGTTCGATCCCTGGGTCAGGAAGATCCCCTGGCAACCCACTCCAGCCCTCTTGCCTGGAGAATCCCCGTGGACAGAGGAGCCTGACGGGCTACTGTCCACGGGGTCACAAAGAGTCGGGACACGACTTAGCTGAACAACAACAACAACAAGAGAAAACAGACAACTCGTGAGAAGCACAGCATAGGGGACTCTGCTCAGTGCTCATGGTGACGCAAACGGGGAGGAGACCCAGACAGGGTACACGCACACCCGCAGCTGAGTCGCTCTTCTAATCACCAAAAGCTAACACGGCATCGCAAAGCCGCGACAGTCCAATAAAAGATGTTTTAAAACAGAAGAAGATGCAGGAACCAGCACCCCACCCGCAGCATGGCCTCTGGGAAATCCGATTCACCTCACAAGGTCACAGCTGCCGACGGTCACGTGGCAGGTGGGAAGCAGCCGTGACAGCCTGATCAGGCTCAGGCATAACATTCTCCCTAGGGTCTTGGACGTTGGGAAGAAGCAGAGAGGGGCTCTTTTGGCTCCTGGGAGATAGATGATCACGGAGCGCGGGTGAGGAGGTGGGGAGTAACATTCCTGAAGGAGGCAGCGGGGGCCAGTCCTATGTCCACACTGAAAGTGTGGTCCCTGGACCTGCAACAGCATCCTGCATGAATGCAGATGCTCAGGCCCCACCCCAGCCCTACTGAGCCAGCGCCCTGGGGATGGGTGTCCGGCAGCCTGGGGTCCCGCCAGCCCTCCAGGGCATCTGACGATGTGGGTAAAGTGCTCTTCTGCATCTCCGGTTTAAATCAAGAGATTAGCACTAATAGGTGTTCTTTCTTTTATGGATTCTTGTGAGGAATGCTACATTAGCAACACGCGAGATGAGGACTAAACTGAACAAGGAAAAAAGATGCTGCCTAAATACACTGACCTGAAAAGCCAGATGTGAAGAAGGTTCATGAAATGGTGCTTCTTCCAATTGTCTTTAATTACATTCCCTCATATCTCTATAACACAGCTATTTATGTATATGTTATACCTCCCTTCAGGGCTCCCCTGGGGGCTCAGCAGTAAAGAATCCGTCTGTCAATGCAGGAACCATGGGTTTGCTCCCTGGGTTGGGAAGATCCCCTGGAGAAGGAAATGGCAACCCACTCCAGTGTTCTTGCCTGGAGAATCTCAGGGATGGGGGAGCCTGGAGGGCTTCCGTCTATGAGGTCACACAGAGTTGGACATGGCTGAAGCGACTTAGCAGCAGCAGCAGCAAGTCCAATTAAGCAAGTCATATAGTTTGGGGCAGTACCTTTTCTTTCTCAGTGGTTCACAAAACGGTGCCTCCTCGGTTTGATGGAGTCTTTGATTTAATAAAATGCATATTCTCTTAGCTGATGTTGCTTGGTCTAACTGAAATCTCTTGTGATGCAGTTGAATCCTTTTCTTCAGCACGATAGACTGTAGTTAGTCACCATCTTCAATACAGGGATGTGTCCTGCACTCAGTGATGACGAACGAGCATTTTCTCAGCTTTCTTTTCCTTCGAGAGGCTCTTCCTCTGGACCCTACATCAGTCGCAAGCCTCCTGGCATCACCGTGACCTTCCTCAGATGCTCCTCGTCAGTCACAGAGCATCTGCATGAAAGCACAGGGTACATACACTGCCAGGCTGGGTGGGCATCTGGACACCGGCTGTGCACTGCTTGCAGAGGCCGGCTCCAACCCTGGAGAGTGAGTTCAGGGTACCTGCGAGGGCTTCCCTGATGGCTCAGAGATAAAGAATCCGCTTGCAAAGCAGGAGCCACGTGTTCAGTTTCTGGGTCGGGAAGATCCCGTGGAGGAGGGCATGGCAACCCACTCCAGTGTTCCTGCCTGGAGAATCCCATGGACAGAGGGGCCCTTACAGTCCAGGGGGCCGCGAAGAGCCGGACAGAACCGAAGCCACTGAGCAAGCGGAGAGCGAGGTTATCCTCGAGGGCTGTGAACTCAAAGACAGAGCATCCTCTAGGCCCTGGCACCCCAGAATTCTCAAGGAAGTCAGCGGGCACATCGGCACGAGAAGCGGCCCTCGGGGACACGCAGGCTGCCGGCGCACAGCCTCTGGACGTTTCGCCCCGCGTTCTCTCGCGGAGCCCGTGTAAGCTCTGAGGTCCTCCGGTAATCCGACAGGAATTGACTAGAGGCTAAAATAATTGCTTCACGGTCAGATCAAAGCAAACCAGAGGGAAACTGGACAGGAGCCTGGTGGCTGACTTGTCACAGACAGCGGCAGTGGGCTGAGCCCTCTGGCCTGGCCTCTGGAAGCAAGCCCAGCCCGGAAAGAGAGACAGGCCCTCTTTTTCCTTCGGGCATCGGAGAATTAGAAAGTTCAGCCGCAAAGACGGCCTGAAGGAGGCATCGAAGCGGAATAGGGGCTTGGCGTTGAGCACAGTCCAATACGGTGGGCTGTGTACACTTAGAGGCAACGGGTCAACACTCACTGATCAAAAAAGAGGTGGATAAGGCTGTGGATCTTGGGATCGGCATGCTGCTAAGTCGCTTCAGTCGTGTCCGACTCTGTGCGACCCCACAGACGGAAGTCCATGAGGCTCCCCCTTCCCTGGGATTCTCCAGGCAAGAACACTAGAGTGGGTTGCCATTTCCTTCTCCAATGCATGAAAGTGAAAAGTGAAAGTGAAGTTGCTCAGTCGTCCGACTCTTACCAACCCCATGGACTGCCACCTACCAGGCTCCTCCGTCCATGGGATTTTCCAGGCAAGAGTGCTGGAGCGGGTTGCCGTTAAGCGTCTGCCTGAAATCCGGTAGACCTGGGTTCTATCCCTGGGTTGGGAAGATCCCCTGGAGAAGGAAATGGCAACCCACTCCAGTATTCTTGCCTGGAGAATCCCATGGACGGAGGAGCTTGGTGGGCTACAGTCCACGGGGTCACAAAGGGTCGGACATGACTGACTGACTTCACTTTCACTTTCACGTATTGAACTATGCATTTCATCAACTGCTTCACGTCTAGTCATCATTTCCGTTGACGGTCCAGTTATATACTTGGAAATACAAGAAGTAAAAATCTTGTGAAACAAGCAAGGGATCGGCATAAGAAAACTTAAATAACTTGCAGCTGCAATTTCTTTGTCTTCACTTGTGGAGGGGGTGGAGGGGAAGGGTGGTCGCAGCGCTGCGTTTGGCGGCCTGTGCCTTTCCTACAAGAACGAAAGCTCCAAAGCAGAGTGTTCAGCCTTGAATCACCGCCCCCAAAGAAATGAACCTGCACTGGAGGTGGCCCCAAAATAAATCTGCTGATTTTACCGATGAATCCATCGGCTCAGAGCCCTCCTTCTAGCTTAGACCGGCCCGGGGAATGTGTCTAAATTACATACCACAGCTAATACGCCACCTTGCACGAGGTCACGCTTTACGCACTGAACCCTCGTGTGGTTGTCTCAACAACTGATGACGCTGGTGGCTGACACCGAGCCCACGCCCCCACACTAAGGACCCCAGTGTCTGGACTGGCAGTGTCTTCTGATTGAGGATAGCTGCCTGGGGAGACGCCTGGGGGAAGCAGGGCCACCGGTCCTTCCCTGTATCAGGGCAGAGTCACAGCGGAAAATCACCTCCTTGGCTTAGCTAAGTCAGTGGCTCAACCCAGTCCGTGCTCCTCTGCTGAGCTGGGGGTGTGGCACACCAGGTATAACAGAAGCATCCCCTATAGCCTTCCCTGAGGCGGACGTGTGGCCTCTTGTTGAACCCCACCTGCAACAGGGACCAGCCTAGGGCAGGTGGTACCTCTCCCTCCATACGTTTCCTCCCGGCAAGTCCAGCCTGGTCTCTGGCACCTCCTACATCTCTTTCCTGGGACCTAAAGGCAGCATTCAGGTCATCCCAACTCTTCCCTCGTCCAGCTTAACTATGGGTGTTTCCCACTGTCCTCCTGATGACCTGGCCCAGGTCCCTCCCCACCCTCCCAGTCCCCTCGGGTGTTGCTGGGCTGAGCACACGCACACTTTCCGGGAGCCCCTTGCCCGCCCTGCTTGGGTCACAAAGCTCCCTGTGTGCAGCCTCTGCGTCTTCTTAGCTTCTACCTCATCCTTTCCCAATTTGGAAAATACCAAAACAATAAAAAAGAAAAAAATCACCACATATGTTTATGTATATATGTTTATATACATACCTGTGTACATGTGTGTGTGTGTATATATATATGTGTGTGTGTCTGTGTGTGTGTGTACCCCACTCCAGTGTTCTTGGGCTTCCCTGGTGGCTCAAACAGTAAAGAATCTATCTGCAATGCAGGAGACCCGGGTTCAATCCTTGGGTCTGGAAGATCCCCTGGAGAAGGGAAAGGCTACTCACTCCAGTGTTCTGGCCTGGAGAATTCCACGGACAGAGGAGCCTGGCGGGCTACAGTTCTTGGGGTTGCAGAGTCGGACATGACTGGGCAGCTAAGCACACCACAGCACATGTATGCATACAGACACATATCTCCATATGTACGTGTGTGTGTGTATATAGGTGTGTATATATGCAGAAGATTAGGGTTCAATCCCTGGGTCAGGAAGATCTCCTGGAGAAGGAAATGGCAACCTATTTGTTTTCTTGCCTGGGAAATCCCACGGACAGAGGAGCCTGGCGGGCTATAGTCCAAGGGGTCACAAAAGGGGTCACAAAAGACCTGGACACGACGGAGCAGCTAAACAACAACAGCGTGTGCTAACGTGCCAGCGTGCCCCAGAGAAGCGCGGGGTTCAGCGGCCGAGGGCGTGAGTCCTCTTACGGACGGCGCCTCTATTTCCCCACCCGATAAACAGGAGACTCAGATCTGCCGGGAGGCAGACGCTGAGCACAGACCCGAGCCCCCTCTTTATTTTTCTCAAGTTTGTTTTTAAAAGACGCTTACTTAAAATTTATTTTTATGTATTTACTTTTTGGCCACGCCACACAGCATGTGGGATCCTAGTTCCCCGACCAGGGATGGAACCCATGACCCCTGGGGTGGAAGGTTGGAGTCTTAAGCACTGGACCACCAGGGAAGTCCCTGCCCCTACTCTTTAAATGGAAGCTGGTCTGTGGAATTCCACAGGTTCTGTGTAAGCCACTTCCCTCTCTGGCGCATCTAACCACCAATTCCCCTTCTGATTCACTGCTCTTCGGGGCCCTTCTGTCTTCCTCCCGAAACCTCTTGGTCTCCTGACCACGCTCTTCTTTCTGAACCTGACAGCCATCCTTTTATTGTTTTAATTGAAGTAGAGGTGATTACAGTGTTGTGTGGGTTTCTGCTGTACAGCAACATGGTTCACTTACACACACACACACACACACACACACTCCTTTCATATTCTTTTCCAGTACGGCTTATCACAGGATATGGAATTTAGTTCCCTGTGTGATACAGGAGGGCCTCGCTGTTCATCCATTTATATATAACAGCTTGTGCCCACTAACCCCCACGCCCAATGCACACCCCTCAGCCCCCACCTCTTGGCAACCCCAAGGCTGTTCTACGTCTGTGAGTCTGTTTCTGTTGCACAGACAAGGTCGCTCATGTCGTGTTTTAGATCCCACGTAAGTCGTGTCCTGTGATAACCGTCTTCTCTTTCTGACTTCCTTGGCTTAGTACGATCATCTCTAGGTCTGTCCATGTGGATCCTGGCAGCCCATCTTTACGTGCAGGTCTCCTTCCCTCTGTTTGGACCCACACCTGCCTGGGATGTTGCCCCAGTGGGCAGCTCTCAAGCCCAGCTTGCCCAAGCGTCAGGCCCACTTGGTGAAAGTCTTGTTAAAATCCCAGAACGTCTACCAGCCAAGGAAGCCAATGGAGAGAACTGATGTATAACCCCAACGAGTTTCTCTGAGGCACACAGACCATCTACAGTATAATCTGCTCCAGTAACACGCCCTGGGACGGGCAGTAAGCTAACAAGCCCCAGTTTAAAGCCTTTTCTTTCTTTACTATTTGGAAGACACAGACAAAAGTGAGCATCCCTGGGCTTTTTCCATAACCCCCCTTCCTTGTGTTCTTCCAAAATCTGTGTGTGTGTGCTCAGTCGTGTCCAGCTCTTTGTGACCCCATGGACTACAGGCCACGAGGCTCCTCTGTCCACGGGATTATCCAGGCAAGAATACTGGAGTGGGTTGCCATTTCCTTCTCCAGGGGATGGTCCTGACCCAGGGATCAAACCTGAGTCTCCTGGGTCCCCTGTGTTGGTAGGCAGATTCTTTACAAGTCACTCAGTCGTGTCCGACTCTGTGACCCCATGGACTATACAGTCCATGGAATTTTCCAGGCCAGAGCACTGGAATGGGTAGCCTTTCTCTTCTCCAGGGGATCTTCCCAAGCCAGGGATTGAACCCAGGTCTCCCGCATTGCAGGTGGATTCTTTACCAGCTGAACCACAGGGGAAGCCCCTTTACCGCTGAGTCACCTAGGAAATGCCCTTCTTCCAAAATCCTACTCAGCAAATCCCTTTAAATTGCATCCACAATTCTCTGAGCCAGAAGCACAGCTGTTCAGTCATGCCAGCCAGAATTTGTTTTATTCCTTGGTGATTTCTGGAAATGACTTAATCCCCGTCTCCAAAACCCACACCTGAGCCAGCACTTCCATAAGCAAAGATCTGAACCTATTGCCACCAAACTGCTAACCCCCAACCCCAAATCCAGAGGCCAAGGGCAATACACGCGTGCGCACGTGCGTGTTCAGTCACTTCAGATGTGTCCAACTCTTTGTGACCCTATGGACTGTAGCCTTCCAGGCTCCTCTGTCCACAGGATTCTCCAGGCAAGAATACTGGAGTCGATTGCCATGCCCTCCTGGTTGGGATCTTCCCAACCTAGGAATTGAACCCATGTCTCCAGCATCTCCTGCATGCAGGTAGATTCTTTACCCACTGAGCCACCAGGGACACCCCAACAGCAACACAATTAGCCACAAACAACCAAAAGAACAGGCTCTGCCAGTGAGGAGGCTGGCATTGGAATTGAACAGGTCTGAAGCTGCTTCATGACGATTTTTCTGCTGGGTGCAGTGACCTTTCGTTCTATGTTTATTTGGAAATGACCTTTAAGCAGCAATCAACAAAAACGAAATGCTTCAAAGGAATAAATTAGATAATGCAGATGTTCCTCAGTGGCAAGTTATGCCCAAGGAATATGAGGGAGCACAAAGGCAGCTTTGCCCTGGGAACCCACCATCCAGCCTGCTCACTAGTCTAATAAGTGAATTCAGAGTTCTCGAAACCCTTGTCAATCAGACCACTGAGGACTTGAAGCCAGGCTGACCTGGGCAGGAAACATGATTATCTCCAGAATGGACCCCAAACGACCAGTTGACATTTCAGTTTCATTCTGTCTGGAGCAGAAGGACCTCTGTTACTTGGATGCCCAGTAAGTGACGTGCCATCTTCCGGGGGAAAAATATCCCAAAGGTCTGGGCCAGGTGGCATCTTGACAAGCTCTGCCAGGCCCCATCCGAGTCTCATTTCAGTGGAAGACGTCATTCACTTACATTAATGGACTCATTACTGAGCATCTAACGAACAGTGGGTTCTTCAGGAAATGCTGGAGAGGCTTAAAGGCTAGAGAGAACGCAGCCCCTCGAGGTCCAGGCCGTGGGAGACGCCTGGGCTCTGGGCTCAGGGAGGCAGGACCCCCTCCACCAGGCCATGGTTCTCCTCTCTACTGCACCTGCTCCGCTCTTTCTCTCCCACCACCCTGTTCTGCTCTTTCTTGCTTATACTGATGGCGGTCTAGGAATCATCAAACAGTGACCCATGGAGTTTAATGAATCACTCACTCTGAAATAGTAGAAGCGTCTGAAAAGGGAAGCTCAGAACCAAGGGCTCTGGCCTCCTCTGCATCGGATGAGAGAATCAGAGGAGCTTCCCTAGTGGTCCAGGGGCTAAGACCCCACGCTCCCAGTGCAGCGGTCCTGGGTTCAATCCCTGGTCAGGGAGCTAGATCCCATATGCCCCAACTAAGAGTTGGTATTTCAGTTCTCACCCCTACCCTCACTCCGAGGACAGCCGAGTCCCACCTCCACTTTTAAGAAGGACTGAAGGAGGTCCTTAGCTGCAACTAAAGGTCCCACGTGCTACAGTGAAGATTAAAAGATCCGGTGGAGCCAAATCAACACATGATTTTTTTTTTTTTGAGAGAATCCTAGAAATCTTCTGAACCTCAGTCCCAGGACAAACACCCCTTCCTTGCTCTGGGGCATTCACCAGGGGGACCCCTTGGGGAGGACCCACCGAGGGAGAGGGTCCCTTTCCCCTGGACACTTCTCCTGGCTCACAACATCTGTCAGAGTCCCCAAGCAAAGGCCACCTCCCTAAAGGGCCTCCATGGGGCAGATGTGAAGTCAGATCCTACCCCCACCCCCACCCTGAGGACAGCAGGGTCCCTCATCCACCTTTAGGAAGAAAGAGGGAGGTCACAGGCTCAGGACACGTCTGCCAGAGGACCCTGCAGGGGTCACAGGCAGCCCGGAGCAGGCGGGGCTCTGGGACTGCAAGAGGACTGACTGTGTCAATTCCCTTTGATTCAAGGTGATGTCTGGGGGTCGTGGGGGCTTCCCTGGTGGCTCAGTGGTGAAGAATCCACCTGCAATGCAGAAGGCCTGGGTTTGCTCCCTGGGTCGGGAAGATCCCCTGGAGAAGGCAATGGCTACCCACTCCAGTCTTCTTGCCCAGAGAATCCCATGGACTGAGGAGCCTCATGGGCTATAGTCCACGGGATGGCAGAGTCAGACACGACTGAGCAACTAACACACACGCACACGCACGCATGCACACACACACACATGCACACACACGTGCACACACCCACACACACACATGCACACGCACGCACACACACGCACACGGACATTGGGGACTGTATGAGGAGGGCAAGGGCTTTGGAAGATTCGGAAGGGGAGAGAGAGAGTGCCTGGGCCCAGCCAGGGAGGAAGGGCCAGGACAGACGCTGCAGTACCTGCCTCGGCCAGACAGTGCCTGGGAGCCCCGGCCCAATTCACGGGCTGCATTGCCCACCAGCTCGCCAGGAAAGTCGGGTCCGCGCTCTGCTTCTTGTAAACGGATCGACGCCGAGTAACCCTCAAGCGACAAACACCTGTGATCCACGCCTGAGTGCTAAGTCACTTCAGTCATGTCTGACTCTTTGCAACCCTAAGGACCGTAGCCCGCCAGACTCCTCTGTCCATGGAATTCTCCAGGCAAGAAGACTGGAGTGGGTTGCCCTTCTCTTCTCCTGGGTGTCTTCCTGACCCAGGGATTGAACTCACATCTCTGTGTCTCCTGCATTGGCAGGCAAGTTCTTTACCACAGGCGCCACCTGAAGCCCTATCTGTGATCCAAAACCACTGAAAACAGGTGCTCAAACTGAAATGGAGCTGGACCCTACGGTCCCCCTGTCCTCACGTCTTCCTCTGCCCTTTGTCCGTGGGAAAACTTCAGCTAAACAATGGGTTTAATCAGAAAAGTGAGAAAATGAGGGACAAAGGAGACTAGTCCAATGAGACCAAGTGATAAAAGCACAGTGGCTAAGCAAAGCCAAAGACCGTCAGTTCCTCTTCAAGGCCTTAGATAATATTCTGAGCCATATCCTATGAGTGGTCTTAGAGATACCGAAGTCCCCACCAGGTGGAGAAGGGAACCACGTGGTGACCAGACCGTAGTAGCTGTGGCGTGAGCTGTCACAGTTCTGAGAACTGGCCTCAGAGAGATGGAAACAAACAGCCTGGGACTGAGGATTAACTGTACTTAAAACAACGGAGATGACACTGACCACACCACTGATGACCGGTTTCAAGACGACTCTCAGAGCTGGCGGTGCTGTTTCTGCGTGGAGCCCCCTCCCTCTGTCTACGAACCCTCCTGCTCCCTGACCATCAGTGCGGGGAGTTTAGGGGGACGGGGAGTCAGCCTTTGGGCAATTGCCTGCCCTCTTCCCGGATGGCCGGCCTCTGAAATAAAGCAAACTTTCCAGCAACCCTGCCTTTTTACCAGCTTTTGAGCGGCAAGCAACCAGACCCCTCTTTCGGTAACAAAACCAACCCTGTGCACCCGAGTTCACAGCAGCACTACTCACAGTAACCAAAAGGTGGCTGCACCCTAGATGTGCAGCAACGAACGAACACATAACAGAATGAGGTCTGCTCCACCATGAGATACTATCTGCCCATTAAAGGAGTGAAGTCCCGGGGCTTCCCTGGTACACAGCGGTTCCCCTGTGCCCCACTGACTGTGGGGGCCACTGCACGGGTTCAGTCCCTGGTCAGGGACCTAGGATTCCACACGCTGCACAGTGCAGCCACAAGATAAAAATAACAAACATACAACTTTAAAAAGGAATGCAGTTCTGACACAACGTGGACGAAGCTTGAAAACATTATGCTCAGTGCTGGAAGCCAGACACCAAGGACCATAGGCTGTACTGGAGCTTCAGCGTCAGCATCAGTCCTTCCAGTGAATACGCAGGGCTGATTTCCTTTGGGACTGACTGGTGTGGTCTCCTCTGACGGTGCAATAGGAAAACTCGGTCTTTCTCTCTTGGGTGTCCCCCTTACTCCTCACACAGAATGCATCGCTTCTCACAGACACTTCTGTCACCAAATGTAGGGGCTTGGCGGGGGTTCCTTACCAACCAAATCTCCCCAACCCCAGCTGCATATCCTATGATTCAACTCAAGGCAGACACCATCTACCCGGACGTGACATCAGGTCCTGCAGGTTGAGGCCTCAGTCCCAGGAGGGTGGGGACCCCACTTGAGACGCAGATCACAAGCAGCGGGTCTCCACAACTTGTGCCCGACCTGGCTGCATGACCACCTCTCGCTTCGGGCTCATTTACTTTGCTAGAGCAGCTCACAAAACTCAGGGAACCCCTTGGGTTTACGTTCATTAAAGGATGTGAGAAAGGATACAAGCGAACAGCCAGAGGGAGAGATGCAGAGGCTGAGGTCTGGGGGCGGGGCTGCCTGAGCACGGAAGCTGGGGGGTCACCCTGCTACACAGACGGGTTCAGCCACACGGACCCCCAGGCCACCCACACAGACCTCCAGACCACCTACACAGACGGGTTCAGCCACACGGACCCCCAGACCACCTACACAGACCTCCAGGCCACCCACACAGATGGGTTCACCCCATGGACCCCCAGGCCACCCACACAGACGGCTTCGCCCACACGGACCCCCGGGCCACCTACCACCAGGATCTTTATGGAGACACCTCACGTAGTCATGGGCAATCACTAACTCTGTTTCTAGCCCCTCTCTCCTCTCTGGAGAAGCAAGGAGAAGGCGGCTGAAACTTCTACGCTTCCAGTCATGCTCTGGTCTTTCTGGTGACCAGACCCCTTCCAGGAGCCAATCAGAAGCCCACTCAAAGTCGCCTCATGAGAAGAAAAGATGCTCCTAGTAGTTTTTTTTACAAATGCTGCTGAGGTATAGTTAATTTACAGTGCTGTGCTCAAACTGCCTCAGTTGTACACATATATGTCTTCTTTCTCATATTCTTTCCCATCCTGGTTTATCACAGGATGTGGGGTATACTTCCCTGCGCTCTACAGTAGGGCCCTGTTGCTTTTCCATTCTGTATAGAGTAGCTTGCACCTGCTAACTCCAAGCCTTAGGACTTTTATCACTAAGGAATTCACGAGGTTTTCCAGAGCTCTGTGCCAGGGATGGGGTCATAAACCACACATGACAGCAAGAGATGCTGCCAGTACTCTGATCGCCTAGGACATTACAAGGCTCTCGGGAGCTCTGTGCCGAGAACCAGGAGGCAGAGACCAGCCTACATGTTTTCTATCATCTCCCAGATGGTGAATTTTAAGTTTTCACCACCATTTAAAAAAGCTGTAGGCACGTGTACAGATGAATGTATAATGATCCATCTTTAATTTTATTTTGTAAACAGGCCCGTGAGAGGGCACTTGTACCCAGGAGGGCTTTGCTGCCTGACTTGGAGTGGGACCACCCGGGCGGGTGAGGCTGTGGACAGTGGCACCCTTGGGAAGTCTGGGGCTTCATCTCTGGTCTCCAGGAACCCATCAGCACAGATTGGAAAAGCGCTACATAGCTGGATGGGGTTGCAGAGCGACCATCCAAACAGGCTTATGAAACAAGAGTCATTAACAAGAAAAGTCAGCTGAAACGCTCTGTGCCAAGAACTCGGCTACCAAAAATGTGGACCAATGTCAGAATCAATTCACAAATCAAACTGGGTTTCTCCCAGAAGGCAAGGGGACCCAGGAGGGACTGAGCAGGAGCCGGAGAAGCCTGTGCCATTTGAAACTTTGGAGGGGAGGGAAAAAGCAGGGGTGGGCTGGGTCCTCATGAACTTTTTAGCTCAAAGGTGGGCAAACTATAGCTCAGGGGCCAAAGCTCTTCACCATCTGTGCTTTTGGTTTTGTTTCAGAGTTTTGTTTGGGTGAGGGGGTTGGCCATGATGCACAGTATAGGAGGATCTTAGTTCCCCGAGCAGGGATAAAACCTGTGACCCCTGTGGTGGAAGCAGACAGAGTCCCGATCACTGGGCTGCTAGGGGATTCTCTCACCACCTGTTTCTGCAAATAAAGTTTTATTGGAACTCAGCCACGGTCACTCATGCACGGGCTGTCTAGGGCCATTTCTGCTGCAAGAAGAGAGTTGAGTAGCTGCAACAGAAACCACGTGGCCCTCACAGCAGGACGCTGGCTCTCTGGTCCTTTCCTGAGGTTTGCCGACCTCTGCTGTCTTGAGAGAACTGGGCATCCTGACCGCAGGGGAGGGCGTATGTTTCACCCCTTATTCCAAAGCCAACAAGGTTTCTGCTCCCTTTTGTTCCCCTGACTGCTCAGTCAACTTCCAGCTGTGCCCTCGATGGCAGGGGCCATCCCGAGCTGAGGATAACACGGAGGCACGTGTAACTGATTCTGGAGGCTGATAGGCGCTGTCCATCTCCCTCTGCTTCCCCCAGCAGCTTTACCTTCCCGATGAGGCGTGGTTTAGGCTGATGTCAAGAGGCACCCACACTCTCAGAGCACCCCCACCCCCAGCACCTCACCGACGGCAAGGTGCGGAGACAGAGACAAACTCAGGGATGCTGGCTTTGTGGCCAGTGGTCAGACCAGGAGAGGGCTGTCCAGGCTCTCCCAGCGGACCTCCAGAGACAGCATGTCAGGGGTGGCGGTGGGTGCTGAAACTCACTCTTGGGCCAAAGATCCAAAAGACTGTTGGATTCTGCCTCTCGGGAGATGCCGAGGCACCCTGAAGCCAGTATAATGGAGGGATTGCTTCCTGTGGACTGTGGGCCATGGCCTTGGAGCTCCGGAAGCGTGGAACTCCAAGACGGGGGCGGGCGGGGGGTGGGGGACAGGGGGCAGAGAGAGAGATGTAAGCTGTGTCAGTGTCGTCAATAAGAAACTGCCAACTAAGGAACCCCAAATCTTTCATGAGATGAGAGAGGTAAAGACATTTTCTTCCTTAAAAGCCAAAAGAGGGGTAGAAGCGTGTGCTATGGAACCAGAAGGGGGCTTCCCTGGTGGCTCAGTGGGAAACAACCTGCCTGCCCACGCAGAAGGCCATGCAGGTTCCATCCCCGGGTCAGAAAGATCCCCTGGAGAAAGGAATGGCTGCCCACTCCAGTATTCGTGCCTGGAGAACCCCATGGACAGAGGAGCCTGGCGGGCTACAGTCCACGGGGTTGCAAAGAGCCGGATAGGTGTACATGTTGATTTCCTCTCTTAGAAAATACTTTCTTCCTGTTCCTTGTAACATCTTGGAGTAAACACAACCAGCTGGCTCCTGGAATCCATTCTCTTCTTTCTCCCCAGTTAGAGAAATCCTAGGGACTTCCCTGGTGGTCCAGTGGCTAAGACCCTGAACTCCCAATATAGGGGCCCAGGGTTTGTTCCCTGGTCAGGGGATGAGATTCTACATGCCACAGCTAAAGATGCCTCAAGTAAGACCCAGCACGGCCAAATAAATAAATAAATAAAACAAGGAAACCCTAACTCCTTAGCTGGGCACATGGCCACCCCAGATAAAGATTACATTTCCCAGGATCCACTGCAGCCATGCAAGGTCATGTGACTGCATTCTGGCAGGAATTTGCCTAAAAGGAAGAAGCCAGCCCTCGCCCCTCTGCTTCCTCGTTCCTGCCTGTGGAGATGCAGTGTGACGGCATCACCGCAGCAGCTCTCTTGGACCACAGAGGGACCTTGGGGATGAAAACAACCCCCCAGCAGAGCAACAAGACTGGAGGAGACTGGGTCATTAGCACTGTGAGACTCAGAATCACCCTGGCCTCTTGTGGACTCTCTACCTAATTTAAGCCACGGTTCTTCTGGGTTTGCTAAACTTGGAGTTGAACTTAATCACAAGCGATGCACGACCTCAGCACCCAGAGCAAGCAGGCACTGTGGCACTTGAGAAGACTCAGGGAAAGTTTGTTGGAAGGATGCTTGCCGCGTATCTAACCAACTTCCTGCCTTAGACTCTAGCCCATTAACTTTCTTCCCACACTGATCTCAGTAAAACACAGACTCAAAACACTCACAAAGCCCTTAACCTAGGAACATCTGTATGTAGTCTTATACTTCTGGAGGGAAGGGGAGGATGACTGGAAAAAGAATATTCTCTTTTTATTGGATATTCCCTAGACACTGAGATTTTGAAGGTATACAAAGATGAGTTATTCATAATGCTGCATTGGATTAAACGAGCTAGAATTGCAGTAATACAAAAAATCAAAAGACTTCATCACAAAACTCCTTCTATTATGTAAATGTACCACCACTTGGGAAAATGACTAAGGATAAGATTCATTATAAATAATGCTTCCATCCCAACCTGCACTGCCCTTTGAAACTTTCGATATCTGATCCAATTTATTAACTAAAAGAAACAAAAATCGCTTTAGAATTATTTTCAGTAGCCTTCCATAGAATGTTAAGCTTAAATTACTCATAAATTACAAATCATGCAAATATCTGGCATTCATTTTTAAAGCTCTGAAACTCTGAAAAATTCTCTTGATCCTAAATGCATATCCTGGTGCTACTACTATCATTTTATTATGTAGAGAAATGATCAGAATAAAGGTATATGTGGTAAACACGTGGAAATAAATGGTGGTGCGTGAATATCCATCAGAATTTTCAGTTGCATGTAATAGGAAAGAACTCTGATTTATTTAAACAGAAATAAAATGTATTAAATCATTACTGAGTTCCTGACAGAATCCTCAGAAGAAAGAGGCGTGCAGAGCTTCCCTGGTGGCTCAATGGTTAAAAATTCAGTTCGCAATGCAGGGGACACCAGCTCAGTTCGTAGCCCAGGAAGATTCCACGGGCCTCAAGGCAACGAGGCCCGCAGGCTGCTTACAGTGGGCTTACTGAAGTGGGCAGGTGAAGCCCGAGTGCCTAGAGCGGCTTCTCTGCAACAACAGAAGCCACCGCAGCGAGAAGCCTGCCCGCCACAACTTGAGAGCAGTCCCTGCCTGCTACAACTACAGTCAGGCCACACAAAGCAAGGGACACCCAGCACAGCCAGAAAAAAAGAAAAAGAACCAGGTGCTATCCTACAATTACACCACAGAACTGACGCAGTGGGGACAGTGGTCCTGCAGACGCCTGCCCAGGGCGTGGATGCTGCAGTCTGCACCTGCCCCCCCTGGCCCCTGGACAGCATCTGCAGACCCATTGCCGCTATCCCTCCGGGAACCCGGACACGGTCACTGCTGTCGCCACCACCTCCTCCAGGATGGACTCAGCACGGTCCCAGCTTCTTTCTCTCACCAGCTTCTCGTTCAAAGCCACGTGCACATACCCATAGCTAGGCTTTTTCAGCCCATGGCACCCACGCCCCAGCTGCAGTGGAGGCCAGGAACTGTCGTATCTGGTTACTCCGGGTGCGCTGTCTCATAAGGGGGACAGAAGGGTGACCACAGAGACCAGACATCATCACAGCGCGATTTGGTTGAATGTAATTTTACCAGGATGACAATCTGATCCAAACTACTCTTCTAGTGTTTTCCCCAAGGATGAGTCATTCTGGAACACTCTGAAGTGGTTTTATAACACCTAATTTTTTCTACAATTCAATTTTTTTCTGCTTTGTGGTTTTTACTCCTGATTTATTTCCAGCTCTGCATACAGAAGAGCAAAAAGTTAGAAACAGTCTTAACGTCCACCAATTCACTCAATAAGGACAGGTTACAAAGTAAACTGTATACCAGTACAACATATAAATACATATGTGGCTATTGCATTGACTTTGCAGATTTAAAAAACTGACAAGCACTGCCAAAACAGCAAAGCAGGGATCACTGCAAGGAAGTGCGTTGAAAAATCTTTTTTAATTCTCCCCATTCCCAAACATTCAGACTCTTCTCTTATTATTTATTTTCTCTCTGCTTCTACACAGTTTAGAAATTTTCTCCCCTATTTCAAGCTTCCCTGGTGGCTCAGACAACGAAGAATCTGCCTGCAATGCAGGAGACCTGGGTTCAGTCCCTTGGTTGGGAAGATTCCCTGGAGATGGGAAAGGCTACCCACTCCAGTATTCTTGCCTTGAGAATCCCATGGACAGAGGAATCTGGCGGGCTACAGTCCATGGGATCACAAAGAGTTGGACACAACGGAGCAGCTAAGCACTTTGCCCCTATTTCAAAAGAAAGGTGTACATGCTAAAAGTAGGAAAATTCACAGGACCTCCCTGGTGGTCCAGTGGCTAAGAAGCAACGCAGGGGACTTGGGTTCAATCCCTGGTCAGGAAACTATATCCTCCATGCCCCAGCTAAAAATCCCACGTGCTGCAATAAAGGCTGAAGACCCTGGGTGCCACAACTGAGTGTGGCCAAATAAATATGTATTTTTAAGTAAGAAAATACAGTCTGGACAAATGTAAACTGCCCATGATCTTACGCTCAGTGACAAGTCCCATCATCTTGAAGTCAGAGGCTTGGAGCTCCGATTCTGAGTTTAAACTACTGGAGCCAAGACCCCCACCACCTGGACAAATTCCTTGAACTCACATGCTCCATTTTCTCCTTTGAAAAAGGAGAGTGTTAACATCCTTTCCCTCACAGGGTCGTTGTGCAGATTCAAAGACATCGGGTCTTCTGCCAAGCTGTGAGCAGACTCCTTGTGCCAAGTGAGTTTCTGAAACACTGGCTGTATCTCAGAGCCTTGACCATGCACGGATCTAGTCATTCTTAGAAAAAGGGCACGTTTCATTAAGCCTCTAGTACTGGACACCAAGAGTGTGTTAATTGCTCAGTCATGTCTGACTCTTTGCAACCCCATAGACTGTAGCCTGCCAGGTTCCTGCATCCATGGGATTCTCCAGGCAAGAAAACTGGAGTGGGTTGCCATTTCCTTCTCCAGGGGATCCTCCTGACCCAGGGATTGGACTGGGATCTCCTGCATTGCAGACAGATTCTTCACTGTCTGAGCCACCAGGGAAGCCCTGGGCACTAAGGTGGTCTCTAAACTTAACAAGTATCATCATCACAGAACAGGAATTGCTGGCTTAAAAAAATTAATCAAAGATTTTTAAATAGGGAGGAAATCATGAAAAGAAAACACAAACATCCTTTTTGAAAAAGTTTGTAAGATATTCTAAAATTGCCCCCATGCGCCATCAGAGGTATCATCTCAAATGTGTGCCACTGTCACAGACCGCCCTTCTGCCACACACACAGAGTGCTCGGAGAAAATAACCCTCCCCCCAGCCAGCACGGGCCTCCCAGGTGGCTCAGCGGGTGAGGAATCAGCCTGCCAGTGCAGGAGACGCAGGAGACTCGGGTTCAGTCCCTGGGTCAGGAAGATCCCCTGGAGAAGGGAATGGCCACCCACTCCACTCCAGGATCCTCGCCTGGGAGAATTCCATGAACCCAGGAACCTGGCGGGCTACAGCCCACCGGGTCACAAAGGCTCAGACACATCTTAGCAACTAAACAACAACTCGAGCCAGCATGCTTTGGGATCGCGTCTCCTGTGATCACGTTCAGGAGCAGAGTCCTCCTTCGACCTGATCCGGGAAATGCCCCCACAGAGCCACTTGCCTGGAGTTTCACCGCTGAGGTCGGATCTGTGGGAAACTCATCCGGGGTTGCCCGGCAATGCCGAGGCCGGGCAGGCTGCCCCTGTGGGTTCTGCAGTCACCTGCTGGCCGGGGACCTGCCCAGCGCCAGCATGTGCAAACAGCAGCCTGGCACAGTAGGCCCCGGGGCGAATGATGACCCAACAGCAGGTGCCAGCGGGGATGGGGCAGATGGAGCCCTTAGAGGAGAGGCAAGCCCCCGAGCCCAACAGACCCATGTTTCCGTGGTTGACCTGCAAGCCCGCACTGGCTGTCTACACTCCGCGGAAGACCACTGGTGTCTGGCATTGGGGCGGTGGGAGAAGAGAGAATGATAAACCCGCTCTGGACGTCTGGATTTCTCTCCCCTCCTTCCTCGGGCTCCTTTCCAGTCTAGGGCACTTTTTCCTAGTGACAGCTGGTGATGAAGATGAAGCTGAAATGGCGCCTGGACCACCTGCTTGCCGCCACCCCCCAGCACACTGGCCCCCTCCCGAGGCACCTCTGGATCCTCAGAGCCCCTGCAGAGTCCCGTCCTGTTTCAACCCTGCTTCCTGCAAACCTAGTTCTGTTTCCACATGGTGCTGGGCCCCTTCCACTAGCTTCAAGATGACACTACTCTCCCTGAACTTGAGGGATAGCCTAGGAGCTTTTTCCTCCAGCTCCTTCAGTGATCCTGGGGGCAAGAAACCCAGGCCTGGGAGTCAGTGTAGCTCCAATTCTGCGTTAATTGGCTTCAAGAATTAAAGAAAGTCCCTGATCTCTCTGGAATGTGGGTGGAAGTTCATTTCTTCCAGGAAGATAAACCCCGTGTTGTTCTAAGGATTGGATGGGATTTGGCAGCTAAAGCGACATCCCTGGGCCAAGCAGACAGCATGTGGCCCATATCTGCACACCTGTCCTCCTTCCCCCGTGCTCTGCACACTTCAGAGCTGATCATCTGTGAAGTGCTCACTCTGCCAGCCCCGACAGGATGATCCAATGCAGGATTTTAAACACTACGTAAAAAGATGGCTTTGCCCACAAGGTTCAGAAAGCAAGAGGGCTGTTACTGTCTCCTGTTTAACAACATCTAAACTGCCCTGCTTGGCTTCCTGTGTCCCTGTCATTTGTTAATTCAACAGAAATGCCCACACATCCAAATCCTTGAGGAGCAAACGGCTCCTTCACCCTCTTGGACCACTCCTGGGATAAACTTTGAAAAATGCTCTATCAGAGGGAGCAATCTGCTGGGAAGAGCAGCCCCCCATGCTTCTGTCCTGGCAGGCTTTTACAACAAACTGTATTTGCGTGGAAACCAGATTTGTTCTTGGTTCCAAAGTCGCTCCTGCTTATTACCCCCAATAAAACCATAACTCTCCCCGGTCACTGTGATCGGATGACATTTGCCAACATCAAGACAGAGGATAGCAAGGAATGGGTGCCAGCCTCTGGCGTTTACCAAGAGACTGGACAGGGCCTGTCTGTAGATTTCAGGAGGACATCTCTGCTAAGGGAAGAGAGGGACCCAGGGAAAGAGCAGATCTGCTGAATTTTCAATTAACAGAGGGAATCTGGGTCTTTGGTTTTTTCACCGGCTATGCCAACATTTTATCATGTTAACACAGAAGACGTCACACACACACCCCAGCCCCCGATCCCCGGGAAGGGAGAAAGACAGGACAAGGGGAGATGGGGTATTAGATGCGGTTGGTGAACCACTTGCCCCCGGAGACTGTGATCTTATGGGGGGGGAGCGGGGCGGGGGAGGCAGCTGGCTGGCGTGGGTCTGAGATCCCTTCAAGCACGTGGGGCACTAAGGAGAGTGAGGAGGCTGAGGAATCAGCTGCTGGACACGCCCGGAGGAAGAGGTTGTGTTTGTATGAAGCTGCGCCATCCACAGAGAAGCCTGGAAGGCCGTGCACAGCGTGTTTACAGAGGTTGGTCTGGGTTAAGAGGATCGCCCAGCGTTTTTGTGTCTTTTTTTTTTTTTTTTAAACCCTGTGCTCATCTGTGTTTTCCAAGTTTTCTTCACTGAGGGCATAATTCTTTTTTATTTTTTAAAAATATTTTATATCTTGATGAGCACACAATTCTTTTGTGATTAAAAACAGATACTAATTTTTTCAAGAAAATACATGCTCTTACGAGCATGATCACTATGAAGACGGACATGGGCAGGAGTGGCAGCTGGGAAGGAAGACAGCAAGCCCAATCTCTTTGGTTTTTCCCAGCATTTCTAGCCTCTCCCCCAAAGCCCCAAAGCCTCCATCCCCTCGGGGGGTGGTGCTATGAACGAAATTCAGCTCTCATCTCTTTTTAAAAAATATTTTAAAGAATTTTTAGTTCCGTTGCGGCACGTGGGCCTTCTCTAGCGGCAGGGAGTAGGGCCTGCTCTCCAGCCGTGATGCTCCAGCTTGTCACTGCTGTGGCTTCTCTTGTTGCCGAGCACAGGACCAACTGCAGGAGCTGTGGTGCATGGGCTGAGTGGCTCCGCTGCACGTGGAGTCTTCCCTGGCCAGGGGTCACCCATGTCCCCTGCACTGGCAGGTGAAGTCTCAACCACAGGACCACCAGGGAATTCCATCTCATCTCTTCTTATAAGGATGCCAGTCATACTGGCCTCGGGCCTGCCCTAATGACTTCCTCTTAACGTATAAGAGGCTGATAGGCAAACAGACAGTGGCCAGATTGTATGTAAGAACAGATCTGTGACCTACGGTCTGTAGGCGGTCCAGGAAGCCAGCCCCTCGCCTTACAGAACCTAAGACCTTTAAAACCTTGACCATGGCCCTGCCTGCCTTTCGTTCCCTCATATCCACTCCATTCTGCTTCCCCCAAAGGGGCCCCCAGTCTACGGCCAGAACTCGGACCGCATGACAGGGAGAGCACCTGCTGGGCTCCTCCACTTCTGTTGACACCGCGCGGAGCGGCGAGCCAGAAGCCAGGAACATTTGCCTTTACACTCGGCAGGCAAGCGTGCTGCCTCATACGAACAGGTGCTTGATAATGTGCGGTTAAACCTACCAGGCCAAGCATGTGCCTCCCGCTTTGTCAGCCTGGAACATTCTCCTCCTTCCAGACCTCATTCCAGGGTGGGCATCGGAGTTGCCCGATAAAGGTTCCTGACCCCTCCCGCACCCCAGGCACAGGCAGGATTCTGCGAATATTTTGCACACTTATCTGTCTGTCCCCCTGGATGGTGAGCTCCCTCAAGGCTTGGGTGCGCTTTTCATTTCTCTATCTCAGCAAGAACTACAGCAGCTGGGACTGTACTGAGTAAATGCTCCAAAAATGTTTGCTGTATGGACGACTCCTGGACCAGAAGTGCTCAGATTTTTTCTGCTTCTTCCACGTCGGCACCCACCTCCCTCTGACACCCACAGGAACGTCCCACCTGGATGAGCTTCTCCAAACTCCACAAAGGAGAAGCCCCACTTGCTGCCTGAGTCCACCTTTCCTCCCGTCTCTTCCATCTCCCTCTCCCTCCCTCCTTCTCTTCTGTTCCATAGACGTGACATTTACCACCTCTAAAAAATCACTTTTCAGCCATATGCTTCCCTCTCTTCATCACTGGCTCCATCCTCTTCTCAACTAAGCTGCTGAGAACTGACTTCGCTCGCATCTCTCCCCTGCTCCCTCCACGCCTCCTCCCTCCTCAACACACTGCCATCTGCCTTCTGCCCACACTGCCTCCCAAGGCACCAGTGAGTTTCGGATGTTAAATCCGACATTCACCTTTCAGCTTTCCTCTTCCATCACCTCCTTCCTCCACCCTCCCTCCTGGGAGACTCTGCTCCAGTCATCCAAGACACCACCAGGCTCCCTTCCGGCTTTTCCCTCTGTTTCTCTTGTCTGTGTGTGTGTCTCCATCGCTCTCTCTTTCCCCCATTTCTCCCCTCCACCCCTCTCTCTGTCTCTAAGAGGACTCATCTCTCTCTCTTTTTAAAATTTGGCTGGGCTGGGTTTTAGTTGCAGCTTGCGGGATCTAGTTTCCTGACCAGGGATCGAACCTGGGCCCCCTGCATTGAGAGCGTGGAGTTTTAGCCACTGGACCACCAGGGAAATCTCAGGACCCATCTCTTAAACATTGGCATTCTCCGTTGTCTTCTTTTCTCATCCTTGTATTCTGTCTGGATGACCTTACTTTCTCCCACTTCCAACTATCACCCTTGGATAACAGCTCCCAAGTTAACATGACCAGCTCCGGTTCCTTTCTAGACTCATAGATCAAACCTTTTACAAGACACTCCCTCCACCATTCCACAGGCACGTCACACTCAGTTCAAGCGAAACAGAGCTCACTCTCCTATGTCCCCAGCATGTTCTCCTCTATCGAGTTCCTGAAGCCAAAAATCTGGGGACCCAGAGTGGGCAGCAAGTCATCCCAGGGGTTGGGACCAAGCAGTGAGCTGATCCCACTGCTAACCAAGTCAACAGCCAAGTCCAGAGCTAACCAAAGCACTAATGCTTGGCTGGCTAAAAATAATCAAACAAAAACTAAAAACATTCACATAGACAAACAAGCAAAACAGAACTGCACAAATGAATAAAAAACTCAAGTGCAGACCACCTGGAAAGACATCGGCTTAAATATGGCAGAGGAAACACGTGTAGTTTTCTCAGGTCTCTCCCAGATTCCTCTAAAATGACAGTAAAGAAATTCGAAAATTCAAGAAGTGTGTAAGAAGAAAAAGAATGGCAGACGAAATGACAACCAACGAGAAAATGCCAAGAAAAATCTGGAAGTTGGAAAACGGACTGGGAGATAACTGACTTTGCAGAATAGAGAGGAAACATGACCTTGAAGGAGTAAAGCCAATCAGAGAGGAGGCCAATTCATGCAGCAGAGCTCCAGAAAGATCCAGGACTTGGAGGCTCCGGGTAGGGTTGGAGAGCGGATGGTCGAATGACTTGCTAAGAAGCGGTCAGAGTGGGCGAGGGGCTCGGTGGGTGAAGGGGATACATTTCATGGTGATGGATGGCAATTCCACCTTCGGTGCTGATCACTTTGCAATGTACACAGATGTCGAACCATAGCGATGTACCCCTAAAACATATCCACTGTTATTTCCCAACTTTGCCTCAACTTTAAAAATGAGTCACTACTTCTCTTAATCTTTATTTTAATTAAAAAAAAAAAACTAAATAGATCCTTAGATCCATTCCCCACACTTGCTTACTCCAATTAAATTAAATTTTCAGAATACTGGAGTGGATAGCCTTTCCCTTCTCCAGGGGATCTTCCCAAACCAGGGATGAAATCCAGGTCTCCCACACTTCAGGCAGATTCTTTACCAGCTGAGCCACAAGGGAAGCCCTATGTTTATTCTGTAAAGTGGCTGAAACAGCCAAGTTCTGGACTTGGGGACACTGGGTCCACTGGAAGGTGGGGTTATGGTACGAGACTATGAACAGGGAAATTAGATGAACACCTACATACTGACAGTGAAACTCTAAACCATCTTCTCCTTTGCTCTAGTGTCACTGTTGGCCAGGTTTATAAAACGCCAAGATCCAAGCTTTGGGGATTCCCGAGAAGCAAGCAGACCTGTCGAAAATCATCTACAGATTAGGGAGGCTCCCCAAGCAAGTGACATTGTCCCGGTCTGACCCTCCTACAGTGAATCCACCAGTCAACAGCCACATCTGTGTACAAAGATCCTCCAACACACACGATAGTGCTTCACTCTCAAACACAATCAAATATCACCAAGGACATCTGCAGAAAGACTTGAAAGATAATAACTGGTAAGATAAAGGACGTTGCAGGAAACAGACAAGCAAGAATTAGAAGGAAACTAAAAAATAAAATAAAATCTATAGAAATTTGAGACCAAATATTACATCCATGAAACAAGAGCATAAAGTTATAAAAAGAGAATGCTGATAGATTAGAACAAATGTCTAGGAATTAAAAATACAACTGTTGGGACTTCCTTGGTGGTATAGTGAGTAAGAATCTGCCTACCAATGTAGGGACAGGGGTTCGATCCCTGATCCAGGAAGATCCCACATGCCCCGGAGCAACGAAGCCCGTGTGTCACAAGCACAGAACCCACGCTCTAGAGCCTGGAAGCCACCACCACTGAGGTCCTGCAACAAGAACAGCCACTGCAACGAGAAGCCTGTGCACGCCAACCAAGAGCAGACCCCATTCGCTGCATCTAGAGAAAGCCTGCAGAGTGACAAAGACCCAGCACAGCCAAGAATAAAAAGGTACATGAAATGTTTAAACTGTATAAAAAAATACAGCTGTTGAAATAAAAAGTCAATAGGAGGTCTAGAAGATAAAAGATCACTCTGAAAGTAAAACAAAAACAACGAAGAGATAGAAAAGGGAAAAAAAAAAATCAAGGGAATTGGAGAAATGGTCTCTCTGAATAATAAGCTAGAAAGAGAGACCAGTAACAATAGTGAGAATTATTTTCTGAATCATCTCTGAAAAACTAACAGTAACAGCAACTTTCAAGATCAAGGGTTTCCAGATTAAAGATGCCCACTGAATGCCAAACACAACCGAGGATAAAAGAAAAGAGTGGTCCATACCGAGGCATAGCCTCATGAAATGTCAGAACACCTGCAGCGAAGAGAAGATTCAAAATGGTTACAGGGAAAGGCAAGGCGTTGGACACATCAACATCCATGCCAGAAGCCAGGATATAATGGATGAATGCCTTCAATATTCGGAGGGAAGAGGTTTCATGTAGAGCCAAATCATCAGCTGAACGTAGAGACATAAGAGAGACATTCGCAGATAAGCCCAGTATCCAAAAATGTACCAAGGTCTTATCTGTTGTCGTCGCATGCACGCTCAGTTGTGTCCGACTCTTTGTGGCCCCATGGAATGTGGCCCATCAGGCTCCTCTGTCCATGGGATTTCCCAGGCAAGAATACTGGAGTGGGTTGTCATTTCCCCCTCCAGGGGATCTTCCTGACCCAGGGATCGAACCCACGTCTCCTGAGTCTCCAGCATTGGCAGGCAGATTCTTTACCACTGCACCACCTGGGAAGCATACACAACAAATCGCCCAAATTTTGGTGGCTTGAAACAACAGACATTTGTTATCTTCTATTTCCGGTATCTCGGGAATTTGAGAATGCTTAGTTGGCTGGTTCTGGCTGGGGGTTTCTCATGAGGGAGTAATCAGTGTCAGCCAAGCCTGCAGTCACTGAGGCTTCACTGGGGCTTGGAGGACCCACTGCCAAGCTCCTTTGTGTGGTTGTTGGCTGGAGGCCCCAGCTCCTCTCCATGTAGGAGGGCTCACAACGTGGCGACTGGCTTCGCTCAGAAGAGATGCTCTGCAGGAGAAGGTGGGGGAGGAGAAGAAGGAGGAAGAGCAGGATGAACAGCAGAAAGGGAAGGAGCAGAAGAGAGAAAGAGAGCAGAGAAGAGAGAGAGGAGAGGGAATGCTAGAGAGCCAGAAGCCACTGACTTCCACTGAAAAAGACCCTGAAAAAGAAGCCATTGGAAAAGCCCCTGATGCTGGGAGAGATTGAAGGCGAGAGGAGAGGGGGACGACAGAGGATACGATGGTTGGATAGCATCACCGACTCAACGGACATGAGTTTGAGTAGGTTCTGGGAGTTGGTGATGGATAGGGAGGCCTGGCGTGCTGCAGTCCATGGGGTCGCAAAAAGTCAGACACAACTGAGCGACTGAACTGAACTGAACAGAAGCCAAAGTCTTTAATCCCTGAATCCTTGAAGTGGCGTACCATCACTCTGCTTGAATTCCATTGGTTACACAGACCAATCCTGGTACAGAGGGGAGAACACCAGGAGATGGGGAGTACTGAGGAGGCTGGCTTGGAGGCTGGCTACCACACACCCCTTTCTCAAGAAGCTCGTGGAAGAGGTGCTCCACTAACACAAAGAAGAAAGGCAGACACAGAGTAAGAGGGGAAACAGGAAACTCACGCGGAAGTCACAAAGACAGTCCCCAGGCTGGGGGTGAAGAGTCCTGCAAGGAGGCTATACAGAAGACTCAGAGGGAAACTGGCCCAGACTGAGCAGAAGGACAGAGGGGTCCAGGAAGGAAGCCTCCAAGCCCTCACCCCAAAATGAACCCGATATGTTGAATAAACCTACCGAGATTTCCAACTCTATCAGAATTAGGAGATGAAGTACAGATAGTTACAGAGAAAAGTAAACCAGTTTTTTTTTTTTAAGAGGTAATCATTAACTCCATGGAAAACAAAAGGCTCTATGAGAAAGAGGAGGCTGGTGGAGAATAATGCTTGGCTCAGCTTTAAATAATATTTACATAGTTATAATAAGGCAAGCACTGACCACTGATTTGACGGAAAGGATGATAACTATGTCGAGATGGAAGCGGGTGAAGACGTTCATTGTAGAAGTAACGAGCTGGGGATTTCTTGGAATAGGAAGTCAAAACAATTAAAACAAAACTCAAGAAATGGAAGTACAACTGCATCACTTATAAACAAGGAGGTAAATAAAATAGAAAAAACAGCAAAAAGAACTGGAAGCATTTGCCCTCAGGGACTGTCTCAAAGGGAGAAGGATGGAGCAAGAATCTGCTGTTTTTCATTAACATCTGAATCCCAGCACTTGACTTTTTGACCATGGACATATATTATTCGATAAAAATTAAATTTAAAAAAAGATTTTACTGGCCAAACAAACCCCTCTACTGGCTTGTACTAAAGATCAGCATATATTATCAGCCGGTATTTTACTTTCTGGACCTCCAATTGTAGAGAATGATATCATTTCAGAAGAAATTAACCAGGATAAGTAATTCAAGCCCACCAGGCAGCCTCGGTCTGCACAGGACTCCAGCACTGCCCTCCTATCCCTCTGAAAAAACGCATCAGTGCTCATTAAGTCAGGCACTGCTAATTGCTTTTTGACCAACTGCCAGCTTTGTGGCAAAATACCAAAAACAAGGACAAAGACAGTTTTAGAGACGACAGCCCTCTTTAGCCTCTTTCCTGTATGGGTTGTAAGAAACCACGAGAAAACATCTGACTTCTGAAAGGTCCGCACGGGCACATCAGGTGCAGTTACTGCCCTGAAGGCTTTCTGAGCACCTGCTGAGGATTTAGGATCCGAGGTAGGGCCTGCTGAGTTCTCTCACCCTGAGAGTATGATAGCAGAGCTTAGAAAACCATTTTTCTCCTTTTTTTCTCTGATATGGTCTTTTTGTTCACTAGATATATGGACAGAGGATAAGCAACTGAATGAAGGTCTGCACCTTTGTATCCTGTTCAGATAAAATCTTCAGGAGCATGATCACGTGGTCAACGCCCATTCTATATTTGGGGTTTGTTTCTTTGTGCCGATCACATCAGAACAGTACATCAAAGGGAGTACTGGCTATTTCTAAACAGTCTAACTCTCTAATAGTGCTAAAAAGAAAAAAAAAAAGTGCTCATCTTGGAAAACTAAATATGCACGCAACATCGCTGTGGCCAAATCATTTTTGGAACGCCTCTTTGAAAATTCACTTTGGAGCCCGAAGCACAGTGTTGAGAATAGACTCGCTGGTGCCAATCATCTCTTAGGGATCGGTTTGGGTTTCAGAACCAGCTATAATCCAGTAAGTTTCAAATTTATACATGCCAACAATGTAAAGCAAGTCTGAAAGTATTAGTCACTCAGTCATGTCCAAGTCTTTGTGACCCCACGGACTGTAGCCCGCCAGGCTCCCCTGTCCATGGAATTCTCCAAGTGAGAATATTGGAGTGGGTAGCCATTCCCTTCTCCAGGGGATCAAACCCAGTTCTCCTGCATTGCAAGCAGATTATTTACCATCTGAGCCACCAGGGACTCCAATAAAAATGAACAAAAGAAAAGAAAAAAAGGGGGGATAGATGTAATACATACAGCTGATTCACTTTGCAGAAACTAACACAATGCAAAGCAACTATACTCCAATAAAAATTTAAAAAAAAAAAAAACAAGAAAAGGGGAATATATATATATGTACAGCTGATTCACTTTAGAACAGAAATGAACAGAACAATGTGAAGCAATGCTACTCCAATAAAAATTAATTAAGAAAACAAATTTAAATACGCCATGGGTTCCCTGGTGGCTTAGTGGTAAAGCATCTTCAGGCAATGCAGGAGACACAGGTTCTATCCCTGGGTCGGGAAGATCCCCTGGAGAAGGAAATGGCAACCCACGCCAGTATTCTTGCCTGGGAAATCCCATCGACAGAGGAGCCTGGTGGGCTACAGTCGATGGGGTCCGCAAAGAGGCAGGTAGGACTTAGCGACGAAGCATGCACGCACACATGTATACATAGAAAAGTTGTGTGTGAACGTTTTTTAAGTGCTATTTAAACGAGCTTTTTACTGAAAGGTCCCTGCACTGGGTCCTACCGCGGTATCCCGCGGTGAGGCCAGGCCCGAGCTGCCCTGTGACCTGCTCTGTCTGCTGGGGTTAGGCCCCCGGCGTGCTCAGCTACCTCTACCAGCATGAAGACGCCTCGCCAAGCCCTGAATCCAACAAGCCAAATGAGCTCCCTGTGCCAGCAGGCGAGAGCCAGAACCCAGAAACTGTCACCCTTCACGGTCCCAAACAGAAAGGTCTTGCCGGGGAGGCAGACCCAGGGCCTGGGGGAGCACAGAGAATGGAGCGTTCGGAGCAGCCCTGGGACGATCTGTCAGGGATCGCTGCAGCCGGGGAGCGGGCGTGCGGGGCGGGTGGGGAGGCGCGGCCTGCGCGGAGGGAGGAGCACACGGATGACTTTGGGGAACCGAGCCCTCGGGGCGCCGTCACCGGTGCGGCCATCTGCTCTGGGGCCTCGGGCGTCGGGCAGGCCCTGTGAGGCCCGGGACCAGCGGACAAAACCAGCAGACCGGCTTCCCCACGAGGAAGGCGGAGACGCCGCCATTTGTCTCTGACTTTTGGAGAGCGGCCAGGTCCCTCCTGGAGCCCCACCCGGCTCATCCACGCAACAGAAAGAGACTCCAGACGCAGCGAACAGACGCGTGGTCGCCCAGGGGGAGGGGGCGGGCAGGGGCGGAATGGGAGATTACGGTTAGCGGACGGAGACTGTGATACAGCGAATAGAGTAAAAGTAAAAAGATCCTACCTACCGTATGGCACATATTCAATATCCTGTGATAAACCACAATGGAAAAGAATATGAAAAAGAAAAAATATATATATTATATATATGTATCATTGAATCACGTTGCAGAGTAGAAATTAACACAATATTGTAAGTCAACTATAGTTCAATAAAAAAAAATTTTTTAATGGTATCATCAAGAGGGAAAGGACACACATACCTAAAGCTGACGGATGTTTCCATGTTGACGTATGGCAGAAACCAACACAAAATTGTAGAGCAATTATCCTCCAATTAAAAACAAATAATTTTTTTAAAAAATGGTGTCAATGCCCACTGGTCTTCGTGGAACCTCTTCCCACCGAAAGGATGGAAAGTTTCTCTTCTTTGCCTCAAAGAAGGCTGGGAAACCTCCCCTGGCAGAATACACATCCGCCCTCCTGCCTCCTCATCTCACCCAGACAAGGTCACTGAGGCTGCAGCTACTGCCCTACCTGCCGGGCCGCCCAGTGGTGCAGGGGCCGCGGAGAAAGCGGAGACTCCTCAGTGATGCTGGAGGAGCTGCGGCGGAGCTGGAAGAGCTGCCGGGTCAGAGGATTCCAGCGTGTGTGTGTGTGTGTGTGTGTGTGTGTGAGTGTGTGTGTGCGTGTGTGCATGCACACACATGCACTTACTGGTCCTGTCCCACTCTTTTGCAACCCCGTGGACTGTACCCCTCCAGGCTCCTCTGTCCTCTGTCCATGGAATTCTCTACACAAGAATGCTGGAGTGGGTTGCCATTTCCTCCTCCAGGGGATCTTCCCTACCCAGGGATCGAACCCGCATCTTTTGTGTCTCCTGCCTTGGCAGGAGGATTCTTTATCACTGCACCACCTGGGAAATCTGGGGATTTCAGATTCTGCAGCAAATCTGGGTTCCAGATACCACGACCTCGTTTTCATTCTATCAGGACCGCAGCCCGTCCTTGGGTTGAGGGGAGGGGAGCAAAGAGAGAAGAGAACAGCCAAGGGCTGGGTTTGGGGACCCCGTCCTGCAGGGCCTGGTACCCAAGCTGGCACAGGCTTGCTGGCATGGTGACTTCTGGGCGCTCACCCCACCCTGGGGCCAGCAGAGGAACTGCAGCCTCTTTGGAAAGAGCGTTAAAATCCATCAAACACAGAGACAGAGTCAATTTCTAGCTTTTACTTCACGGGGGAAGGAGGCCCTGGGGCATCAGAAATTCCTGGTCCTGAGACAGTAAAAGAGAGAAAGCTCCGTGCTTACTCTGCCATCTGACGCCTCTCACCTCTGGGAATGAAGACCCCTCCTCCAACATCAGGCCTGTGTCTCCACCTGGAGATCCTGTCCTGTGGGCTGGTGCCTTCCCCAGATCCCTTTAAAATGTAAAGATGGTGCTAGTGGTAAAGAACTTGCCTGCCAGTGCAGGAGACATAAGACATTCAGGTCTGATCCCCGGGTTGGGAAGGTCCCCTGGAGGAGGGAATGGCAATCCACTTCAGTATTCTTGCCTGGGAAATTTCATGGACAGAGGAGCCTGGCGGGCTACAGTCCATGGGGGCATGAAGACTCAGACACGACTGAAGCGACTTAGTGCACATTCTATGTCCTGTGGAGAAAGAGCTACCACCGGGGGCTCCCTGATGGTCCAGAGGTTAGAACTCTGACCTTCCGCTAGGGGTGAGGGGTGCAGGTTTGATACCCGGTGGCTCCCTGATGGTCCAGAGGTTAGAACTCTGACCTTCCGCTAGGGGTGAGGGGTGCAGGTTTGATACCCGGTTGGGGACCTGAGATCCTGCATGCTGCCTGGAGCAGCCAAAACAGAGAAAAAAAAACCAGTTTTTCTTTAAAAAAAAAAAAAGGATGAGCTGTCATCGTGGCCACTGGCAGAGGAGGAAAGGGCACGGGGGCTGTCCACAGCCAGAGGAGCCATCTGCAGGAAAAGGACATGGCTCCTCAGGATCGTGGGCAGGGTTCCTCATCACGGGGTGGGGGTGAGGGCGGGGGCCACTGGGGACACACGGGGGCACAGGCCCCAAGAGGAAACACGCCAGAAGCAGGAGGGCGACCCGGCTTGGTGATTTTGTCATTTGGCCAAGATGAAATCTGGCTCTGATCTGCCTTGACCTAAATACAAACAAAAACCTGAGACCCACTTACTGGTTCTGGCCCGTTTGTGGGATGATGGCCCATCTCTCGGAAGCTGTGGAACACCCATTCCTACCGGAGACAGAGCACTTGGAATGGGTACCTGTCCAAGGGCACCCAGGTACCGCCACCTGACACGGGCATCCCCCTGCGAGACGACGGTGTTTGCTACTCAACAACGCTTTTCTTTATGAGGGGGAAACTCTGGTTCCACCAGACCCAAAAGCAGAGGCTCCCAGGGCCCCACACCGGCACAAAGCCTGCCCAGGCCCCTCTACCTGCGATGGGATTCGTGGGATGCTGGGCTGCACTGTGAGCCCATAGTGGCTCCGATAAAGAGACGAGTTGCTTGTCTGACCCAGGACAGATGTTTCCCTTCCCTGATCCAAAGTTGCTGGATCTCTGAAATGAGGTTTAAGTAGCAGGGTTCTCTGCTCTAGTTGACATTAAAGTCATCTGGGGAGCTTAAAAAAAAAAAAAAAAAGATCAGGTCTTCGTCCCAGGTCCATTGTATCAGAATTGCTCAGAATGGAGCTGGGGCATCTTCAGTCTTTAAAGCTCCCTGGGTGGTTCTCAGTCATGTCCAGCTCTTTGTTCCCAGGTGGCGCTGGTGGTAACGAACCCATCTGCCAGTGCAGGAGACACAAAAGACAGGGGTTGGATCCCTGGGTCGGGAAGATTCCCTGGAGAATGGCATGGCAACCCACTCCATCCAGCATTCTTGCCTGGAGCATCCCATGGACAGAGGAGCCTGGCGGGCTACAGTCCACGGGGTCGCAGAGAGTCAGACACGACTAAAGGGACTTAGCACACCCAGGACCTTCTGGTTCGCAACATGGTAGTAAAGCTCTCTACCAGCTGCTCTCTGAGGGCCATCTGGCTTCCTTGAGTCTATAAATCTGACCCTAAAGGCAGCTCTTTCTTTCCCAGGAGGAGGCCCAGGGAGCAAGCTACTTAGGCAATTCAGCAAGGAGGTGGGAGGGGACAGGTCACACAGCAAGATAGCACCAAACACTCATTACCTGGCTCGGTCTGGAAGGGGGAGGGAACGGGCCCTAGAAAAGACTGCGTGGGCATGGTTGCCTGGGTCTCAGAGACCTTGGGAACGGTCCAGAACTCATCAACAAACACCCTGAGATTAGGGGGTCAACGGAGGGGAAAGAGCTGAAAACAATGAAGGCATCCGTCGTCCCTCCTCCATTTTAATCAGACTCCAGGGGTGTGTGGAGGAAGGAAGGACCCCCTTCCCCACCAAGCTGCTCTGCGAGACCGAGCTTCAGGCCTTGGCTGCTGTGTGGCCTTGAGCAGACCACTCAACCTCTCTGTGCTTTGGCTGCTTCTTTCACAACCAGGGAGACTCAGAACCGTGACAGGCTTCCTAGGGTTTCGGGGTGATTACGAGTTAACACGAAGTTTCCACTACAGTGCTGGGTACACAGTAACACTCAATGAGTGTTAAAAATTATTCACAGGCAAGGTTCCCCGTGGCAAAATAAACTGGGAAAACACTGGGCTTAAAGAAGATAAATAAGTTTCTTCGAGGCAAGATTTCTCAAAATAACAATATTAATAATGACGATGAGATGGGCCTCAAAGGTTGAGAAGACGAAATAGAATGATGGATGTGTGGAACACACCAAGCACATAATGGGCCCTTAATAAATGTTACCGATGGGTGTTACTGACAAGCCTGGGGGGATCTTCAAGAGAAGGGGCAGGTGTGCGCCCCGGCCTCCTGCTCTTCTCCTGCAGGGCGTCCTGCAGGATCCGTGCGGGGGGACACGCGTGCTGGGAGGAGCCCAGGGGATGATGGCCATGCCTTTTCCAACTCCACCGCTGAGGGGTTGGAAAAAAGGACCCAGGCCAGCGTGAGGGCTGCAGGGAGCTAATTATCAGGAAGAAGGTCCGGGGGGAAGAGAGTGCTGGGCTGAATGGTGGGAGCTCCCCCCCTGAGTTTCCCACACTCCCGGTGTGAGGCGTGTCCCCACGGGAGGCCCAGGAATCTGCGATTCAGAAGAGCTTTGCCACTCTCTAGCTGGGTGACCTTGGGCAGGTCGCCAGGCCTCTCTGAGCCTGGCATCTTTTCACCTGCATAGTGATGGACCACAGACTATAAATTTAAGCATGTCTACGGTTCCTTCTGGCTCCAGGATTCTATGTGCAGTTCTGCCCAAATGAGGGAAGGGAGAGAAAAGTGAACACTAAACCATGGTTATTGTCTTCTAACCATGATCTCCATTTCTAGACTTATTGGAGGTCTTTTAACCACCATCCCAACTCCAAACATATCTGGGGTGGTTTTCAGAGAGATTTTGATGCCTCCTCATTCACTCGGCCATTGCACTCCCCAGGGATTGAGGAATTTCATAGCCAAAAGGGATGAGCATCCAGCGAAACTTCTACCTGTCAAGGGGTGGGGAAGAGAGATGCCAAGAAAGGGTCTCAAGTCAACCCCTTCTGTATCTAAAGAGACCTTTCAACCCATGATGCCAAATGTTCAGACTTTTACAAGAGGTCTGTTGATCATATGCCATATTTTCCAAACTAATCATTGAGACCTATGACATCAGAAAGGGCTTCTGGTGCTACCAGGTTCAAGATGCAGTCTCAGAGACAAAATGTAGAAGCTGACGTCTTAATTTTGGTAAAAGGCACATGATTTGTGGGTAACAAGAGACAGAATGCTGGAAAACAGGGGTGTCCCAGGAAGTGCAGGTCACTTGGTCAACACGCAGGTGACCTTGCCTGGACATCTGCATTTTCTCCACGACAGAAGGGCTGCCCTTCCCATCTACAGAAATAGCAAGCCTCATCATCCCTGGCATCCCCACGAATACAGCAAGGATGCCCTGGTTGCTTGGACGGGCATCCGCCTCTCCCAGCTGGGTCCAAGCCTCCTCCCGGCACTCTCCTGCCTTCCTCTAGGCTTAACTGCAAGACTCACTTCCCCGAAACTGACTGCAGAGTCACGACTCCCCCCACTTAATTTATTGAGCCGCTAAGAGACACAAAGACCTGCTCAGGTCTTATGTATCCACGTTGGCGCTCCTGGACTGTGAACTTCTCACCGAGGGGGTGAACCCAGCGGCATCTCCCCGTGGTAAAGGCTGAGCGCTGGCCTGGGCCTGGGTCCTGCTCCGGTTCTTAATTTCCTGCTGTCTATTGTCTCTCCGATAAGTGCTGAACGAGGGGAAGGTATTATTTAATTGCTTTAAAGATATCAAACAAGCCAGGGTGGAGGTTATCTCATCTCCAGCCCTTCTATTTTTCTAGCTCAAGGTTTGGTTACTTAGTTACTCAGCAAGCTGCAGAGGAAGGAGACAGCCCCATGGGTGACAGTGCAGACTGCACTCAGCAGATGGGGGGAGGTCGGGAGAACGGCCGTTAGGCTCCGAGACGGACCAGAACCGGAGGGGAGCCACCCAGGACAGCTCTTTCAAGGCATTCAAAGCCGGCGGCGGGAGCCTTCCATTACCTGGACAAAATCAACAGCTGTTCTGGATTACACCGTTCCTTCGCGTCAGGTGGCCAAAGTATTGGCACTTCAGCTTCAGCATCAGTTCTTCCAATGAATACTCAGGGACGACGTCCTTTAGGACTGACGGGTTTGATCGCCTCACTGTCTAGCTGATGAGAAGAGCTGACTCACTGGAAAAGACCCTGATGCTGGGAAAGATTGAAGGTGGGAGGAAAAGGGGACGACAGAGGATGAGATGGTTGGATGGCATCACCGGTTCAATGGACATGAGTTTGAGCGAACTCCGGGAGATTGTTTGGACAGGGAAGCCTGGCATGCCGTACTCCATGGAGTCACAGACAGTTGGACACGACTGAGCAACTGAACAACAACACAGTTTCTGCTGTCAAGGACAAGGCTGTCGAGACCCCCGCTTACCCAGGCCTACAGTGGAGACAGGCGTGTCTGAGGTGGGTGGATCTGACAGTAGTTTTTCCAGGCTGAACTCACCCCACCTGCCATACGGGGAGGCAGCGGAGAGGAGGAGTCACAAGGAGAGGCCAGTGAAGGGGGATTTCACTGCATCAGCTCATCCGAGATGAAGGGACTTGTTCAAGGAGGTCGTGGAGAAGATGTGACCACTGTGTGACCTGAGAGCCGGCCGGGGGCAATCAGAGGCTCGGTGCCCCTCCCCCTTCCCTGGCTATTGCAAATATTCCCCTTGCTAGGAGCCTTTTCAAAGACACAGTCTTGAGAGCAGTGTGCTGTTGAGACCATCAGACTGAATACGTGACTGAACCCCACTAAAATGAAAGCAGTTAGTCACTCAGTCGTGTCTGACTCTTTGCAACCCTGTGGACTTTAGCCTGCCAGGCTCCTCTGTCCATGGGATTCTCCAGGCAAGAATACTGGAGTGGGTTGCCATTCCCTTCTCCAGGGGATCTTCCCAACCTAGGAATCGAACCCAGGTCTCCTGCATTGCAGGTGGATTCTTGACCATCTGAGCCACCAGGGAAGTCTGCGCCCCACTAAAGGCCTCTATAAACTTCTAAGATTCTGGTGAGCGGGTGCCTCTTTCAGCGCCCAAGAAAAGCCTCGTCAGTGACTTTTCTGCTTCTTAAACCGGCCACCTACCGATCTGGAGTGGCTGCCTTTCCTCTTCTCTCCTTGCCCTCCATGTACAGGGGAGGCCATTCTGAATTTCACGTGGGAAACTTCTGAGGTTGCAACCAACACATGTATCGATCACCCCAGCAAGCTGCCCCTGAAGAGAGATGGTTATTTAGCTGGTCCTTCAGGGGCAGTCTGGTTTTGCTGGTAGGACTTATATAAAACTGGGGGTGGGGGGGTGGGGAATGCATTGTCCCATTAGAGTTATCCTGAGGGCTGGCGGGGTGGGGGTGGGGGATGGGAAGGAGGACAATGAGAGCCACTGATTCGGCTCTTGTATAGATTGGAAAACGGATTGAAAAAAAAAAAAATGATACGGGAGTTTGGCACTAATAGTTCCAGACCTTTGGAAAGATAACACGGTTCCCGGGAAAGGAATTTGAGACTGGAATAGGTGTTTCCCGGATCTTCCTTTTCCTCCTCTTCCTGGAAACCAGTTGGGTCACTGGTTTTAAACTGAAAGTGGCAGCAGGTGTTGCTGTGGCAACTGTCCCCCCCACCCCTGAGCATGGGGCATTCTCTTGAGTTCAAGCCGCGCTGCCCCCGGTTCTATAACCAGCCCTCCATCTTCCAGCTGGTGGTGAGCAGGGGCACCCCACTTGGGTCAAGCTACATGCCCAGCCCCTGTGCTCGGCACACAGAGAGAAAAAGCAGACTCCCAGACTGGCTGGAACATGAGTCAACCACCTGTCCATCTGGCCCCGAGCACCAGGATGACGACTCAAGCTCCATGATGACCGGCATCTCGGAAAGAGACACATCCAAGGATAACCTTGATTTCCACCCTCACGGTGGGTACCCCCAGACACAGCTTGGCCCAGATAGAAGCTGGCAGTTATTTGCTACCTTACCTGCCAGTCCCCTTCCCAGGTCTCTGGGGCTCACCCTACCTACTAAACAGCCTCTGGACTGTAACTTTCACTGGTGAATTGCTAATCAGACAACAGCACGGGACAGTCAGAGCCAGCTCAGCCCACAGAGAAAAGTGTAGTTGGCGTTTGCTTTCTGTTTTCTCATCCTCTAGAACTGTACTCACGATGCGGAGTGTGTGTGTGTGTGTGTGAGTGTGTGAATATGTGTGTGAGCGTGTGTTCTTGGAGGAGGGTGAGGAAGGAGAGGCTGCAGGACTGAATATGACTTATTAAACTTGGAACAGAAGCTGAATCATAACGGCCAAAAAATAAACAGCTGTCCCTGCATGTGACAACCCCCACTTCATGCATGTTTGTTTCCCTTTGCTCCCTCCCAGGGGGAGGAGGAGGGGCTGTGCCCAAGGTCAAGGTGAAGGAAAGGGATGGCTGTAGGGCCCCTGCCTCTCCACGCTGTGGAGAGAGGGTAGAGTTGGGATGAGCTGCTCCAGTGTTGCGCTTCTGATTGCTCTCCCACCCGAATTTTGGAACCAAGAGCGGGCTCAGCCCTGAGCCGAGGGGCGCTGGCCACCGCATCCGCAAGGGCATTCCCCTAGCCCTGTTTTCCTCCCGCTCCTTCCGAGGGCCTTGCGTCTGGGGGATGACCCACTGCTTCGGAAAGCTGTCTGAATTCAGACATGGCAGAGGTCCCAGAGCGAGTCTGGGTCGACCGGCCGCCACTCCAGCTGTCTGAAGTAGGCTGGGTGAGACAGAACCGACTCTGTGAAGGAGGAGGGAAGACAGCGCGTGTCCGCGCCACCGATCTTGGGGAGGCTGAAATCGCTTGACCCTTCGCGCCCCGCACGCGGGTCTCCCTCTAGCCCGGGTGCCTGCGACCTCTGCCCGCAGCCACCCCGGGATTCTCCCGCAGCGCACCCCAGTCCGCCCACCCGACCGGGCGGGCGGAGCGAGCTGCGGTGACGTCATGGGGGGCGTGGGGACAGGAGCCGAGGTGCCCGCGCTCCGCACTGCCAGTCCGAGCGGCGCAGCCACCCGCGCGCGCGCTTGCTCCCCCGCGCCCGGAGCCTCAGTCCGCGGCTCGGCTCCCGGGGTCTGCGGGCCACGCTCGGGGGCGCGACGCGCAAGCGGAGCCGGCGGCTCTAGACGCCAAGCGCCGGCCAAGCAGCTGCGCGCCCGGGCGCCGGGCTGGGTTGGGGACAGCCGCTGGGTGCCGGCGAGCCGAGTTGGCAGATTGCAGCGGAAAAGCAAAGGTGAGGTGTGTGGGCGTGCGTGTCTGTGGGTGTTTGAGAGACAGAAACGCACTTGGGCACCTGGGTGCATCTGCGCTGCGTGGAGGTGCGCGCCCCGGCGTGTCCAGTGTAGGTCCCGGTGCCTGGCTCTCCACCCTTGTGCTTTCGCGGGTGGTTTTGGTGGGAATGAACGACAGCCGATGCGGGGCGCCGTGGGTCGCCTGTGCTGGAACGGACGTGTCCGCACAGCTGCAGGCTGGTGTGTGCGGCGTGCGCCCTTATCCAGCCCACTCCCAGCCGAGTGTCCAGGTGGCAGCTGCTGCGACGGGGACAACTTCTCTGCCAGCTGCCTGCATCAGAACCCCGACGCGAGGACAGCGAAGCTAGAGAGGGGGATATCGCCCGCGGCTCCTGCCGGCGCGCGCCCCCGAATCTCTCCCCCACCTACACCCGATCCGAGCCTGTGAGTGGCAGGCAGCGAAGCAGGAGAAAAAAAAAAAAAGAGGGGCTTCTCCCTTGTTCTTCCTCGCCCAGCCGGAGACAGGGATCCTGAGCTCTGTAGCGTCTGGTCCGCCCGGGCGGAGAGGACCGGTTGCCCAGGTTTGGAGAGACCGAGTCTCTGGAGCAGCCCGATCCCCTCGGAGGCACCGGCCAAATCCCCAGGCGGCTGTCGGCGGTTCCCAGCCGTCGCTGGTGCCCGGCCCCGATCTGCCTTTGGAGATCAGGTTGCTGGCAGGACAATCCTTAATCCCTCCTCCTTCTCTGGAGATAGCAGGGAATCCTTTAGGAAATCCTTGGGTCTGATGGCCAGCGAGTTGGATGGTGCAGAGGCCGATTTTCTGCGCCAGCCTGGGGCGCCCACTGGGCGGGCGGTGGGGACCCTTCCTTTCCCCTCTGTCCCTTCTGCCAGCGATGCCTCGGCTTCTCCTAAGCGCAGGAGCGCCCCGCCGGGTGGCCCGCACCTGGCTGTTGGCTCTCCCCAGGCGTGGGGCTCACGCTTCTGCCACCGGAAAAGGGTTAGGAGGCCCGAGGGAAGTGGGGTGGGGGCTGAATGGAGGGAAAGATGCTGGAGAGAAAGGGAAAACTGAAGTCGAAAAGGATTTAGGGTCATCTGGGACGCGAGGTCCCATTCCCAACGTTCAGTTCTTAGGCTGGGAACCACAGACCCTCTGGGATGGGAGGGGATGCTCTAGATCAGGGGTCCCCAACCTCCAGGAAATATCCTGAAACCATCCCGCCCTCCGGTCTTCCCTGGAACCGGTCCCTGGTGCCAGAAAGGACTGCTGCTAGACCGTTCTCACCCTCCCCTCCAACAGGGCTGGACTCAATCTCAGAGGAAACCAACAACCAGGCATTTCCCATACCTAACGATTTTTAGGCTGGAAAAAGAAAGCAGAAAACCCAACTTCCTGGTGCATTTAATCACAACCCAGCAGGTAATGAAACCTGGCATTGGCGTCCACTTTCAATGAGACGCCAATGAAGCCGAAGTCGCTCGGAGATCCGAGGCAGCTGACTTCTTCGTTGATGCAATAAGATGCCCTGTGATTCAAACTCATTTCTTCCTCAGAGGAGGCTTCTCACTCCGCACTGGCTCCCCAGCTTGCCCAGTCTGCCACCTTCACCAAGCTCTGAACTCTGGGGCTGCCTCTCTCAAAGGTGGAGAATGCTGCTTCTGGCGGCGGGGGGCGGGGGGGCGGAGCGGGGGCCGGGAATGATCCTATTCAATCCCTTCCCATTGCATGAGACTCCAGCCAAAAAGGCAGAGTCAGGGCTGGAGGTCAGCATTTCCTCCCCTGCCAGCATCATCATCACTACCCCTGCAGCCCTGGGGCCTCCAGTCTCGCCCAGACATCGGAGTGTGACTTTGCAGGTCACATAGATGGGACCCTGGAAATGCTAGTGATGAATGTCCACCCCAGTGCAGGTGGTTTAAATAGGCTTCTGGGTTGGAAGAATTAAAATAACAAGACAGTTAGAAATGATATTGGAAACAGGCTGCGTTAATCCGAGGACACCAAAAACGGTTTCTTTACAGCTTCTGTTTTTAATTGCTGCCAGTTTATGCTTTTTACCCAACTCAGATATTGACTCCTGGGTCCCCAAAGTACTTTGCAGAAAGATCAGCCATGAAGCCCCCAGGCCCACTTTACAGACAGTTGTGTGGTGGGGAGGTCAGCACAGAAAAGATAAACAGAGCTCCCGGCAGTGCAGAACAAACCAGAGGCAAATGTGGGCAAGCACCCCACAGTACTGTTGCTGACTAACTCCCCTATAACTCATCAAGCAGTCTCTTCAAGCAGAAAGGAGCAATGTCCAGGCTTCACTCAGGCACCAGGGAAAGCACCCTGCTCAGGGGAAATGTGTCCTCCAGGTGAACTCCTCCCACTATGAGCTGAGCACTTCACCGCTTTGCCAGCATCCTCCTTCCCAGAGTGACCTCTTCCCTGCCCTCCTTACTTCCCACTTCAGGGACTCGAGACCCAGCTCAAACATTCCTCATGCGAAGCCTCTGAATCTCCCAGAAGAGAAAGGCATTCTCAAGTCCCTTGTTCATATCTCCATGTAACTCACACCCTAAGAGTTGGTGCCCTTCCTGTCTCCCCTCCTAAGATGTCACCTCCATGTCTGGTTCATTCTGTATGACAAAGAAGTGTCCCAGGGATGTTTTTTGAATGGCCGCAGATAAATCATTTAATTATGTGATAAGCTATTGTTCTACATCTTAGACCAAGCCAATCGTGTCCCAATTATTTTCTTGGCATGGAGGTAAGACCAGAGTCAGCTGCTTCAAACCAAAGCCCAGTTATCAGTCACTGGTTTTCCAATCCACTGAGAAGAGGCTGTGATGGTGTGAAAAGTGTAGAAAGCTTGGTGTCCTGTGTTCAGATTCCAACTTCATCAGTGATGCTCAAGGGAATGGGAACAAGTTCCTTAAACTCACTAAGTCTCAGTTTCCTCATCTGTAAAATGGGGATAATTATCCCCACATCATAGGATTGTTTGGAAGGTCAAAGAGACAGTAGATGTGAATCAGCCTGCCTTCCTCCCTCCTAGACCCTGTTTTTCCCCTTAATTAGAGGATCACAGGCAAATTCTCTGGGGTGTGAAATGATCCCCAGCATCCTGATGGGGGACTTGGGAAAGGATTTTCCAGGGCACCAGGAAGTCAAGTATTAGAGAAAAAGAGAGGAAACAAAAATCAACTAGAGCCTACATTTAAAAAATAAAAGCAAGCCAGATCTTTCTTTTTAATATTTAAGACTATAAACTGGTTCATTCTGTAGGCAGATTTCAATAAATTAGAAATAAGTTGGTATTCACTGGAAAGACTGATGCTAAAGCTGAAGCTCCAGTACTTTGGTCACTTGATGCAAAGAGCCAACTCATTAGAAAAGACCCTGATGCTGGGAAAGATTGAAGGCAAAAGAAGGCGGCAGAGGATAACATGGTTGGATGGCATCACCGACTCAATGGAGCTGAGTTTGAAAACTCTGGAAGATAATGAAGGACAGGGAAGCCAGGCGTGCTGCAGTCCATGGTATCCCAAAGAGTCAGACATGACTTAGCAACCGAACAACAACAAAAAATGAAAAAGGGAGAAAAGACAGCATTTTTAGAGTTCTAGTTAGGAGCCCAGTACAGTGCCAGGCATTTCCATCTTCATTTCATCACTTCGTCTTCATGACACCCCCATTTTAACAAAGGAGACAGTGGTTGAGTGCCTGGCATGGGGTCACGTGGTCTCCATGGTTTTTTCACCTCTAAAGTCTGGCATTTTTCCACTATGGGATTTTCACAATAGAAAGACTCCAAAGCAGCTGTCAAGTCAGCATAGATTTCCTCAAAGGGGAAAGACCAGGAACGCAGGTGTCAGACTCTTCTGAGGTAGGGCTTCTCCAGGCTCTGTCTTTGTTACGTTCAGATCAGCCCACTTCTTAGGAACCGCTGTCTTGCAGGTAGAGTCAATTCCCATGTGCGTATCACCAAAGATGACAAGATAAACGGGGACGACTTTGTTCAAACCCTTCCCTGCCACTGGAAAAACAGTTCCAATGGCCTGCATGTGAGAATGAGCTGGGAGCGCTCACACTGGAGTGAAAGACAACACACTTTTCAACTGAAGAGTGTCTGAGAGGGCAAACCAGAAGTATGGGAAGCTAGTGAGAGCTTGAGTAACTTCTGGCAGACGAGTCAATCTTCTTTTCCTCCTTGCAGATGTCACAGTGGACCCTTTGCCTCTGGGGCCCATGAAGGTGAGAATAAGACCTCTGGCGGGTGGACCTAGCCTAAGACTAGGAGGCGGCCATGGATCTGGCCTCTGAACTCAACGAGACCCAACCTTGGCTGACCTCTCCATTCGACCTCAATGGCTCCGTGGGGGCAGCCAACATTTCAAACCAGACAGAGCCGTACTACGACCTGGCCAGCAACGCCGTCCTCACCTTCATCTACTTCGTGGTCTGCATTGTTGGGCTGTGTGGCAACACGCTGGTCATTTACGTCATCCTCCGCTACGCCAAGATGAAGACCATCACCAACATCTACATCCTCAACCTGGCCATCGCAGATGAACTCTTCATGCTCGGTCTGCCCTTCCTGGCCATGCAGGTGGCTCTGGTCCACTGGCCCTTTGGCAAGGCCATCTGCCGGGTGGTCATGACCGTGGATGGCATCAACCAGTTCACCAGCATCTTCTGCCTGACAGTCATGAGCATCGACCGCTACCTGGCTGTGGTCCACCCCATCAAGTCGGCCAAGTGGAGGAGACCCCGGACAGCCAAGATGATCAACGTGGCTGTGTGGGGCGTCTCTCTGCTGGTCATCTTGCCGATCATGATATACGCTGGCCTTCGGAGCAACCAGCGCGGGAGAAGCAGCTGCACCATCAACTGGCCAGGCGAGTCTGGGGCCTGGTACACAGGGTTCATCATCTACGCCTTCATCCTGGGGTTCCTGGTGCCCCTGACCATCATCTGTCTCTGCTACTTGTTCATCATCATCAAGGTGAAGTCCTCCGGCATCCGAGTGGGTTCCTCCAAGAGGAAGAAGTCTGAGAAGAAGGTCACACGCATGGTGTCCATCGTGGTGGCCGTCTTCATCTTCTGCTGGCTCCCCTTCTACATCTTCAACGTCTCCTCCGTCTCGGTGGCCATCAGCCCCACCCCAGCCCTCAAAGGCATGTTTGACTTCGTGGTGGTCCTCACCTACGCCAACAGCTGTGCCAACCCTATCCTCTATGCCTTCCTGTCCGACAACTTCAAGAAGAGCTTCCAGAATGTCCTCTGCCTGGTCAAGGTGAGCGGCACAGACGACGGGGAGCGGAGTGACAGTAAGCAGGACAAATCCCGGCTGAATGAGACCACGGAGACCCAGAGGACCCTCCTCAATGGAGACCTCCAGACCAGTATCTGAACTGCCTGAAAAATCCATCACTCAGACACCAGGCTCTGCCAAACGGCCGTGCGCTCCCCAGCCCCAGCCCCCTGCTTCCTCCCACCCATCGCCTGGCTTCTAGAATAGGGATCTGCTCAGCAGGAGTCCAGTTCAGAGAACAGGGTTTGAGTTGGCTTGCATGAGTGACTGGTAAGGTATTAAACTGATTATGCCCCCCTTAAAGGGAACATTTAGATGCAGGCAGACAATTCAGAGTCTGGAGAAGAGGAGATCCCGCCTGGGTGAGACCTTCGGAAACAACTGAAACGCAGCAAAAACAGAAACTCTGCGTGTTTGTGTGTTTAAAGCCCCGTATGTAACCTCGTGGTCTTACATTTATGCCTGCATATTCTTGTCTAGTCTCTGTACAGCTGTGACCTAGGTATGCTTCCTGAGTTCAAAGACACAAGTAGCAAGTTCAAATGTGCATAGCATAGAGGAACGTTTATTCCAATATGGTACCCACAGAAATGGACTTACCAAGCCAATAAAGTTTAAGCTTCAGGGATCTCTTTTGCTTGGGCGGTATGTTCACATGGTCAAATGCTTTTGTAAAGAAAGAAAAATATGTAAGATATTTTTGTATTCTTTTTCTTAAAAAGGTCTCCTTAAATTGTATAAGCATCCAGCCTCACAAAACTGGCCTCTGTCCCTGAGTTTTTGCTTCATTAATTTCAGGCAAGTTAAATCAAAGTAAAAAAAAAAAGGGGGGGGTGGGGTTGGGGTGAGGGAGAAGGTATTTAAGACCCAGAACATAAATTCATGTGTTTTCTCTTCTTAGATATAATCAAAGGATTATTCATCTCTCCAAAAGGACATTAAGTGGTTGTGGTCATTGATCATTGTATTTATCCAGACATGGCCTGCTCTAAGATTGCATCATTTTCTTCTTAAATTGCCTTAATTTTTCCTAGGGAGCCATGGAGGGGAGTGGGGTTGGGTGAAAATCACTAACATGCAAGGCAAAAAATGGACAATCATTCTTATAGGGAAACAATTTTATTCTCCTCACCATGAAACTAAATGAATAAGAACAAAGCAAAATTATACCTTTATGAGAAACCATAAAGTTGGTTTTTTTTTTAATGCCAGACATGTTCTCCCAATGAAAGAAAATGGAAATGTTATTCAACAACCACTCAAAGGTACTTTTTAAGAACTCGCTACAAAGCTGGGCACTAATAAAATCACAGTGCACGCGGAAGGTCTGAGGACATGGCTCCGAAACCGTCAGCACATGCACCAGCCAATAAACAGGCCAAGCATCGGGGGGTGTGGGTGTGAGCGCAGGCGTGTCCGGGCTGCCTTCCTCACCCACAAAATACACAGTAAACATCCACCTTTAATCCACGGGCTTCCTGAGCTATTCCTCAAGCACCGTTACAGACAGGCACTTCACACCGTCAGTGACGTTTTTCTATCCCTGAAGCTGAAGACGGGCTTGTGTACAGGCGACAGGAAGAGAGGCAACACCCATTTCATTGACCGATCGCAACTTCTGGGGTACAAAGAAATACACACTCGGGTGTTTGCAAGGATGCCATGGTCTCTGGTTTTGTACGAGAGCCTCACTCGTTGGGTTTCAGGTATCAATTTCACCATATTTAAAAACAAGCTTGCCTCTTCCGGCTCCCTAAGCACGGGCTGTCAGGATGACTAAGAACTCCACCTGTGGTCATCATGATGCTTTTGTTCTGCCTAGGTAACTCATGCCACCTCCTTCCCCAAAGCACTGACTGAGACCCAGAAAATGTGTTCAGAAACACTGATGATAGGGACTTGCTTGTGGCCCAGTGGCTGGGACTCTGTGCTCCCCATGCAGGGGGCCCGGGCTCAATCCCAGGTCAGGAAACTGGATCCCACGTGCTGCAACTGAAGATCCCATGTGCCGAAACTAAGACCCACCCCCACCCCAAACAGCCAAATAAAAAATAAATGTTTTTTTTAAACACTGATGATAGATAACTCCATGTGAAAATAAAAAGAAGTACAATTATGAGACTATAAAGAAAGTTGTTACACACTAAAACGCATGCAGTACAGACTTCCCTGGTGGCCCAGTGGTTAAGACTCCACGCTTCCACTGCGGGCGATGTGGGTTCCATCCCTGATCAGAAAACAGATGCCTCAGGCCTCATGTTGTCACCAAAAAAATGCTTGCAGTCAAATCCCACAAAGTTACTAAAAGAAAGTTCAGCTGCAAGTTCAGTTCAGGACATCTTAGCAGCCACAACTGATGGACAGCCATTTCCCCTCACTCTCCCCTCCCCACCCCTTCCTCTTCCATAAAAATAAGCAAAGATTTGCAATAAAATGCTTTAAACCCAACTTTACCATTATTATATGTGCTAAGTCACTTCAGTCCGACTCTCTGCAATCCCATGGACTGTAACCCACCAGGCTCCTCTGCCATGGGATTCCCCAGGCAAGAATACTGGAGTGGTTTTCCATTTCCTCCTCCAAGGGGTCTTCCCGACCCAGGGATGGAACCCAGGTCTCCAGCATTGCAGGTAGATTCTTTATCACTAGCACCACCTGGGAAGCCCTTACCATTATTATAATAGGAGATATTCCTGGGCCTTTACATAAATGCTGACATTTACTTAAAAGAAGTGATTCCAAGAGACCAAGAATTGGTAGAAGTAATTTCAGGGCAGATAGAAAATTTTGAGGGCACTCATGCCCCTGCAATCAGAGAAGCTGCCTGCAGGGAGGTTGCCATTTTTTCCTCCAGGGGATCTTCCTGACCCAGGGATCAAACCCACATCCCCTGCACTGGCAGGCAGATTCGTTACCACTGCACCACCTGGGAAGCCGTTGATGCTATAATTCTGCCCAAATAAGCCATCATGTTTCTACTCTAAGAGGAAGTATTCTCCACTTTATGAACAATCTCTTTCCACGATGATTTGCTCTCAGGTTCTTTTCTTTGCTCCAAAGGAGGGGACACATATTTTCATTTAAATGTTAATGCAATTTTAGTTTCAAAATTTAATTTCAGCCTCCACTCGACATGTAATTATGAAGACAGATCTGCTGGATGGTAGGAAAGAATAAAAAGTGATGCACTGTTTTGATTTTAGGGTATCTGAGCATTTGGGTTATGCAAGCTACTATTTAACCTTCCATTCACATGGGTAGCAAAGAGCTAATTAAATCTAAGTGGGTGTAACGAGAAAGGCATCAGGAGGGGTGACAGGACACTGGGGCCTGTGTTGATTGATGTCAGCTCGTCTTTCAGTAACACAGAGAGTTGAGTAAGACTGCACGTGCGACTGGAACTTTGGTGAAGTTCATGTCACAGCTCGGAACAGTCTAGGAGGACGCAGGACATGGGAGGATGGAAGGATGCTGTGTTTCTTTCTTTTGCTTGCTTTTCTGAAGAAGAAGGGGCTTCCCGAGAGGCTCAGCCATAAAGAATCCACTTGCGAGGCAGGAGACCCGCCTGCAGTGCAGCAGAAGGGGCTTTGATCCCTGGGTTGGGAAGATCCCCTGGAGGAGGACATGGAGACCCACTGCAGAATTCTTGCCTGGAGAATCCCAGAGACAGAGGAGCCTGGCGGGCTACAGTCCAGGGGGTCGCAAAAGAGTCAAACACGACTTAGCGACTAAACCGCCGCCACCACCATGAGGAAGAAAAACGGAGGAGTCCTGCACCATTCGCTCTGACTGCTCAGCAGTCCTGAGATGAACGTGCAGCTGGTCTTGAGTAATCACGTGTGATGTTGCAGCATGCATTTAAAACTGTCTTTATTTTATTGAAATATAGTTGATTTACAATCTTGTGCTACTTTCTGCTGTACAGCAAACTGTGACTCAGTTACACACATTCTTTTTCTTATTCTTTCACTTTTATGGTTTATCACAGGATATTGACTCCAGTCCCCTGTGCTACACAGTAGGACCTTGCTGCTTATCCATTCTATCTATAATAGTTTAATGCATGCATTTTTCTGTAACAACTTTTCAGACCATTTCATCTTTAAAAAAAAAAAAAAATTGTTTTGGTTATTTATTTCTTTTGGCACCTGGACAGGGACCTGAACCCTGGGCCCTCAGCCGACTGTTTCATCTTATAATCATACCTCTTTTTGTATTTGCATAAACTTATTTATCTCTCATAAATGGTAGGCAGAGAAGAAAATGTAGCCTGGTGGCTGAGACTTCTGGAGTTGGCAATGACCTGGAGTCTGCTTAAACAATTTCATCCTCTCCTTCAAGACAAAATCTAGCTGTTGAAGTGTTTGGCTCCAGCTGCCCTAAATAGGAGCTCCATGCTGGAAAAAGTGCACAGCCTGGCCATTGACAGGAGTAGCAAGTGGATGACTGTCAAGACAGATGTACGTGATCAGCCCCGCCAAGGGCTTCCCTGATAGGTCAGCTGGTAAAGAATTCGCCTGCAATGCAGGAGACCCCCATTTGATTCCTGGGTCGGGAAGATCCACTGGAGAAGGGATAGCCTACCCACTCCAGTATTCTTGGGCTTCCCTGGTGGCTCAGCTGGTAAAGAATCCACCTGCAATGTAGGAGACCTGGGTTCAATCCCTGGGTTGGGAAGATCCCCTGGAGAAGGGAAAGGCTACCCACTCCAGTATTCTGGCCTGGAGAATTCCATGCACTATACAGTCCATGGGGTCGAAAAGAGTCGGACACGCCTGAGCAACTTTCACTTTCACTTTCAATCTGCCCCAGATGGGGCTATTCAATCAAGATGGTCAAGATTCAATGAAAAACAGAACGGAACTTTGGCTTTGTCAGAAAAAAACATGGCAGGAAAACCATCAAAAGGTTCCACATATTGTTTCCTCCCTGGTGGTCCAGTGGTTGAGAAGTCACCTTGCACCACAGGGGATGCAGGTTTGACCCCTGCCTGGGGAACAAAGATCCCAACTCCACAGAGCAACTAAGCCCAAGACACAGCTATGAGCCTGTGCATCACTAGAGAGTCCGTGAGAGTCCATGTGCCACAAAGGAAGACACCTCATGATGCAATGAAGACTCTGCGTGCCAGGTAAATATTTTTATTTTTAAAAGGCTCCCTATGTGATGGGGTAGGTCTGATGCGTGTCTCTGAAATGCTCATCATCACAAAAATCACACTATTTGGCAGACCAAGCATTCAAGCTTATCAGTTCAGTTCAGTCGCTCAGTCGTGTTCAACTCTTTGTGACCCCATGGACTGCAGCACGCCAGGCTTTCCTGTCCATCACCAACTCCCGGAGCTTACTCAAACTCACGTCCATCAAGTCAGTGATGCCATCCAACCATTTCATCTTCTGTCGTCCCCTTCTCCTTCTGCCTTCAATCTTCATCAGGGTCTTTTCCAGTGAGTCGGTTCTTCGCATCAGGTGGCTAAAGCATTGGAGTTTCAGCTTCAGCATCAGTTCTTCCAATGAATATTCAGGACTGACTTCCTTTAGGATGGATTCGTTGGTTCTCCTTGCAGGCCAAGGGACTCTCAAGAGTCTTCTCCAACACCACAGTTCAAAAGCATCAGTTCTTCCACGCTCAGCTTTCTTTATAGTCCAACTCTCACATCCATACATGATCACTGGCAAAACCATAGCCTTGACTAGATGGACCTTTGTTGGTAAAGTAATGTCTCTGCCTTTTAATGTGTTGTCTAGGTTGGTCATAACTTTTCTACTAAGGAGCAAGCGTCTTTCATGGCTCCAGTAACCATCTATAGTGATTTTGGACCCCCCAAAAATAAAGTCTGTCACTGTTTCCACTGTTTCCCCATCTATTTACCCTGAAGTGATGGGACCAGATGCCATGATTTTAGCTTTCACTTTCATCAAGAGGCTCTTTAGTTCTTCACTTTCTGCCATAAAGATGGTGTCATCTGCATATCTGAGGTTATTGATGTTTCTCCTGGCAATCTTGATTCCAGCTCGTGCTTCATCCAGCCCAGCATTTCTCATGATGTACTCTGCATAGAAGTTAAATTAGCAGGATGACAATATACAGCCTTGACGTACTCCTTTCCCTATTTAGAACCAGTTTGTTGTTCCATGTCCAGTTCTAACTGTTGCTTCTTGAACTGCATACAGATTTCTCAAGAGGCAGGTCAGGTGGTCTGGTATTCCCATCTCTTTCAGAATTTTCCACAGTTGATTGTGATCCACACAGTCAAAGCCTTTGGCATAGTCAATAAAGCAGAAGTAGATGCTTTTTCTAGAACTCTCTTGCTTTTTCGATGATCCAGCAGATGTTGGCAATTTGATCTCTGGTTCCTCTGCCTTTTCTAAATCCAGCTTGAACATGTGGAAGTTCACAGTTCACATACTGCTAAAGCCTGGCTTGGAGAATGTTGAGCATTACTTTACTAGCATGTGAGATGAGTGCAATTGTGTGGTAGTTTGAGCATTCTTTGGCATTGCCTTTCTTTGGGATTGGAATGAAAACTGACCTTTTCCAGCCCTGTGGCTACTGCTGAGTTTTCCAAATTTGCTGGCATACTGAGTACAGCATTTTCACAACATCATCTTTTAGGATTTGAAATAGCTCAGCTAGAATTCCGTCACCTCCACTAGCTTTGTTTATAGTGATGCTTCCTAAGGCCCACTTGACTTCACATTCCAGGATGTCAAACTTATAAGTAATAGCTTATAATCAGCCACTTCTCTAATCTCTATTTTTCGCCAGATTCAAAAATACAGTATTTCCTATCAAATGTTCTACCACAGCAAAACTTCCCCTAAGTGGTTGTTTTGCTTCTAATACGTGAATTTCTAGGAAAGCTCCCATAGGCAGAGCCTCTACTATTTTTTCTAGAAGCTCATCTAGAAAGTAGGCATCAGGGACTGTATTCTACTTACAGCTGAGAAGCGTGTGTAGCTGTTACCGGAGTCAGCAGACCCTCAGGGCTGAGAATAACACCTCAAGGCTTCACACCCCCTCCCCACTCCCACCGCCAGGTCCATCGACTGCCCGCCCTTCGCTTCAAGTCTGCGGTAACGGAACACAGGCTGGCGCCTGATTTTCTCCTTTAGACGTGTCAGGTTACATACGTCTGGACTACGCTTAAAAACAGAGGTGAGGCTTCCCTGGTGGCCCAGAGGTGGACAGTAACCCTAACCCTGGTCTGAGAAGATCCCACATGCCATGGGCACCCAGAAGCCCACGGGCGACAAGTCCTAAGCCTGTGCTCTGGAGCCGGGGAGCCGCAACTACTGAGCCCGTGCGCCCTGGAGCCCTTGCTCTGCAACAAGAGAAGCCACTGCAATGAGAAGCTTGCTCGCCTCAACCAGAGAAGAGCCTATGCAGCAACAAGGACCCAGCAGAGCCAAAAACAAGTAAATAATACAATTATTTAAAAAAAAAAAAAAAAGACCTGAAGAAAAAAGCTAAATATTAACTGAGATTTAGCCAAGCTGAACAGAAAACATTATCAGTTTTCCTAAGACAAAAAGTGAGTAAAATATCATTCAACGAAATGCTGCAACTTGATGACTGGGCTCCGTCTGCTCCCAAGACAAAGATTTTCAGCATGAGAGCTGATGACGCAGAGCCTCAGCTCCAGGTGGGAGGGGAGGGAGAAGCTCTGTTTCATCTCTCTCTGCTCTCCTGGTACCACTGAAGGACCAGCCCCGGGGGAGGAAAAGACCTCTTTCTGAGGAGGCATGTCTGGTCCAGAGGGGGAGGATTGGTGTCCAGATCCTGCAAGGACTGGAAGAAGAAGAGGGGTGTCCTGGTTAGAGATAAGATCGCCCCATCCTCTCAGAGAAGCCTGTCCAGGAATGGGATGCAAGGCCCACTTAAAAAGAAATCTGGAATGACTTCCTAGGCTTTACCCACACCAGTTACTTAGTGATCGTGGCCTCCAATCGCTTAAGCAATAGAGAAGGTCCCTTGTCAGTGAAGAGAAATAGAGGGGTGTGCTGTGATCTACCAAATAAGACGGCGGTCGTTTGCGCGCAGGAGACGCAGTGGTCCCAAGTCCTTACAAAGAATAGATTACAAGGTAGCCAGTACAGGGGTCCTGAGAGAAGACGGCTAGTCTCAAAAGAGGACTAAGGGCTTCCCTCATAGCTCGGTCAGTAAAGAATCCGCCTGCAGTGCAGGAGACCTGGGTTCGATTCCTGCGTTGGCAAGATCCCCTGGAGAAGGAAATGGCAACCCACTCCTGTATTCTTGCCTGGAGAACCCCGTGGATTGAGGAGCCTGTTCGGATACAGTCCATGGGGTCGCAAGAGTCAGACACGACTGAGCAACTAAGCCACCACCACTTCCCTGGTGGTCCAGTGATTAAGACCCTGAGCTTCCACTGCAGGGGGCATGTCGAGCCCTGGTGGGGGAACTAAGATCTTGCTTGTTTCCTGGCATGGCCCCAAACAGGAAGGTCGGCCACCAGCTCTGCAGGACTACCTATAGACGCGCCAGTACCCCAAAGGGCAGCAACACCCTCTGGGACAGTACCCCGCCTCTGGTCTGGGAGGTGGCTGGGTATCAGTTTCTTCAAGGCTCCCTGTCCCCCAGGCCAGGGAACATGGTCCATTTCTGAGAAACCAGATCTTTCTTTCTCATGAGTGTTCTTTTTCAACAAGAACCCCAAATGGTTCTTATATAACACAATGAAAGCTTAGCTGTTTTCTTACCCTTCACCAGCATCCACTCCTCCGGCGAAATGGACCATCTTCTAAGGCTCTCACGTTCTAGGAATTCCCTGGTGATCCAGTGGTTAAAACTCCACACTTGCACTGTAAGGGTATGGGTTTGATCCCTGGTTGGGGAGCTAAGATCCCGCATGCCACATGGCACAGCCTAAATCAGTAAGACTCTCCAGTTTACCTCAACTGGTACCTTCGCTGCCCTGAGTTTGCTTGGACACATACAGACCATGCCACCAAGCCGGGGCATGCACATGGGGTGCCGGTGCACGTGAAGAACGCATTCACACGTGTGCATGTGACATGCATGCACACACACACAGGAAGTGGACGTGTAACACACACTCACATGCACACACAGCACAACCTCTGTATCTTTGGGGCAAGATCTCAGATTCGGAGAATCGCCAAGGCTTTCAACCGAGGAAGAGAACTAGAATCTGACTAACTCCTCTGAAGTCTAAGGATGTTGAGTCATCTCTTTCTCGATGGGGAAGGAGGACATTGTGCCGGTGATAACTTTTCATCCAGAGGATTCTGTGCCAGGCCACAGACTGCACACCAAGCCCCAGCCAACTGTCCCTGCAACAACACTTTAAGTTTGAGAAAAAGAAAAGGATTGGCAAAAGGGTGCGGACAAGTCACTACAAATCATTCCCACCAGTCAACCAACCTAAAGCACGGGTCCTGCTCATAGCAATACTTTTGCATAAGAAACGCATGACAACTTCTTTGCATAAAAATCACTTCAAATAATTTTTTTTAATTGATTCTTACTGAGGACAGTGTTTCAATAGGCATTCCCCCTCCCCACCCCCACCATGGCTCAAGCGGTAAAGAATCCACCTTCAGTGCAGGAGACACAGGAGGTGTGGGTTCAATCCCTGGGTCAGAAAGATGCCCTGGAAAAGGAAATGGTAGCCCACTCCAGTATTCTTGCCTCGGAAAACTGCACAGAGGAGCCTGGCAGGCTACAGTCCATGGGGTCACAAAGAGTCGGAGGTGTCAGAACACTCAAAGCACATCAACCAGAACCACCAACCCGCCCCTCCCGCCGCCCACCGTGCTAGCTTCCTCATAGAAACCTGAGGCTGGACACTTCGGGTGAAGCTGAGACGCTCGGCCACCAAGAAAATGAATCACAGCTCTCTTTCTCAACCATGAACGCACCTCCACGAAAGCATGTCTTAAGATAAAAGAAGTCCTCCCCTCACCCTCTGTTCCACCCTGGCTGTTTTCACAGCTCGAGACAGCTGCACCAGCTCATCCTGTGCATTTGTGCATTTTTTTGGCGGGGGGTGGGGGGGGAGTCGAGAGAGGCATGCAGCATGTGGGACCTTACGTCCCTGACCAGGGATCAAACCCACCCTCTCCACTGGAAGCATGGGATCTTAACTGGAAGCAGGGGACCACCAGGGAAGCCCCTCATCCCATGCATTTTTAAATACCAGCCAGTATGTGACAGGGAAGAGCATCTTTTTAGAGCCTTCCCTGATGAACTGAGTGGCTCAAATGGTAAAGAGTCTGCCTGTAATGCGGGAGACCTGCATTCGATCCCTTGGTCAGGAAGATCCCTGGAGGAAGGCATGGTAACCCACTCCAGTATTCTTGCCTGGAGAATTCCATGAAGAGAGTCAGACATGACTGAGCAACTTTCACTCTCTTTCAGTATGTGATGGGAAACAGCATGTTCTTAGAGCCTTCCTTGGTGAACAGGAGTCTCCAGGGCTCATTCTCAAGATGATTTAGAGTTAGCTTAGTTCCAGCTGCACTGCCACTTTAAAGTCTAGACACTTCTAGAACAAAGGCTCAGACTGGATTAAGACTCAATTTGGCTTCCACTTACAATGCTTTCTTGGTGGGTTGTTTTTTTTTTTTTTTTTTGCAGATTAGTCTCCTACATTCCAATAGTTCCCAGAGTAATCGAAGTTCATGAAGAAGATAATGGAGACGTCAAATTTCTGACTAAAAGAGAGAACGAGGAAGTTGACGATAGAGGCTTGTCCCAGGAAGGCCAGAACTGGCCTGAACAGAAGGACGTGGTGGGGAGAGCTGGAGGGTTTTCTCCATATGTCGGTAGAGTCTACCGTAATAATGGAGGATGATCCGAAATTCAAGCACGCTGTTTTGGCTGTAATGGGTGCATATGTGTTACTATTTGTGAATCCTAAAATGAAAAACAGTTCCTGGGACCAGATTGAAGTAAGTTCTGTTGAAAAAGAGAGAAAGTCATCTATTTAAAACGCTCCACTTTCCGTAGACAAGGAAACAATGTGGAGATGTCTTTGCCTCATTTGAATAAATGATTCATCAGCTAAAAGAATAAAACAAAACAGTCTCGCAAATAGCTCTCCCAAGTGGATGGTGCTCTATTATTCATTACGGCCCCTCTGGGAGGTGACAGACCTCAGCTGTTTCACGGTCCTTCCCTCCTGTACCCTCACGCGACCCCCTCTGCTTGCTCCAGGGGCTTCAGGTGGCACCGGTCACAGCCTCAGGCACGCTGTGTGGCGCGGGGACTGTCTTTGCAACAAGGAAACCCCATTCCTCCTCGGTCTTGGACGCGACAGCTCTAGTCCAGAGTCATCCTGGACCTGAGGCCCTGTGCTGCAGTGTTTGCACCTGGACACCTCTCCTCCAGCAACAAAATTCAAAGAAGCTGTGCGGGACTGAAAACAGCTGCGTGCGTGCACAGGGGGCGCGAAATCACAGACCAAAGATACGAAAAGACCCCCAAAATCCCTGCTGTCGCTTCTGAAGGGCCAGGAGCAAACAGTGGGTGTCAGAAGCAAAAGCCTGCACGCCACCGCCAAGGGGGTGGGCACGTCCCGAAGCCACACCTCCGGCCTGTCGCCCTGAACACACCCCCTACCCTTGCCCCATATAAGGAACAAGCTAGTTCTGGGGAGTAAGCAAGGGGCCCTGTTGTTCTCGCTTCTCCTGCTGTAGCAGGGGCCCCAATAGAGCCTTGTCTGAATTTGCTGTCTGGCTTATGATCAATTTCTATTAATTAAGGAGGCCAAGAACCCTTGTGGGTATCAGCCTCGCTCATGCCTCTTCTCCATCTCTCCAGCCTCCCTATCTTGGTGTTGTCTCAGACAGAGGCAGTTTATTAACAGCTCCTGGAGTAGGAGGAAAAGGTTTCCAGTTAGAACAACCTGCTAAGGACGATGTTTGGAGGAGGAAATCAGCCAGGTCCAGCCCCACAGGGCCGCCACTCTCCCCAGCTGATCCCGAGGAAAAGGAACGATTCAACTCCCCAGGATGATCTGAAAGCCTTTTGCCCTGGGAGGGTCTCCATTCAGGTTTCCAAGAGCCGAGAACCGTCTCACTAAGAATAAGCAGAGTGCGGATAAGTGGTGCTTTCAGAGCTCGCTGAAGACAGTCTAGTGTGAGGTGCGTCCTCCTAGTCATCTTCACTCCTTGTTCCAGAGTCACTCTATCCAGCCTTCTCCAGCTGTCACGCACCATAAAAACAGCGGGTTTTTAGAAACAGCAGATCAATCATCATCAGAGGAGACTGAAGGCTCTTCACACTCGCTCTCGAATGCAATTCACCCTCCTTGTCTGCTGTTTTGAGCGGTCCCGGCATCGTTCCTGGCTCTCCCTTTCCGAAGGTGGTGGAGGCAACGGGAGGCTTCGGGCTCCTTTCCATCCCCATCTTTGAAGGCTTTAAAGAGTTTTCTCTCTCCTTCCATGCTCTACCCATACCAGGAAACCTGGGACACCCAGGAAAAGCCTCCAGCAACCTCGAAGGCAAAAAGGGTTTTAACTACGTGCTGTGATGGGTGTGTTTTTTTTTTTTTTGCCTTTTCATACTGTTCATGGGGTTCTCAGGGCAAGAATACTTAAGTGGTTTGTCATTCCCTTCTCCAGTGGAACACATTTTGTCAGAACTCTCACCATGCGGTCCATCTTGGGTGGCCCTACACGGCAAGGCTCATTGAGTTAGACAAGGCTGTGATCCGAGTGATCAGTTCGGTTAGTTTTCTGTAATTGTGATTTCCATTCTGTCTGCCCTCTGATGGAGAAGGATAAGAGGCTTGTGGAAGCTTCCTGATGGGAGGAACTGGCTGTGGAGGAATCTGGGTCTTGCTCTGATGGGCGGAGCATTGCTCTGCAAATCTTTAATCCAGTTTTTTCTGTTGATGGGTGGGGCTGTGTTCCCTCCCTGTAGTTTGGCCTGAGGCCAGACTATGGTGGGGTGATGAAGGGAATGGCGACCTCCTTCAAAAGGACTTCTGCACACACTGCTGCCTTCAGTGCCCCGACCCCATGGCAGGCCACTGTGGACCCACGCCTCCGCCAGAGACTCCTGGACACCCACAGGCACGTCTGGCTTAGTCTCCTATGGGGTCACTGCTCCTTTCTCCTGGGTCCTGGTGTGCACAAGGCTTTGTTTGTGCCCTTAGAGAGTCTGTTTCCCCAGCCCTGTGGAAGTTCTATAATCAAATCCCACTGGCCTCCGAAGTCAAATTCCCTGGGGGTTCTTAGTTCCTTTGACCCATCCCCAGGCTGGGAAATCTGTTGTGGGTCCTAGAACTTTCACAACAGTGCAAGAACTTCTTTTTAATATGTGGAGAATAGGTGTGTGCCGAAGCCAGAAATTGTTACTATCCTCATGGTATCTTGGTGTATTTTTGCTAATATGTCATTCCTATGAGCTCAGTATTTAGACGAAATAGCTAATGCTGCTTATGTTTTCAAATAAGCTACACCAGCCTTTGTAACTGCGTGAGCTTCTGTCAGATAAATTTATTTCGATCTTCACTGTTATAATTGATGGTATATACTAGAAACCAAAAAGCAACCTCTTTTTTTTTTTTTTCAGTGACTTTATTTTTGCAAGTGTACTGCTTCAGAAACCACCTCCACAAGAAATCACACTCTCAGTGAAGGAACGCAGGGCGAGGTCTGTTCATGAGGCCAGCCATGTGGACTCAGCTCGGTTCCTGCCTACTTCTGAAAAAGATCCCACAGATTCAGGAAAATGAACCAGAGTTCCAGCTGACATAACCTACCTAAAATGGGGAACTGGAAACTTTAGAATTTTACAATTTGTGTTAGAACTCCCAGCCCAGCGAAAAGCATTCAAGACGTTTTCTAGATGTCTGAGCCATTATTTGCCTGTTAGCAAAAGGAAAAAAAAAAAAAAATCAAGGCTTAAAAACAGGCAACCAGGGTCTTCCTTGGGGTCCAGTGGTTGAGACTTCTCCTTCCAGTGCAGGGGGTGTGGGTTCGATCCTTGGTCGGGGAGCTAAGACCCCACATGTCTCAGGGGCCAAAAACCCAGAACATAAACAACAGAAGCAATATTGTAACAAATTCAATAAAGACTTTTAAAATGATCGACTTCAAAAAAAAAAAAATCTTTTAAAAAGTCCCATTTAGTACAATGACTTTTTAACGGCCCCATCTGATTTCTTCCAGATTTTGTAAAATAGTTAAGTAGCATGCAAAGTCACAGTAAAGCAGATGACCAAAGGGATGCTCTAAGAATGTCATAAAGACATGTCAGCTTTGCCAGTACAAGACTGATGACAGAGAAATGTCAAGAGTTTTGAAATCAGGTCAAAGAAAACGACTTTCTATCATCTTCTCATCATGTCTTTCGCTCAAAATCAAACATTACAAAAATTTCCAGGTGCTTAAAACAGTCTTAAATATGAGTTAGACTGTTAAAGTCAGAAAAGGAAATTAGCTAACTTTTGGAGGGCTCACAATGCACTCCCTTTTGGAGTCCTGTTCTAAGCACTTTATATTCACCGTCATATTCGATTGCCACAAGAGCTCTATGAAGTAGGTCCAACTGTTACCCCCATTCTACAGATGAGGAAACTGAGGCATAGCAGTCTTATATCCCTCGCCCAGAACCCAATTTGTTAACCGCATCACTGCACTTTCACTTAGGGAGGTGTGACCTGGAGCTTGTGACATCCCCAAACCTCTGCTTTCCTGACTGCAAAACTTGGATCATACTACCTACGAGACAGAGTTGTATAAAGCCTGGCTGAAAGGAGACATTACAAATAATTTATCACATTACCAGGTACAGAGGGGTGTCCAATAAACATGAAATTCCCCTCGCCTTTCATCGCACCAAGAAAAGACCAGAAACTTATGGGTCATTAAACCACCGAACATTTTCCAGATTGGCTAATATTAAACCACGGCTTCTGATCCTGCCATTAGGAAAACTCAGCTGGCCCTGACATAAACTGACCGCAAGATGCAAGATAAAGCGAGTCCAGCACAGGAAAGTAAGCGGATCGTGCACTGCCCAGTAAGGCGCTAAACGATTTCTGTCCACACAGTGTTCTTGCCTAGAGGGCTTTCCTCCTCTGCTAAGCCTCAACTTGTCTGCACCCGAACAGACAGGGGATACGAGGTCTCCCCTTCCTAAACAGGGGTTCGTGTTGTCCAGTTGTTGCAGAAACTTCGGGTGCACGATGTGTTCTAAACTGCTGAGCTGTTCGTTCTTCCCCCGGGGTGATATCGGGGCTGGACTGGGGCCTGGTGCTAACGGGGCGGGGGAGTCACGTCGCTAATCTGGGGTCTATAACCATCTGCATGGCACACAGTCCAGCTAGAAACAGATGGCACACTCAGAGGGGTTTAACTAAAATGAATGTAATGGAAGGAGCTGCACACAGAGGGATGGGGTGCGGGGAGAGAGAGCTGGATGAGGAGCCTGGAGTCCAGGCAAATGTGGAAGAGAATCACCAGCCGGAGCGCTGAAATGGGGGAGGCTACGAGAGCCCCCGAGAGCTGCCGCCACGGGGGAGGCGGGACCAGGAGCTGTGCCTGCGATGTCATTCGCCACAGGCAGAATCCTATCACATTCATTTGCTCCTCTCCTGAGACAGCTGGGACCTGGGACCCTTTGCTGTAAGGCTCGCACCCGGACACACATCTCCTCGAGCAACAAAATACAAAGAAACGACAGCAGACTAAAAATAACTGCAGGCATGCAGTTGGGGCAAAACTATGAACAACGAGATACAAAAAGACCAAAAACCCAACTGCCACTTTTGAAGAGCCCAGGGCAAAAGCAGAGTACCGCACATGCCCCCTGCACACTGCACCACCAGGGAGGTGAGCAAACCACCTAACCTACCCTCCACTGGACCCCCGGACCCACCCCTACCGTTACCTCATACCTCACCAAGGTGCAGGAGGGCATAACTGAGGGGCCCTGGGGGCCTTCCGGCCTTAAAAGCACTCTCTACATTCTAGGAGGATAAGGACTTCCCTCGTGGTCCAGTGGCTAAGACTCCACACTCCCAATGCGGGGGGCCCAGGTTCAATCCCTGGTCAGGGGAACTAGATCCCACGTGCCACAATCAAGAGTTTGAAAGCTGCAACTAAAGGTCCCACAGGCTGCAATGAAGATGGAAGATCCCACGTGGCACAGCCAAATAAATAAATATAATTTTCTAAATTAGCAAATTCTAAGAGGATAAACTAGGTTTTCAGAAAATAACCCCTGGACAGCTCAGGAGCGGCAAATGGGATGCAGGATTAGAGCTCCACCCACTCACAGAGGATGCCAGGTGGTTAACACCCAGAGATTCTGCTTTGGGGCAGACGACGCAGAATGCAACTATGTGAGCCTCCTTTGCGAGACATAAAGTCGTGCGCACGGCTTTTCAAATTCAAAGGTCAAGTAGCATACTCTTCCATGATCCGCGCCTGTACCAAAAGCCTATCAGAAGAAGATTCAATACATTTTAGCCAAGTGGTGGCATTCTCCCCCAAACTCTATTTGCAGACACTCAAAGAGCAAATTTTCCCAAGTCTTAAGAACTCAGGGTTTTTGATCACCCAGCCTCAGGCCAAGCAGTTTTACGTTTCTGATTTACCTGGTAGAGCTCACAATACAACAGAAGCCAACAAAGTCCACAGTCCAGGAGAGACAAGGCTTCCCCCAAGCACGCCTCCTCCTGAAACGGCAGTTTGCGCGGCGATCTGATTTCCCCGCCGGAGTCTTTGAACTCTTCGTGGTCTAAGTCCTCATTAACTGACACATGATTTTAGGTTGTGTGACTCCCAGAATAAGACAGGATCCTGCCAATGGTTCATCCCCAGGAAAGGGAGACTTGACAACTGCTTCCTCCCAAGTTATTCCTCCAATTATGCCGTTTCCAAGAGGAAAATATCCCTTCTTTCATCATTACAGTCAAATATTCTCAGGTGGCAGCTATGGGTGCCTGGGAGGCCACATACTTCTCTAAGCAAGGCGAGGGGAAACTGAAGTTGCTCGGTCGTGTCCGACTCTTTGTGACCCCATGGGCTATAGCCTATCAGGCTCCTCCATCCATGGGACTTCCCAGGCAAGAATACTGGTGAGGGCAGGATTACTGCAATAACGTGTTGCTGTTGTTGTCGTTGTTGTTGTTCGGTTGCTAAGTCACGCCTGACTCTATCGCGACCCCACGGACTATGGCCCACTGGGCTCCTCTGTCCATGGGATCTCCCAGACAAGAAGCCTAGGGTGAGTTGCCATTTCCTTCTCGAGAGGATCTTCCCGATCCAGGGAGCAAACCGGCCTCTCCTGCATTGCAGGCAGATTCTTAACTGCTGAGCTGCCAGGGAAGCCCTGTAATGAAAAACCTCCTCTTACAGATGTGTCCTTCAGTTGAAAACATTCAACCACACTGGAAGGGAACACCTTCCCTTTAACTCATCCTGACCCTTAGGATTGCTGTCCTAGAGTACACAGCCCAGAAGCAACGAGAAAAGGAATAAGAAGGTGAAAATGACCACAAGACTCTTCTCATTTCATAGATAACATTTAAAAGCCCAAAGAATTCACATATTCTGGGGGTAAGGGGAGGGCTGAGCAGATTACGAATGAATTCAACATTTTTGCAATTAGAGTAATGCATCTAATCATTTCCTTTCTTTCATAGGAATTCTAAGATAAGATGTATTTTGAATGTTTATAGACTCGTCAGCATACCAATAAATAACTACAAAGTTAAATTATTTTTCACACACTCAACAAAGAGTGAGTATCTACTGTGTGTCAGACACAGTACCGTGTGTACTGGTCTAGAAGCTGAGAATTTAATGAGACAAAAGAGAGATCAGATCTCTGCTCGAAGCTGAAGGGGAGACACTCAACAAACAGACGCATAAATAAATGAACACGTATCACAACACAGCGACAAACGTTATGATAAAAGTGGTACGTAGACAGTAAAGAGCGATGCTAAGGTCGTGGACCCCAGAGCCAGAGAGCCTGGTTTATTTCTTGGCTCTGCCACTTCCTGAATCATTTGGGGGAAATTATATAATCTCTCTTGGCCCCAATTTCCCCTTCAATAAAGTAGAGATAAGAACAGGATCTAGCTCAGGGGGTTTTCTGTGAGAACTGAATAAGGCAGTTCATTTCCAAGAGTTTATAACAGTGGCTGACATATAAAAAGTCCTTTAGAAATGCTAACGCTTCCTACTTTAAGTTGGGGTGACCCGGGCAGTCTTCTCAGAGGAGGTGACCCCACGTGAAGATCTGACAAAACAAACAGGTGGAGTGAAAGCCTCAGAAAGGGGTGAGTCAAGCCTTCTTCATGAAACAGAAAGGACACCAGTGAGGCTGGACGAGCACGAGAGGGAAGAGTGGGCTGAGATGCGGCCAGTCACGCAGGGTCTTGACGGTCTTTGCTAGGAGTCGGAACTTGCCCCAGAAAGGGGAGAAGCCGCTGGAGGGTGGAAGCAGGGGACACCCAGGGCCTGGTTCACACTTTTGAAAGATGCAGCTGCTTTCATAACGAAGAGTGTTACTAATGGGTCAGGAGTAGAAACGGGGAATTAGAAGGTAATTCGAAGGACTTCCCTAATGGTCTGATGGTAAGACTCACGCTTCCAACGCAGGGGGCGTGGGTTCAATCCCAGGTTTGGGAACTAAGATCCCACCAACAAAAGAGAAAGCAATGTAAGTGGCTTAGATGAGAAACTGATGACTTGGTCTCTGGTAGTAACAGTGGAAATGGAAAGGGCCAGAGATTAGCAAATTATGGGCCAAAACCGGCCCCCGGCTTGCTTCTGTAAATGAAGTGTTCTTGGAACACAGCCATTCCCGTTCACTTATCTACTGTCTACTGCTGACTTCCTGCTACGGTGGCCTTGTTGAACAGTTCTTACAGAGACCACAGGGCCTGCAAAGCCCATTAACTCTCTGACTTCACAGCCAAAGTTTGTCAACTCCTATTTTGGAGGAAGAGTCTACAGGATTGGAAAATGGATCAGGTGTGGACAGAGAGAAGCGTGGAGGATTATTCCTGGGGTTTTGGCATGAATAACTCAGTGATGCCACTTTCTGAGATAGGGTTGGCTCAGAGAAGAGAATAGGAAGGGTGGCAGGAAGAGAATGATTACTTTGGACGTACTGGGTTTGAGATGCCTCTTAGACACCCAAGTGAAGAGTCTAAGGAGGCGGCTAGATGTATAATCCAGAGCCCTGGGCTGGAGGAACAAATGCAGGAGAAATCTGCAAGCACCTCTCCCCTTCTCTACACTTGCACTGCCATCATAGTCTCCACCTGAACCCTTGGGGCGACCCTCAGAGTCTTTAGGGGACTGGGCAGGATGGCGTCACCTAGTCAGGCACTGCAGACTGAGAAGGGACCCGTGCTAAGGCTGGAGCCTGGGCCCCTCCAATGTTACAAAGTCATGCAAAGCAAGAAGAGCCAGCGAACGCAACCAAGAGGAAGTGCCGAGCGATGGAAGAGGCTGTCTTGACAGAAGTCAAAAGGCAACTGTGTGTAATAGGCTCTAGGTTCACCCACCTCAACAGAACTGACTCAAATGCATCCCTTTTTATGGTTGAGGAATATTCTGTGGTATATATGCACAAATTCTTTATCCACTCATCTGTTGACGAACATCTAGGTTGCTTCCATGTTCTAGCTATTGTAAATAGTGCTGCAAAATTTGCTGTATGATGCAGGGAGCTCAAAGCCAGCACTGTGGGACAACCTAGAGGAGAGGGATGGGGAGGGAGGTGCAAGGGAGGTTCAAGAGGGAGGGGACATATGTATACCTATGGCTGACTCATGTTGACGTATGGCAGCCACTAACACAATATTGTAAAGCAATTATCCTCCAATTAAAAAAGAGGCAACTGTGTCAATAAGGGGTGGGTCAGCCATGCTGAAGGCTGCTGAAAGGTCCAGAAATGAAGTGACTGCTGAAACTGAAACTGACGAGACAGGGAGGGCGGTCTTTCAGTGGATGCAATGGTAACACAAGGAGGCCTAACAGGTGGAGTCGGAGAAGAGAACTGGGGGCGTCTTGTAGGGACAGCAACTACCAAAGGCCAAAACGTTTCATTGTGACGGGGGGAGAGGTGGGCATGCTGGAAGGAGACTGGAAGACAAAGGAGCGTTTGTATAAGACGGGAGACGCTAGGGAATATTTTTGAGATGATGGAAACCATCCCGCTGAGAAGGAGAAAATTATGGAGGAGAGAGAAGAGCGTGAGCTCCTTGAGAGGTGGGAGGGGTGAGATCCAGAGTTGGACTTAGGGGACTTAACTTGAGGACCTTCCTGGTCACTTCCATCTTCTCCACACATGTGAGAGAGCTCATCGGCCAGGGTGGAACGGTGGAGCAGGGAAGAGAGTGCAGGACGCTTCAAGTGAGACGGACTTCGAGGACGAACTTATGGTTGCTGGGAGGAGGGGGGAAGAACGCGGGGAAGGGACAGTTAGGGAGTCTGGGATAGACACGTTCACACTGCTAGACTTAAAATGGATAAGGGTGAGGAGGGAGGGGAGGGGGGTTCAGGATGGGGGGACACACATCTGTGGCCGCTTCATGTTGGCTGCTGTGTGGCGAAAACCACCACAATACTGTAAAGTAATTATCCTGCAATTAAATAAACTTTAAAAAGCAAATAGATAAAAAATAAAATGGAGAACCAACAAGGACCTACTGTGCGGCACAGGGAACTTTGCTCAATGTTAGGGGGCAGGCCTGGATGGGAGGGGAGTCTGGGGGAGAGTGGATACAGGTATATGTATGGCTGTGTCCCTTTGCTGCCCACCTGAAACTGTCACAGCATTGTTAATGGGCTTTAACGCAATACAAAATTAAAAGTTTAAAAAAGAGAAATGAGAGATTGTTACAGGACCATCGGCTGTTCATCAAATATCTCTTCGACCCTCCACTGCATCAACAGAGCTAGCTAACACAGCAGGCGCTCAAATACGCACTAATGAAGGGTCCAAACTAATGTTTGGAGTGGGATTTCTGATATCTCCTTTTCTAGTGAAGGTGTTGAGTTTGTGGGCAGTCCAGACGTCCAGGCTCTCTGCATCAAATGTGATGCCTGCCTGGCTATTTGTTGAAGGCAGGGTCTCCGGTATCTGTAAACAGTTAAGTCAAATAGCCATCCCTCCCATGACAAATGTCACCTCTAGTTGACACAGGCTGATAAACATTGACACAGAGATGTTAAGACGACTGTCAGAGGCATTCTTAACCTACTAGCATGTCAGCCAAGGGCAAACACCCAGTGTCTCAACCACCCCAGGCGGTGGTTTGTGATTGGATCTCCTGTCGCGCCCCAGGCACTCCTTTGATCAATACAATCGATCCTACACCAGAATAAATCTCACTTTCTTTTCTTTGCTATCTGCTCATTTGCTGTCAGATTCCTCTCCTTTTTTCCCTCTACCTTCTTGCTTTCTCCTTTTCCATTTCTCCTAGCTTTGTGGTTATTGTTAGTCACAAAGTCATGTCCAACTCTTTTGCTGCCCCATGGACCGTAGCCCACCAGCTTTCTCTGTCCATGGGATTCTCCAGGCAAGAATACTGGAGTGGGTTGCCATTTCCTCCTCCAGGGGATCTTCTCAACCCGGGGATGGAACCCCCATCTCCTGCACTGGCAGGTAAATTCTTTACCACTGAGCCGCCTGGGAAGCCCTTCTCCTAGCTTCAGTTCAGTCAGTTCAGTCACTCAGTCGTGTCCGACTCTTTGCAACCCCGTGAATCGCAGCACGCCAGGCCTCCCTGTCCATCACCAACTCCCAGAGTTCACTCAGACTCATGTCCATCGAGTTGGTGATGCCATCCAGCCATCTCATCCTCGGTCGTCTCCTTCTCCTCCTGCCTCCAATCCCTCCCAGCATCAGAGTCTTTTCCAATGAGTCAACTCTTCGCATGAGGTGGCCAGAGTTAAATGTCTTATTTTAATGTCCCTTGGTTAATCTGTCTCTTCCATTTATCATCTCCTCTCTGCTGTGCTCAGCCTCCATTCCATCCTAAATCTATAAGAGAAGAGCCCTTCCTCCAGCATCATCCGTGGATAGACAGACCTAAGATTCAGCAGGCTCCCCTTTGAGATTGAACATGGACATGCCAAAAAGGCAGCCACCTGTCATTAAAGAAGAGCTATTGGGACTTCCCTGGTGGTCCAGTAATTAAGATTTCACCTTCCATTCTAAGGGGTGCAGGTTCAATCCCTGGTCAGGGAGCTAAGATCAGGCATGCCTGGCAGCCGATAAAACAAAACATAAAACAAGAGACAGGGACTTTCCTGGCAGTCCACTGGTTAGGAATGCCCCGTGCAATGCAGGGGACTCGGGTTTGATCCCTGGTCGGGCAACTAGGATCCCGTATACCACTGGGCAGCTAAGCCCACACACCACAACTAGTGAGCCCACGTGCCACAACTAAGACCTGAGCGGCCTAAAGAAATAAATATTTTTTAAAAACAGAAACAATATTATAACAAATTCAGTAAAGACTTTGGTCCACATCAAAAAAAATCTTAAGAAAAAGAAAGGTACTGAAATGAGGCATTGAAGTGGTTGTGATACAGGTCAGAACCATCTTACTGCTTTTAGTATTTCAGCTATTAGGTGACCGATGACAGAAGCCCCATCTGCCTTTCCCAGCGTGGCCTTTGGGCAGACACTTCGTGATTACGCGACATATAGGTAGGACGCTATTCACTCATTTTGCAAATATTTATTGAATCCTTCCATCAGGGGGCCAAGGTCCAGATGCGAGACCACACAATGCATAAATGAAGGAGAACACGTGGGGTCTGCAAAAATGTGTTTTTAAAGACCCTTCTATTTTAGGCACGATGCTGGCTGGCTTGCTGTTTTTCTATATAAAAGGGAGGAGAAACCTGCCCCCTCAATGTTCTGAGTGAGATAAGAGTGCTGATGGGCCCAGAGAAAGGGAAAATGTCAGAACATGTTCCCAGTTTTCAAAGACAGCCCTCCAGCACGCAGACAACTGGGCCCCGGGGCACGGCCGCCCTGGGGTCACTGGCTCCCGCATCACTGGACGCCACTCCAGCCCGGGGCCTGCACCGCCTGAACCTGCAGATCCTCACTGCTGGGCAAAGGGCAGGAGGCGGTGCCAGTGCCGTCTGAATTTTGCTTCGTTACTGTCCGCTTCTTCTGGCTTTTGATGTTCTGAAATTTTCTCTGAAGCTAGTAATGTGACAAAGATCAAGGACCGCAGAGTCAGACTAACTGAGATCCGAAGACTGACTCAGCCTCCGACTGCCTGTGTCATCTCGGACAGGTGCCTCGCTCCTGATGAAACCCTGTTTTACAATCAGATGAGTGGAAGACAAGCTACGCTATAGAAGTGCTGTGAGAATTAAATATAATACATGCAACGTGCTGAAGTGGTGCTTGAAATGACAGCTATTATAATCGGCAGAATGCTAGGTTTGATTTCAGGAGCCCAGGGTGATCTAAATGTCATCTCTTGAACTTAAAACACTGGCTGCTTAAAATCCTACCCCAAAAGATTTAAGGAGAAAGGAGGAAATTTTGTCCTCAGGAGTTGCCGCACTATGCCTGCCAATGCAGGGGTCACGGGTTTGATCCCAGGTCCGGGAAGATTCCACATGGCATGGAGCAAAAAAGCAGGTGCACCACAACTTTTCAGCCCACGCTCCACAACAAGAGAAGCCACTGCAATGAGAAACTGCACACCGCCAAGAGCAGCCTCCACTCGACCCAACTAGGGAAAGCCCACATGCATGCACAGCAACAAAGACCCAAAGACCCAGTGCAACCAAAAATAAATAAATATATTTTTAAGTTAGCAACAACAAAAAAAAGAGTTGCCACAAGATACACATATACACATGCAGTCATCTCTAAATAAAATGAAAAGATGGCAAAATACTGAGTGAAGGAAGTCATACAGAGAAGGTGAAATATCATAGGATGTCCCTTATATGTGCAATCTAAAATGAAATGATACAAATAAATTTATTTAGAATATAGAAACAGACTCATAGACTTAGAGAATGAACTTATGGTTAGGGGAGGAGGCTGGGGGAAGAGACAGTTAGGGAATTTGGGATGGACATGTACACACTGCTATATTGAAAATAGATGACCTACTGTGTAGCACAGGGAACTCGGCTCAGTGTTATGGGGCAGCCTGGATGGGAGGGGAGTTTGGGGGAGAATGGATACGCGTCTATGTATGGCTGAGTCACTCAGCTATGAACCTGGAACTATCACAATATTATTAATCGGCTCTATCTAGTATAAAACAGTAAGTTTTCTTTTTTTAAAGATGGCAATAAAATGAGGAGGTACCTTCTACTTGTGTGCTTCCTCAGAAGAAAAAAAAAAGAAACTGTTTCACATCTCAGCCCTGGCTCCCAGCCCAGTGCCTTGCCCAGTTGCTGGAACTGAACTCCGTGCCCACATCCTGGTTTTACTGGAACCACGAAGCAGGAGGCGGAGGAAGAAGAAAGCCTCACTGCCACATCCATGCAGAGGGGCTGGGAAAGGGGCCGTGGAGAGTGAAGAGTCCAACACACAGTTCCCGCAGCCCCTGGAGTCCCCCAGCGCCCAGGCAAGAAGCCGGCTTGGTGACAGCCTCTGTTGGGCTCTCGGATCTGCAAGCAGAAGAGCAACAGTGGCATCTTCAGGGCAGCCGGGGGAACTTGGCTGGGGAGGCAGAGAGAAGGCGTGCAGAAAGCCCTGCCTTGGGAACACACTCTGCTGCGATGTCAGCCTGCCCTTTCTCTACCTGAAATGACAGCTGTGTGCACCAGGGCCACCCACCCCATGCCAACCCTGAGGCCCCCGCACCCAAGCTGATTGCTGACATTCCTCCCACTTGCTGTTCCAAAGATGCCAGCCAAACTCTCATTCGTGGAGCCAGAAACTCAGAGGGTATAGGTCAGTTGGAGTCTCTAGGGCAAGCAACTGAAAGTGTTTTGATTTTGAAATATATCAATAAGATATTGGACTGCCCATAAAACCCCTGGGGAAGCTGGGGAACCCTGCTCAGCAAAGAGACAGGAACCAAGGAAAGTGAACCTTCAGAATCTAATCGAAACACAAGACACTGGGGAGCTCACCCCTGGCTGTCACTGGCAGCTGGATGTTACAGCTGGATTCAGTGTCTCTGCTGCCCCTGGAGAGTGGATGTTTGTAGGGGGCACCTCTGTCACCGCCAAAATGAAATCTCCCTGCTCCTTGACATCACTAGCTCTCCATCTAAAGTCCCAGGAGGGTTGTGTCTGATCGGCCAATCCCAGCTCAGCTGTGAGTGGAACAGAGAGATGTTGCCATACAGCGGTGATTCACAAACACAGAAGAGATCCTGCGGGCGATGGGAAGCCAAGCAGCAGCAAGTGTCCCTACCGGATGGGGTTGCAGTGACAACAAAGAGCAGACCTGCCACTAGGAAGCGCTTTGAGTTTGTGGGACGTTGCAAGAGAAAGTAGAAAAGGAAGTCAAAATTCTAGGTCTCAGTGCTTGTTCTGTCTCTGATTATGTGGCAGGAATAAATAAGCTTCTCTGGGGTTTTTGTCAGACATAGAATAATTATCCCTACCTCCTTTCCAGGGCTGAAGTGTACATGGGATCACGTTGTGGATGGACTTTTGACGGTTACACCGAGTAAATCCATTCTGGGTTTAAAGCCTCTCTGGGTCCCAGGTTACCCACCTGTCAAATTCCCTAGGTTGCAGGGCTGCTGCTGCTGAGTCGCTTCAATCGCGTCTGACTCTGTGCGATCCCATAGACGGCAGCCCACCAGGCTCCCCCGTCCCTGGGATTCTCCAGGCAAGAACGCTGGAGTGGGCTGCCACTGCCTTCTCCGAGGTGGCAGGGCTACGTGAGGTAAACTAGAACACTATCTCTGTGCAGTTGCTAAGTCATGTCCCAACTCTGCAACCCCATGGACTGTATCCTGCCAGGCGCCCCTGTCCATGTGATTCTCCAGGCAAGAATCCTGGAGTGGGTCGCCATTTCCTCCTCCAGGGAGAGTACTATAAAGGAATGGTTCAATTGACAGATTGAAACTTTTTGATGCCTGGGATTTGTCTCAAAATCATGGGGATGGTGGGAGGGAGAGGATGTGGGGTTGGGGCATTCATGAGGCTGACCATGACTGAGTAACTGTAAGACCCAGCTGGCGGACATACCAGTATCATTCTCTCTGCATTAATGTGCATATGAAATCTCCAATTTTTTTTTTTTTTTGGCAAATGAAGGGTCTTGGAAACACTTAGAAGAAACAGGTCATACTCTCCAAATTTTATTATGAGTCAGTTAGGCGTCCTCCCCACCCCCACCCCACCCCTCCTCCCAGGCATCGTCTACTCAGGCATTTGAGGCTTTTCCTCACTGCCCACTACCCTCCTCGCCGCACTGGTGCCAATGTAAGGTTCTATCAGGGGAAACATCTTTGAAGGTACAACACTGGTGTGAAACCAAACCCAAAAACCCAAAAGAAATAACCGAGCAATGAAAACCAGAAGCAAAAGAGCGCGCGCACACCCCTGCGCTCCGACCGCGTCCCGAGCATCTGTGAAGTTACTTTCCAATGAACGAAAACGGACTCCCAGGTCCCTCTTCCTAACATCGCATTCGGTGGATGCCCAGAGGAAACAACGAACAACAAGGACGCCCCAGAAAGCTGCAGGCTGAGAGCCAGGGATGGGGGTCCAGCGGTCAGCTCTGTGCGCCCACCCGGCTCCCAGCCCGACCAGGACACGGCGGCGGCCGGGGGCCCGGAGGAGAAGAGGGCCGACCCAGGGGAAGGGGACGGGCCAAGAGTGCCATCGACCCCTCGCAGGGGAAAGACCACGATCCGGCGCCGCCGCGAGGGGCCTGGCGAGGGGACCCGAGCATCCCGAGGAGGGGTTACAATCAGACCGCCGGCGCTTGAGGACAACTAATCGCGACGGGGAAGCGCTGCACCAGCGCTAGGAGAGGCTTCAGACCCGAGTGAGGCTGCGCCCCAACACACTTGCGGGCTCAGCGACCCAACAGGCACACAAGCTCCGTTTTTAAAAAGTGCCGCCCAACCACTGAAAAAAAACCAGTTTAAAAACAGTGCCGCCCATCACTGGCTCCGCCCCTCGGCCGCCCCGAACAAGCCCGGCCCCGCCCCCACCCACGGGGGCGGAAACGCTTCCGCCCTCAACCAACATGGCCGCGGGGCGGCGCGGCCGGGCGGAAGTGCCCTGCTGGGGCGCCGACGCGTCCATCATGGCGGCCGCGGCCGCCTCTCCGGCTCTTAAGAGGCTGGACCTCCGCGACCCCGCGGCGCTCTTCGAGACCCACGGCGCGGAGGAGATCCGCGGGCTGGAGCGCCAGGTGCGCGCCGAGATCGAGCACAAGAAGGAGGAGCTGCGGCAGATGGTGGGCGAGCGGTACCGCGACCTGATCGAGGCGGCCGACACCATCGGCCAGATGCGCCGCTGCGCCGCGGGGCTGGTGGACGCCGTGAGGGCCACCGACCAGTACTGCGCCCGCCTCCGCCGGGCCGGCTCGGCCGCGCCCCGGCCGCCGCGGGACCCGCAGGTCAGCCCCGCGCCCGCGCCCCGGCCCGGCGGGCCCGGCCCGGCGGGCCCGGCCCGGCGGGGAAGCGGGCGCCCCGGCCGGGGCCCACCCGCCTCAGGAGGCGCCCCCGCGGCCGGCGTGCGGCACTCCTGCCGCCCTCCCCGCGTTCCTGGCCGTTTCCCCGCGGCTCCTCGGGAGCCTCCCGGGCTCCAGGCCTCGCCTCCCTCACCTCAGTCCTGGGGTCGCCGGGCTTCCTTTCTCATGGAAACGCTGGGTGTTCAGCCCTGTTCCCTGTTTCCCGACATCGTTTCGGGAACAGAGTTCTCCCCTGTGTCGACCACCTTCCCTCCCCGTTCGTTCCTTCCTCCCGCCCCCCACCCCCACTCCACTCCCAGGAACAACTTCCAGGCTGCAAAGAGGCCTGCGACCCTTTGCAGCAGGTCGTTGGAGGGTAGCCCCCAGTCCCCGGGCTCTCATCTTTTAATAGAGGAACAGGTTCATTTTAAGGAACTAAGGTGATAAGGAATCTGCCTGCCAGTGCAGGAGACACAGCAGGTTCGATCCCTAATCCAGGAAGATCCCACAGGCCTCAGAGCAGCTAAGCCCCCTGCAGCATAACTGTTGAGCCTGTGCTCTTGAGTCCGCACACCCTAGAGCTGGGGCTCCACAGCAAGAGAAGCCACTTCAATGAGAGGCCTGCACACAAACTCCAGAGTAGCTGCCTCCCTCAACGCCCCCCTCACCCCCCCACCCTCGCCCCCATGAGAATCGGTGGATTCAAAGGTCCCTGGAAGAAAGCAGTGGAAGGACAGGCAACCCTTGACCACCAGGCTGAGATACTCAGTTCAGTTCAGTCTCTCATTCGTGTCTGACTTAGAACTGGGCAAACATGAGATCTAAATGACCTTTGAAGAATGTCATTTGACAGGAAAGGAAAAGGATAGATTGGAGGGGAGAGAGAATGCACAGAGTGCAAGAGCAAGGTTTTCGGATCCACGTAAGGGTGAGATGACGATGACCTGCAGTGGAACCCGCGAAGTGACAGCAGGAACCTGGGTGCAGACGTGTCAGCAGAACCATCAGAAGGACATGAACTTCCTGGGATGTGGTGGTCTATGCAGACATGTTGAGGGAGGTCACATGGCTATAATTTTTGGTAGGAAGATGAACCTCGTGTTAAATATAGTGATTATAGAATGAAAGAAAGTCCCAGGGGAAGTGTCTAGACACAGCAGAAGAGGCTCGATGGGCAGTGGTGAGGTCTGCGTGGTGTGCTGTGATCTGCATGGAGGTGACGGTTCAGGGAAGAGAACGGTGAAGGGAGAGGACAGACTAAGATGAGTAGAGGCGTGAGGCTGGACCCCAATTCAGGGGGAGGTTGAAGAGGAACAGCCAGCAGCGAAGCCCACAAGGCAGTCACAGCAGCAGGAGAAAGTGTAGGAAGCACGACCATCAAACGCAGCAAGGTCAAAAGCTCCCTGGAGGGGCGACGCGTGGGCTCTGGGCCGAGACACCCCAGGGGTCCCTGATACCTGCCTGTGGGCTGACCAGATTTGGTTTGCCCCTCTGTGGGACAGGGCAAAGCTAGACCTGGTAGGAAAAACTTAACTCCAGTAATTCTGCGATACCAACCTCGATGCCTTGCTGAGCGGCACCGAACCCAAGTTCCTGAAAGTTCCGTACCCCTGGATCCCCCACGCCTCTCCCCTAGCCGGCCCCACGCTGACCTGGCTCCTGTTTGTCCTGACTCAGCTCTGTGCCTTTGCCTGCAGCCCCAGCAGCCATCCCAGGAGAAGTTCTACAGCATGGCTGCCCAGATCAAGCTTCTCCTGGAAATCCCGGAGAAGATCTGGAGCTCCATGGAGGCCTCGCGGTTTCTCCACGCCACCCAGCTCTACCTGCTTTGCTGCTGCCTCCACAAGCTGCTGCAGCTGGAGTCTTCCAGTTCCCGGCACAGCCCCGTCCTCTCCCGGTTCCCCATACTCATCCGGCAGGTGGCGGCCGCCAGCCACTTCCGGTAAGTGGTCCACCAGCAGGACCTTCTCTGGTGATGGCCGTGCTGCACCGCTCTGATTTTATGGAGCGTGTCTTCTCTCTCCTCATGTACTGGGGCTCTTCTCCGAAGATGTCAGAAGCTCCCTGTGACCTTTAGCCATCATCTCTTTAGGTCAACCATCCTGCACGAGAGCAAGATGCTGCTCAAACGGCAAGCCGTGTCCGACCAGGCTGTGGCCGAGGCCCTGTGCTCTGTCATGCTCTTGGAAGAGAGTTCTCCGCGCCAAGCCCTGACAGACTTCCTGTTGGCCAGAAAGGCAGCAATCCAGAAACTTCTCAACCAGCCTCACCACGGTGGGTGCAGCTTCTCTCCTAGATGTGGGCCTCTGATGTAGGGATGGAGCAGGATGAGCTGAGGGAGTCCAGAGGGTTCTCTGTTTCTAACTTTACCGAAGGACACTGCTAAAAGAAGGTGGTTTCTTCTCACAGGTGCTGGTATCAAGGCGCAGATTTGCTCGCTGGTGGAGCTGCTGGCCACCACTCTGAGCCAAGCGCACGCTCTCTTCTACACTTTACCAGAGGGGCTGCTGCCAGACCCCTCGCTGCCGTGTGGCCTGCTCTTCTCCACGCTGGACAGCATCACCAGCCAGCACCCTAGCGGTGAGCTCTGAGCCAGCCTCTTCTATTGCCTGGTTCATTCGTTTATCGGGCACCTGCCAGCTGCTGTGCTGGGCCCTGGGCGTACCGCAGTGGATTGGACAGATGCGGACCCACTTTCATGGAGGCCACAGTCTAGGGGTGGAGGCAGATGTTGGACTCACGAATCCACAGTATCTGCTTAATATCAATCCTGGTCATTGCTCTCCAGGCTGAGTGCAGCTTGACTTGGTAGCAGTGAATGGAGGGACCAAAGTCAGGATATTTAATTGCCCTGCAGCATGTGGGATCTTAGTTCCCCAGCCAGGGATTGAACCCGTGTCCCCTGCATCGCAAGGCAGATTCTTAACCACTGGACCGCCAGGGAAGCCAGGATAGGATATTTAAACTGAAACCTGAAGGTTGAGTAAGAGGCAAAGAAGAGAGTTCCAGGCAAAAAGGAAGAGCAGGTGCAAAGGTCCTGAGGCCAGGAGGATGTTTGAACGTGAGGGCGTGAAAGGAAGCGGGGGCAGTGGTGGGAGGGGAGGAGCGTGAGGAGGTGCGTGGCCAGTTTCTCCCTCGTGACCAGTGAACTCAGCGCGTGTGGACAGAACAGCAGATAGCCTTCCAGGACCTTCCGGACTCAGGCCTTCGGTCACAGTGCCCCTGCAGCCTGCACTTTTATTTGTTGGCATTTGTCCTAGTTGGAATTAGATGCACGTGGCTTTTATGTGGCAGTGGTTCCCCGTGGGGTGGAGCGGATGCTGAGAGCTCACTTGAGAGGCTGTCACCACGAACCAGGTGACAGGTGGTGGGGGCAGTAGAGACGGAGCTGACTGGACAACGCGGACGTGTGTTTAGGAGATGGTTGTTGAGGGATTGGCTGTGGAGGGTGTTGAAGGGAAGTGTCCGCGTTTACTGGAAAAGGAGACTGTTCTGGTTGGAGTACAGTTGACACACAGCGTTGTGCCCATTTCTGGTGTATAGCACAGTGACTCAAACACTCCTGTCCAAGGTCTGTATAGCTTATTGTAAGACAGTGAACACAGTTCGGTGTGCTATTAGCAGGGCCTTGTTTATCTATTTTATATATAGTAGGTTATATCTGTTAATCCCAAACTCCTAACTTTCCCCCCTCTTTTCCCCCTTGGTAACTGTAAGTTTGTTTTCTGTAAGTTCATTTGATCATTTTTTTAAAGTTCCACTCTGAGTGATATCATCCAATGTTTGTCTTTCTCTTTCTGACTTGCTTCAATTTGTGTGATCATCCCTAGGTCCGTCCGTGTTGCTGAAAATGGCATGACTTCATCTTTATGCCCAAGTAGTGTTCCATTGTATACACAGAGCACACCTTTATCCGTTCCTGCGTCAGTGGGTGTTTAGGTTGCTTCCGTGTCTTGACTGCTGTAAACAGCGATGCAGTGAACATTGGGGTCCATATATCATTTCAGATCATGGTTTTGTCCAGATGTGTACCCAGGAGTGCGATTACTGAATCTCATGGTAGCTTTATTTTTAGTTTTTTAAGGAACCTCCACACTGTTCTCCGTGGTGGCCACGTTCCCACCGACAGCGTAGGAGGGTTCAAAAAGGAGTTGGCTTAAAAGGGCCAATGATGACTTTACTTTTGAAAACCTTGCCTTGGAAACAGCTGAGACCTTGGAACGGGACTAGAGAGGACGGGCGACTGTGGGTCCAGAGCAGAGCAGTGAGCGGGTCCGGCGAGACACACCCGCCGAGCATCCGCACGGCTGTCGTTTGAGGCCTTGGAGGTGGATGACGCCATCAGTAGGAGGAGCTGGTGGCGGAGGACCGAGCCTCAGGAGAGTCCAGAATCAGAGACGAGGAAAAGGAAGAAGGGAAGGGGGCAGAATGTGGTGGCAGACAGACCTGTGTCAGTTGGTCTCATCTATCCTGCTCTGTCTTTGAGCTCAGCGACTGCTTTTAATATGCGAGGATGACACAGCCCTTTTTCCCTCCTCTCTCTCCTTCCCCTTCTGTGCCACACTCCCTCCCAGATGAGGGCGCCCCTGGACATAGTCTACTTTTCTTTCTCCCCCTGTTCCCGGGGTCCAGTCTGGCTGCCCCTAGAGAAAGACTGGGTGACTTTTGGAAACCCCTCCCAGGTCCTGTGTTGACTTCCCGGTGACGCCCCCGCCTTGGTCCTCGTCTCCCCAGGAAAAGGTGTTGGTGTTCTGCAGGACGAGATGAAGCTGTGCAGCTGGTTCAAGCACCTGCCCGCGCCCGTTGTCGAGTTCCAGCCAGCTCTCCGAACGCTGGCGCATCCCATCAGCCAGGAGTACCTGAAGGACACGCTGCAGAAGTGGATCCACGTGTGAGCAGCTCCCGGGGCAGCGGGAACCGCCAGCACCGCCGCCTCGCATGGCCATGGGGAAGCGGGAGGGGCCGGACCTTCCGGGCGGGCCTTGGGGTCGGGCCGGCCCCCCATTCAGCCACCTCCCACTGCCCTCACAGCCGCTAGCCACCTCTGGGAGAACCAAGAAGGAATGTGTGTTTCAACATACTGTGTAGAGGATTTTAAACCCCCTGAGTCCTGCCACTCCTATGCTTTTATTTAGAGCAGTTGTGTTTTTTTAACTGACGTCTAATCTACAGTGTGGTGTTAGTTTCAAGGGTGCAGTAACAATTCAGTTATGCCAATTCTGATTTCCGAATTCTGAAAATAATTTTCAGAGTCTTTTCCATTACAGGTTACATGTAGTGCGTATAGGTGCCTGTGCAATACTAGGTTCCTCTTGTTTACCTGTTTTCCTGTACAGTACTGTGTATATGTTAATGTCAAATTCTTTGAAGTCATGCTCTGGGGCTCTAGACTTCCTTGGAGACAGGCCTGTTCAGGGAGTAAGGGTTGGCCTGGTGAAGGGGCTGTAGGCGCCACCTCCCATCCAGCCAGAAATGCTATTTATATATACATATATATATTTTTATAAACATGCTGAGACATAGAGCATGTTTATATTTATATAGTAGGACTCAGTTAAGAGGTTTTCAAGTAGAGTCCAGCTCTTTTTCTTAACAAAGGTGAGGAGACTATGAAGCCCCAGAGAAATGCTTCTGTTGCAGGTGTAATGAAGACATCAGAAACGGGATCAGCAGTCTGCTGATGTACGTGACAAGCACGAAGGGGCTGGCGGGGATCCGGGATGCTGTCTGGGGGTTACTCGCCAACGAGTCGATCCACCACAGCTGGGATGTGGTCTGCCGGCGGCTCCTGGACAAGCCGCTCTTGTTCTGGGAGGACCTGATGCAACAGCTGTTCCTTGACCGGCTGCAGGTGAGATGGGAAGTCCACGGGTCAGCTGCCCGCTGGCCAGTCCTGCCCGGTGCCACCTTTTGACTATCTGGGTAGATTCCCACCACTTCCTATAAGTATGTTCTTTCCCTGCCAACTTATGCCCCGGGTGACTCTTCTGAATAATGAGCTGTAAAAATGAACAGAGTCTGCTGCTGCATAAGAGGCCAGGCCCCGTCGGGCGGCTGGGGACGCGTCCGCCCCCATCAGTGACGACGCACCCCTCTGCCGCCGCCGGGCCGTCTCTCTGAGCGTCGGGGAGAACACAACGCTGGGGTCGTCTGCCACTCGGTGCTGTAGGTTGAGATTTCCTGGAAGCAAGTGGGATTCGAACTCTCCTCCCCTTCTCTTTCAGACTCTGACCAAAGAAGGCTTCGACTCCATCTCCAGTGGTTCCAAGGAGCTCCTCATTTCAGCCTTGCGGGAACTTGAAGGCAGTGGCGCGGCTTCAGGCAAGCACCTCCACTCCGAGCACAACATGGCTATCTTCCTGTGGTCCGAGAGCCCTGGCGACCTGCCCCCTGATGCCGCCTGGGTCAGTGTGGCCAGCCGGGCTCCGTTTCAGGGCAGCGGGCTCTCCATGAAGGCACAGGCTGTTAGCCCTTGCGTGCAGAGCTTCTGCTCCGCCCTGGATTCTAAACTGAAGGTGAAACTGGAGGACCTCCTGGCCTACCTCCCCTCTGGTGACCCGTCGCCCCGCCAGGACACCTCCCCCGCGGCAGCTGAGAGCTGCGCCTTCGACAGATTCGCAGACGCGGAGACCGTGCAGGAGACGCTGCGGACGCACTCCACGGCCTGCATCCAGGACATCGCGGACTGCATCCAGGCAGAGCTGCAGAGCATCGAACAGGCTATTCAAGGGCAGCAGGACGTGCTCGATGGGGCCAAGCTGCAGTCTGCCCTCTTCATGGCCCGACTATGCCAGTCCTTGGGGGAGCTGTGTCCCCACCTGAAGCAGTGCATCCTGGGAAGATCGGGGAGCCCCGAGAAGCCCGCCCGGGACTCCCGGGCTCTGAAGAAACAGGGGAAGGGGAAGGCGCAGGAGGTCCTCCCTACACAGGCCAGGTGGCAGGACGTGAAAGAGCTCCTCCTGCAGCGGAGCGTGACAGGCTACCGGGTCTGGGGCTCGGCGGTCGTGAGGGTGAGTGACACGTCAGCGCGCTCCTTCCGTGCCTGCCAGGCTTCCTTCCCCACCTTGTCCCTCATAGTCCAGGCTGGCCAAGCTCAGCAAGGCCTTTTAATAGTAAGGGAATAACCATTCTTGTTTCACAGTTGCTTTATCTCTGCCAGAGAGCTCAAGTGTAAAAACTGCCTATTTATTTTAGCCTAGATTTTAGAGACTGAAACACTGGGTTTTTTTTTTTCTTTCCTTTGATCTGATGAGAATGAAAGACTTTCTTCCTGGACAAGGGTCTCTGTTCTCTGATCTTCAACATAAATATAACCCCTGTCGCCTCCACTGGGGTCTTCAGAGGGGTCTCCTGTGTAGCGTAGTTGGCAGGCAGACCCCACCGCTGGTATCAGCAGTTGGTCAGAAGGAAGTGATCTCGGCCACTCACCATCCACAGGCAACCTGTGCGGCGGAAGCTGGCCGCACGATCACTCAAGTAGTTTGACTCAAACTCTACAGAGGCTCTGAGTGGTCTGTGTGGATATCTGGGTTTCATCACCAGGTTCTGGCCCATGGATTCGCCCAGTCATTACTCGTAGACGATGCTGGCTCCATCCTGGCCACAGCCACCAGCTGGGAGGAACTGGAAATCCAGGAGGAAGCGGAGTCTGGCAGCAGCATCACGTCCAAGATCCGACTCCCTGTACAGGTGAGCAGGGGCCACCACGAGGGGCCTGTGAACCAAAAGGGGGAAAGCCTGCTTTGTGGGAAGGAGCGGCTTTAGGAAGGATCATCCAAATGCGGCTCCTGAGGAAGAGCGGACAGTATGCGCGCCTTTCTCCTGTGGGGCAAAGTGGGCGGACGGCCAAGCCCGTGGACGGTGTGAGAAGCCCATTCAGCTCCTCTCCTGTTGTAGCACAGACTCTGTGCGAGAGGACAGCTTGCCCTGCAGTGGACTCTGCAGCGGCAAGCAGCGTGGCGGGTCAAGCCCAGGGCACCAGGGGAATGAGGGCAGATGCCACTCGGGCCTGTCCACTGGTCTGCTCTGAGGGGGCGGACTGGCCCGGTCAGAGTCCCGAAGCAGAAGCCTCGTTAGGCTCCTGGAGCCCACTCTCCGCACGTCTCATTTAATCAGTGCAAGTTGGCAACTCAGCATTCCTTTGTCCCTCTAGCCGTCCTGGTATGTCCAGTCCTTCCTGTTTAGCTTGTGCCAGGAAATCAATCGGGTTGGAGGCCATGCCTTGCCAAAGGTGACCCTGCAGGAGATGCTGAAAAGCTGCCTGGGTCGAGTAGTTGCCGCCTACGAGAGGCTCTCAGAAGCCAAGCAGCTGAAGGTAGGCCTGCCAATTTCTTCCCGTTAAGAACAGAAGTAAAAGCCCCAGGTTGCTCTTGGGTTTGGGCAGCTTTCATCCAGGAGTCCAGGTGTTAAGGCCCACTCACCCTGGACAGCCTAACGGGCAGTGGCTTCCGCCTCCGGGAGTTGACTCACACCCACTCCCAGGGCCAAGCAGCTTCCATAAGGCGGCAGGGACGAAAACTTCAAAGTAGACATGTGCTGTGCACGCCCAGCCATGTCAGGTGGTCAGGCAGGCTCTGGGCAGATCATTAACCCGTCTACTCAGGATGTGCTGTGGGCACGTAGATGGGGCGCGGAGGTGCAGAGGCCGGGGGAGAGGAGCAGCAGAGCCCACCTGTGTCAGGGGCGTGCATCGCCCAGCCCCCCGCCCGTCGCTTGCTGGAAGCCCCCTACCTCCAGCTTACTCCCATTTCATCAGTCCTGTTTCTAAGATGGACCAGCTCCTGACTTGGGGAAGAGTTCAGATGAGTCTTCTCTCCTGAGCGTACTCAAAAAGGCCTCCCCCTTCATGCCGGGAGCTTTTTTCCTTTAAAGCGACCGTCTGCAGCACCTGAGACCTTTTTCTAAGGACCAGCTCTCCTCCCTGCCATTAGCTTTTTAGTTTTGTTCAAGACCAAGTATCTACTGTAAGTTGCTTTTGTTGCTGTCATGAGATAAAACTGGCCTTCTGAGTATAAAAAGCTTCTGAAATAACCAGCTGAAACACAGACAAAACACGAAGCTGTTTATTCTCACCTTAATGGGTGGGGATGGGAAATTCATTTGCAGAAAGAAGGTGCCTTTCCAATGACCCAGAATCGGGCACTGCAGCTGCTCTATGATCTTCGTTACCTCAGTGTCGTCCTGACTGCCAGGGGTGAAGAGATGAAGAGCGGCCGCTGCAGACAGGACCCCAGGTAGCCGTGCCCACCCTCCCAGCGCGTCTCTTCCTGACTTGCACGGCCCCCTTCTGGGAAGCCGCGGGAGTCCGCCTCTTCCTGCCCATTCCCTGTGTTTATTCTCAGCACAACTCAGGCTCACATTACCAGCAAGATAAAGAATGGCCACCCACTGGATCGATTCCAGGGTCGGTAGTAGTTCGGTCTCGTTCTTCTGAGTCCGCCTACCAACTGCTAAGTGTAATTTGAGCCTCCGGTGCCCTTCCTGAAAACAATATGGGGAAGTTATGTACTTGACTTAGAAGACATCCCACCAGGTTCAAACTCCTAAGGATTCTTTAAGCACAGTGATCAGTGACAAGTGGAGCTAAGGCAGCAGTTACGGAGAACAGACCCACCTGTTCCAGGACTTCTCCAGCATTACAACAGCCTGAGCTTGGTTTCTGTCCTACAAAAGCTGGAGAATGACCATCTTAACCCTTTCGTTAGAGTTGAGAAAGTGGCTGACTACCTGGAAACGCTCATCGACCCATTTGACCTGGACGTTTTCACACCCCACCTTCACAGCAACCTCAACCGCCTGGTGCAGCGGACCTCTGTAAGTCGCGGGAGAACACACTTGCTCTGCGTGAAGGGCCAGGGGCTCAGGTCACAGCCCAGACCTGCCCACCACGTAACTGAGGGGTGGGGACGGCCAAGACCCAGCTGAATTAGTCAGTCACGGGTGGAGAGAGGTTTAGATTGAACCTCAAACCTCACAGCCCAGGCAATGGGATGACCCCTTTAGTTGTGGGTAAGGACTATTAAAGTTTTATCAGGGCTTTAGAAAGAGGAATGAATCAGAGCTACTCGACTCTGAGACTCTGACCTGCCGGCAATGATTTGCAGTATTAACACACTCAAGAGAACATACCCCCACCCAAGGATGGTTAGAAATAAAGCAGTGACCGATTGCTAACAGGAGCAGATTTTCTCTCAATTGGACAATGCAGCACGCAGCCTGTCACCCTGTCCCGTCTCTCGTCCCGCAGGTTCTCTTTGGACTGGTGACAGGTCTGGAGAACCAGTTCACCCCCAGGAGCAGTACGTTCAACTCCCAGGAAGCCCACAACATCCTGCCGCTGGCGTCAAGCCAGATCAGGTGAGGACGCCGAGCGGCCCCTGCTTGGCCCCCAGCTCCCCGGCCCCTCCGCTGAGCCGCCTTCGTCTTGTCCGACAGGTTTGGGCTTCTTCCACTGAGCATGACAAGCACACGAAAGGCCAAGTCAGCTGGCGGAAGCATGGAAACCAAAGCCCAGGTGAGTGTCCGACCGAGAGTTCCTCCCCAGGGAGCCCGCCCCGCCTCCCACCAAGCCACCCACTCAGCCCCGCCTCAAATAACCGATGGAGAACGAGTGGCAAGGTGCACTAATGCTGCTTTTAATGGCGGCGCAATAAGGAAGTACACGATGTTACTAGCTTGAGCTAAGAGGTTTTAAAAGATGCCCACTGACACTATCAAGTAGCCTCACAGTAGAAGTGACTCAGGCTGCCACGGCTGTAGAAAATGTGCAGGACGGACCGGGATTACAGTTTGTGATTGAGATTAAGAGGGTAGAAGAGTTAACTGCTAACCCAGCACTACAACTGTACTTATTTGGGGAAAAAAAAAAAAAGGCTCTGTTTCAGCGATGGTTTCGTCTCTCATTTCTCTTAGGCGGGTAGGGAGTCTGCTTCCTCAAGTTTCACCTGTTCTTGTTGATAGACGTTTTGTCTCAGCAGGCTGCCATCTGCTAGGATAGCTGCGGGAGTCCTCCAGGGGTCTCTGAAGTGTGTTGTGTACAAGTGTGTCTGAGAGCTCACACAGCTCCCCTCCTTCCAGCATGTAGTCTTCGTTTGCTCTCTGGTTAGATAAAAGTACTCGCAATGTCTCCTTTCCATATTCCCTGCCATCAAACCCAGTCAGGTCCAAAATCCTCAATCAACACCGGGTTTTAAAACTTGGAGATGGGAGTAAAGGGGGGAAACAAAGGTTTATGCACAAGCCTCCCGCTCCTGAGCCCAGACCTGTGCTCTGAGCTTTCCCCACAGCTGTCCACTTTCCTTCCAGTAGCTGACTGTTCAGCTTTGTCCCCAAGGGGAACACACCACGGGGAGGAGGCACACGCTCCCCTTCCTCCAGTCCTCGCTCCCGGTGTTGGCTGTCCTGCCACAGCCCCTCAGTCTGCCGCATGTCCTTTCCCATCTGGAGTAAGCAGTGCCCTCCAGGAGCTGGCCGTGCTGCTCAGACCCGCCGTGTGCACGCCGCGTGGACCTCTGAGCGGAGTCGGGGGCGGGCGGCTGGAGGTCCAGGTCACATTAAGGCACTTTCCTCTCCATACAGCGGCAGGTGGCGCCCCCGGCGCTCTCCCGAGCAGACGACCCCAGGCAGGCCGGTTCCCTGTTCAGGCAGCTGGTCGCTGACGAGGAAGACTCGGCCGCACCCTCGCTGTTCAAACTTGGGTGGCTTTCCAGCATGACCAAGTGACAAGGACGCTCCGTCTGTCTAAATAAATACTCCTGCGTTATTTCTCCTAGAAGTGACTCTGCCCCTTTGTTTCTGAGCCACACCAGTCTCTGTGGTGGCCACGGTGGGATGTGGCCCCCTCGTTCCTATTGGGGCGGGGATGACTTTAAGCATAGAGCCAATGAAGTCCGTGCCCCAGAGTTCACAGCACTCGTGACTCCAGACCTCAGTTCCTATAGCTTAGACTGCATCAGCCTTCACTGGTGCCTTCTCACAACGCAAGGCGGAATTAACCAGGGAGCTCACACCAGCTGTTGGGGGACAAGGTGGTGCCTGAGACCGGAAGTCACTTACGTGTTCTGTAACTGTCCAAGCTGAGCAGTGTTTCCTAAGTCTGAGATGCAAGCTCTGGAGGAACAACAGTTAACAAGGTATCTGGGGTCCATGAATCAGAAAGCCCCTTCTCTCTGGAAATACAAATATATAGCAGAGAAAAGACAGCTATGGGGAGGGAGCTGACTCACAGTCTATCCGGGGTCTGACCGTCCTGTCCCAGAGGACCGCACTTTCAACAGGACGTCCACGTGCGAAGAGGTAGCATGGCAGTCGCTTCAGTGCAAGACTGGTCCAGCTCTCTATGTTCTGGAAAAAAAATCTTTTTTTTTCCATGGAAAGTAGATCCTCTTTACTAGTTTATTTAAAAAATTGAAGATCCTGCAGTTTTAAAAGGCCTTTTTACATAAAGTAGAATTTCTAACTGACGGACCTGGAAGCAGTCTAAACTGGACAGACTATGGGTTCAACACACAGATGGTGTGTCCTCCTGTGGCTCCCTTGAGACCCACCCTTAGAAGAATCCTATAAAAACTGCTTCAAAGCCCCTTGGAAATCGCAATAGTGCAGCAAACCACAAGTAAACAACAGCCTGTTAACCTATTATCTCAAATATAGACTGAAAGCCAACAGGCATTTTTTGTGCAATTTTTTTTAAAACATCGTTAACTTGAAATATCAAATCTGCACAGCACTGTCCCTTCACAGAAGGCAAGAGTCTGCCGGCGCGTCACGAGGGAGGCCGTCCCCGGTGCTGCAGGCTGTGGAAGTGGGCCTCCTTCAGGGTCTGGTTGATGTGGAAGTAGGGGCCTTGGCACAGCGCAGACGGCTCGGGCGTGGGCTGTGGGGTGTGGGGGCCGGACCCGGCGGCGAGGTGGTGCAAGCTGCTCTCCGGCCCACTGGCCCTGTCGGGGCTGTTGATGCTGCTGCTGCTGCTGCTGCCGCCGCTGTCACTGCTTGAAGACTGGAACAAGGAAAGAGACACGCATCACAGTCAGGCTGCTGGGGTCTCAGGAGCTCTACTGGGGTTTAACTTCAGATACCCTGGGCTTTCCTGGTGACTCAGACGATCAAGAACCCACATGCTGATGCAGGAGACCTGGGTTTGATCCTTGGGTCAGGAAGATCTCCTGGAGGAGGAAATGGCAACCCATTCCAGTATTCTTGCCTGGGAAATCCCATGGCCAGAAGGGCCTGGCGGGCTCCAGTCCACGGGGTCACAAAGAATCAGGACCAGACACAACCGCACACCCACAATTAAGCGACAGCTCCAGCAACTGGGCCAGCAGCGCCCTCCTCCATTCACAACTCCACACGACACTGTGCCAGAAGGGATCAGTGCACGAGGAGCAAGAACTCCGGAGGTTAACGCTCTTGCGTAGCATTTTCTTGGGGAGGGACACATCTAAATTTATATTCCCTTAAGACAAAAATATTGGTTTTGAAATGCCTGCCTTCCATCGTGTGAAACCCACAGATGAGGAAAAAGACCGGAAAGAAACACATCACAATAGTTCTGTTAGATGGAGGAATTCTAATTGGTGATTTTTTTCTACCATTTCCTACAACTGTTTGCAGTGTTTTCATTATAAAAATAAACACATATATGCTTCCAGATACTTTAAACATGATTTTTAAAAAGCTAGTTCTATTTATTTTCTGATAAAAAATTACACCTAACAATATGTATATAAACTGAAATGGCAAAGAAAGCCATGGTCACAAACATCCATTCTTAAATCAAGAAATATCACGGTCCACCAAATCATTTGCAGTTACTTATAACAGCAGCAGCAATTACTGTACATTTACCTGAAGACCTAAGAAGTCAAAGCCAATTCAAACAGAAAAACAGTGTTCCATGAAAAGTCTCCCCTGACCTAGAGTAGAATCAGCTAGAACTGCCACCGGCATACCCAGCTTAGCATGCCAGGTGACAAGCAGGCCACTCCACTAGGGAAGAAACCCACCACCAAGAGCATTTTGCCTCCTCTTTGCTTTTCTTTGCCATTTCTCATTACAACCACTGTCTGAAAATTAAAGCAAGGATAACAGCAAAGGTGACACTACTCTGAGAAAATGCAGTTCTCTCAGATAAACAGAAAAGACGGCTGTACAAATGCTGTTAAAAAGGGGAAAGAAGGAGACAGAGACCTTCAACTTCTAGTCTAAGTACCTGTAGCTCAGTTTTAAAGACATGTCTTAAAATTTCTAGAGTGGCCTTGTCTATGATAGTTAAAAATGCAGACAACCTAACTGTCTAAAACTAGAAGCGACTGATTAAACTGCGAAGCGACAAGCACAGAATGCAACCCAAGAACTGATCCACAACGACGCAACTACGCAGCTGGCTAACTGACGGCGGAGACATACACATGCTGAAGAAGAAAGATCTTTAACACCGTCTTTATAGGCTTCAGAATGATGTACAGTAAGTCTGCTGGTTTTCAAAGTGCTTATGTATACACATAAGGACACCAAAAATATTCTGGAAGGACAGACACGCCAAAATAGCATTTAGACCTACTTTTAAAAAATCTTTATTTTCTATAGCTTCTACAAAAAAATACTTCTTTTAAGGACAAAATGCAGTCATTCAAAGAACTAAAGAGTGCTACTTCAAAAGAGAGTAAGGTCTTCAATTTTTTCCTAACTCTAAGACTGAGACTTAAAGTAATACGACGACACTGTCAGTGAGATTTTAGGAAGACCGCTTCATCTCATTTAATCTAACAGCTTAAGAACCTCTGAACTATTCCAGCTGAATCATTAGCAGACCGACAGCAGACTGATGGTGCTTTTAGACTAAGAGAACCTACTGAGAGCCTAGGAATCCAGGTAGATGCACTTTGTATGTCATTTAAATACACATAAAACCTTCCATACATGCTGTCATTAAAGGTGAAAACAAATCCCTCAGAGTGCACTCATTCCTACTTGCTGCCTTCTCAGACCAGTCTTGGCACTTGGGGGACGGGGGCTTCAGGGAATATGTCACCATCCACAGATGGGCCAGCAGCAACCGGCATAATATAAAACAGTGCCACATGATCAGGGTACTGGTTCCGTGAGGCTTCCTCTCAACGATGCACGAGTATATTCGGTATGTACAGGTCACAAAATGAAGCATTTCTATGGGACCACTTCAGAAAGTCTGAAAAGTTACTCTAATAGGTCTTAACTTTATGGGATAAAGGAAAAACCATTATCTCCTTTTAACCCTGAAGGTGTAAAACGAAATTCTAAGTCTCTAGCAAAGCCTTAAGACACATGCAGAAATCAATCGTTTTGTCTCATAAAACTGAAAACCTGAGACAAGAAAAAAAATTGCATTTCCCCCACTTGGTGGAGCTTTTCTGGATCGGATTGTCTGGAGGGCCAGGAAGGGAAAAGCATCAGAAAAAAGCACTCAAAAGCCTGAGAGAACGCAGAGGGACACGCACTGTTTCTGGCAGAAAGAACAGGTCTAAATCGTGGAGCAGGGAACAGAGAAGCCGAAGCTCCTTGTCTTAGTTCACGCGGCTCCAATGATACAGCAGAGGGTTAGTAAAGAGAGCCTGGTGCTCAGCTAGGCTGCCCTGAATTTTACTTTCCCACAGTGTGAAGTCAGTTTAAGAGAGAGCCCATTTAAACCCATGGTAGGAACAAAATAACTCTCAGGACTCTTTCTACTAATAACCTTTAGAAAGTCCCCCAGGCGGGACTGTTAATTAGTGAGTCTCTGCGTCATAGAGCGAGCGCCGGAATACACGTGCACATTTGTTACCTAGAGCTGTATGCTTTCTCTTAATTAGAAAAGCAGAGCACCATCGTATTTTATTTTCCTTCAAGCCCCGGCTTCCCCTCACATCCATCTCCAGGTTCAGTGGTGCTTTTAATTTACATGAGCCTGAAAAGAAAAAAAAAAAAATCTTGCTGATTGTATTACACACTCCATCCCTGGAGTGAGAATGAAAGTTCACCCTAAGGCCACTGCAGAATGCGAGTTACGTGCACGAGGTGCTCCCAGCCAAGTCCATCACGGCTTCTAACTTGAAACGGTGCCCCCAGAGTGCCCAACGACTTGAGAGAGTGCCAGGTCTGCTAATGCCAGTGGGCCCATAAGACTCCAAGTAAGTTCAGTAGGCCAATTAAAACTACTTCCTAAATATGCATGGGAAGAAAATACAGGGGTCACTTTGTCTGTGTCCATAAGTAACTGCATATCCTTACAAGAGAGAGTTGGACCACACCATCTGTTTGAAGTTTCTGCCTAAAAACATGTATGTATCCTCATTACTCAATGAGACAACAGTCAGGTTCAAGATGAACCTGCTTGGGTAGCTATCCGTGCTCGGAGCTAATGCAAGCTATCACAAATATTTCAAGAACTTGAACAGTGAGCCTTCCCTGGTGGCTTAGATGATAAAAGAATCTGCCTGCAATGTGGGAGACCCAGGTTTGATCCATGGGTTGAAAAGATCCCCCGGAGAAGGAAACAGCAACGCACTCCAGCATTCTTGCCTGGGAAATTCGACGGACAGAGGAGCCTGGTGGGCCCCAGTCCAGGGGGTCAAAAAGAATCGGACACAACTGAGTGATTAACACTTCTAAAACTTTTGAGTGTTCCTCCATTTTGAATGGGTCTTTTAAAAAGTTACTGGGTCAATGCAAATGTAATTATGGTTTCGGACCGTGAATTTTACATCAGTATCAGTCAGTTCAGTTCAGTCGCTCAGTCGTGTCTGACTCTGCGACCCCATGAATCACAGCATGCCAGGCCTCCCTGTCCATCACCAACTCCCGGAGTTCACTCAAACTCATGTCCATCGAGTCGGTGATGCCATCCAACCATCTCATCCTCTGTCGTCCCCTTCTCCTCCTGCCCCCCAATCCCTCCCAGCATCAGGGTCTTTTCCAATGAGTCAGCTCTTCGCATGAGGTGGCCAAAGTATTGGAGTTTCAGCTTTAGCATCAGTCCCTCCAATGAACACCCGGGACTGATCTCCTTTAGGAGGGACTGGCTGGATCTCCTTGCAGTCCAGGGGACTCTCAAGCATCTTCTCCAACACCGCAGTATAACTAGGCTCAAACATACCTTTATTAGACAAAATAGGAACCATTTCAATCAACACATCTTCCCCAATGAGAAATCGGTTTGTTTATTTCTGTTGCATAAATATCCCTGCTTCGGGATTTGATGAGCTCCTGGAAAGCATTTTCTGCCTCCTGCTGGTTGTGGAAGAGTTTTCCCTGCAAAAGGTTGTCAAGACACTTGAAGAAGTGGGAGTTGGTTGGCAAGAGGTCAGGTGAACACAGCATGTGAGGCAACGTGTGAAGCACTGGTTGCCTGGCATGTGATCAGGTGCTGTCGTGGAGAACTGGGCCTTCTCTGTTGACCAATGCCAGGTGCAGGCGTTGCAGTTTTTGGTGCATCTCATCGATTTGCTGAGCATACTTCTCAGACATAATGTTTTCGCTGGGATTCAGAAAGCTGTAGTGGATCAGATCAGTAGCAGACCACAAACAGTAACCATGACCTTTTCTGATGCAAGACTGGTTTTGGAAAGTGTTTTGGAGCTTCTTCTCAGTCTAACCACTAAGCTGGTTGTCACCAGTTGTCATATAAAATCCACTTTTCATCACACGTCACAATCCAATTGAGAAATGGTCCATTGTTGATGCACAGGATGTGAGATGATGACACTTCAAAACTACGATTTTTTTCATTTCCAGTCAGCTCATGAGACACCCACTTACCGAGCTTTTTCACCTTTCCGATTTGCTGCAGATGCCAAATGACCGTAGAATGGTCAACAGTGAGTTCTTCGGCAACTTCCCGTGTAGCTGTAAGAGGATCAGCTTTTATGATGGTCTCAGCTGACCACTGTCGATTTCCCACAGCCGGCCATCATCTTCAGGCTCCTCATCTTCAGGCTCTCGTTTCCTTTCCAAAACTCCTTGAACCACCACCGCACTGTACGTTTGTTACAGTTCCTGGGCCAAATGCTCTGCTAATGTTGTGAGTTATCTCCACTGTTTTACAAACCATTTTGAACTCAAATAAGGAAATTACTAGAATTTGCTTTTTATCTAACATCATTTCTATTGCCTAAAATAAATACCAACAGCAAGTAATAAGTCATATTAAAAAAGATAAAACCCACAAAAGCACATTAAAATGACGTATAACATAACCTCATTTATCTAGAATGTATTCCCATGTGTATGTGTGCTACGCCACTTCAGTTGTATCCAACTCTTTGTGACCCTACTGACTGTAGCCCGCCAGGCTCCTCTGTTGATGGGATTCTCCAGGCAAGAATATTGGAATGGGCTGCCATGCCCACTTTCTTACCCGGAGATAGAATCTGGAGTCTCTTACATCTTCTGCACTGGCAAGTGGGTTCTTTACCACTTGCACCACCTAGGAAGCCCTGTATTTCAATATCAAGTGGCAAATTTCAATGTTGCAAAACTGCAATTACTTTTGCAGCAACCTAATAATTTCAGTTACTTTGCTACAGGGCTGTTTTTTAAATAGTTTCTTAAATTTATTTATGTTTCTTTTGGCTGTGCTGGGTCTTCACTGCTGCACAGGCTTTTCTCGAGTTGCGGCGAGCAGGTCTGCTGTCCAGTTCCAGCTCGAGGGCATCTCCTTCCGGGGGCTCCTCTATTTGCAGAGCGCAGGCTCTAGGGCATGTGGCCTGCGCAGCTGCAGCTCCTGGGCTCCAGAGCACAGGCTCAAGAGTTGGGGCTGCACGAACTCAGCCGCTCCATGGCAAGTGGGATCCTCCCAGGTCAGGGACCGAACCTGCATCTCCCCCAGTGGCAGGTAGATTCTTTACCCCTGAGCCACCAACGAAGTCCCCTGCTACAGGGTTTTCAGTACACAACCTTGATGCCACACCCCGAGTCTGCCAAAACAGTTTTGTCTCAGGCTGGCCCTACTACCCTAGACAGGTTAACGATGAGAATGAGCAAAAACAAAGTCTTAAAATACCCTCTTACAAAGCTATGCTAAATATTCCCAGGGTCATATAAATTAAAAAAAAAAAAAAATCACCTAACATTCTGCTAATTCTTATAAGTTAAGACAAATGGACTTATGGCATCCTAGTTTTAACGATGCACAGATCCCTCTGGTTCTACTGTTTTTGCCATGCCTCTGCACTCCTAATAAAACACCCTCGGGGTTCCAGGGATATGACATCAAAGATTTCCCTTCTAGTAGACACAAGAACAAGACAGAGGCTGTTCCAGTTAAGCCACCTCTGCTTTATTTCCACATCTTCTCGTTCTCTACCTGCTGTGATTTTATAATGATCCAAAAAATCTTTAAAAGCTCAGGCTTGGTAAGTTAAAAGTATTAAAAAAAAAAAAAAGGGGGGGGGGGGGGCGGTGGTGAGACTTCTCTGCCAGTCCAGTGGCTAAGAGTCTGTGCTCCCAGTGCAGAGGGCCCTGGTTCGATCCCTGGCCAGAGAACTGGATCCCACACACCGCAACTAACAGTCTGCATGCCACAGCTAAGTCCTGCCTGGCACAGTGAAATAAAGTTTGTTTTTTTTTTAAGTTGGAGTCTTTGTATTTAAAAACAGTACAGCTTTCATTCACTCAGGTAGCAGTACTTCTTGTAAGGCATTTACCCACACACCAGAGGCCAGATTCAGTGGAAGTGTCCAGTGTCGTTTTTTAAAAGAAAGATGTTCAAGCTGAAAATAAAGAGCATCATTCCTATAACCAAAGCTACAATTCAAACCAAGACGGCCAACCTAAGAAAAGGTCAGCCTAACTCAATTAAATTCAGCTAGTTTTTACCCATCCAGTCACTGTGTGAGGTCAGGGAATAGGGCTACCTTTGGAAAGGACTCAACAGGAAGACGCAAAGTAACCAATCACTTCACTTACTCACCAGACAGAAAACAGAACCTGCTTTAGACCTGAACTACCAGGAATCATCTAGAATGGCTTTCAAAAAACTTTTTTATTCCTATACCTGTAAATTATATCTCAATTTTCAAAACCCTACCCTAAAGCTCCCAAGTCATTAAATCTAAGCCACTGGAGTAAACATTCAACGTCTTCCAGGCAAAGACTGATCAAAGTTGAAAAGAATACCAAACCCCAATTTCTTTACTAAACTTGCTTTTGAGGTAATATAGTTTCAGAGCATTAACTGGGGGAAAAATATTCTTCTCTGTTCCCATGATTCAAGAGAAGTCCAGGGCCTAGCAGCACTGAGCATATTTAGCAAAGTCCCTCAGACCTTCTGATCTGTCTTCTGGGAGATGCTCACACTGTGGGTAGCTCACATTCTGGGGCTCACTGACCTGCCTCGTACTAGCTATGTATCTCTGGGCAAGTGACTTTATTTTCTGTCGCCCAATTTTTCCATCTAAAAAGTAGAGATCATAACACCCACCAAAGTGACAGGAAGAAAATGTACAAGTAGATTCAGAATTTCTCTTTACGTAACTAATCTGGCAAGTCGGTTCACATTCTTCAGCTTCCTAGAATCAAGGAAAAAAGAGGCCCATACCATCTCCATTTTACAGATAAGCATGACTTAACTCGTGGCACAGTTCAAAATAATTCCAACACCTCATGCCTTATTTCCCAGTACCTGGCAATATTATTACATTTAGGAGAAAACGGTGAATTTTGGAAATTAACCAAATGAAAGTTGTTCATGTTACAAGAAAAAAATTCTAAACTTAAGTATTTCAAGAAAGACACAGGAAATGTTTCTCTTAAGTGTTTTAAAGAAATATACCTTGTTGGCCCTAGCTTAGAATTAAAAGATACCATTTTCACTAATAATAGACTTCATTATGCAAATTAGTAAAATTAAGAATCCACTAGTAATGACTTATCATTATATTCCCCTTTGTACACAATTGTCAACGAGCACCCAAAGGTCCCTAAACTGGCTATTCCTACGCTATAAACATAATGATCTACTCCAGTGGCAGATTTAATTATTCAGGACTTAACTTTCCATTTTAAAGGTATCTCCCCCTGCCATTTGCTGCTCCAGCACTCCCTGGGTTTGCTCGGCCACATTACTCAACAGCACCAGATGCCAGTAAATGTGACGAAACTTAAGGGCCTACCAGCAAGTTCAGGTTACCACGACAGGTAAAAAGTACCTGTGCTGACTGTTAATTATTACCTGGGCAATCCAGTCCACGCTTCCAACCAGTAACTACAGAGTGGTTTAACTGCTGAATTTCTCTGGACAAGTAAGAACAACACACATGAACCCACAGGCTGAACAACAATACACCAACTTCTTCTGTGAGACCAATGCATGGCACCAGAAAGGGAGTGAAGGTCATTCTCTACAAACAGCAACCAAGATACAACCAAACCTAACACTAGGGAGTAGTATTCAAAATAAGAGATCAGAAATGCTTGATTTTTTTTTAAAAATGACCATTTACACTCCTGCTCTCAAGCATTAAAACTGTAGACACAGGGGAAAAAAGATCAATACAAAAAATAAATAAAAAGATCTACTGTACCTCTGAACTAATGCAAACATCAAACGGCAGGTCTGACATACAGGCACAAGTAAAGAGATGTTTACACTGGTACCATGAAAGCAATCATCACACACTCTTTTAATGAAGTCTTAACTCAAAAGAATCATGGAAACTCAATTCTTATCGTTAGATGTTCATGGCAGCCTTTAATCTTTGGTTTTTTTCCATCTGTAAAATTCCCTAGTTATTACGTTAACCTAAAGCTCAACACTTTCCTACTACTCTAAAGGGGGGGGGGGGGAAATGATACGAGGATTTAAAAGGGGGGATAAAATCTACGGAAAACTCAGTCTCCATGTAGAAGGATCAAGTCTGCTCTGGGGTGCATCAGCTGCTCTTGAATGAAGATTACCTACCTGACAGTTACTGACTTTTTCCCTCCTTGAGGGAGTTACTTTGGATTTCTGCTAAAGGCCGAATATAGATCAAATCCTACCATCAAGACCTAAAGTGAAAAGTATCCTGGTTCTGCGAGACCTGGGGGGCACGGAGTTCCGCTTTAAGTGACAAGGCTGGGGCTTCGGGGCCTTTGCAGTGAGGAGTTTCTCTCTTAGGCCGACAACTGTTGAGGGTCAAAGCTTCAGGTGCGTCATTTATTAATAATAGCAGCTTCTGGTCAGCTTCCCTGCCCCACTGCAGACCAGGCATTCAAGTGCACAGGAGGGACACAGAAGCACCCAGGAAACCTCAGTTCAGAGGCTCATCCCCCGACCAGTGGTTGGGACTTTGCCTTCTAATGCAGGGAGAGCGGATTCCATCCCTGGTTGGGAGCTAAGATCCCATATGCCTCAAGGCCAAAAAAAACAAATCATAAAACAGGAACAATATGGCAACAAATTCAATAAAGACTTTTAAAATGGTCCATATATTTTTTTAAAAAAACTTTAAAAAATAAAAGAAGTTGTGGCTTCTGAAATACCAACAAGGGTTCAAAGATGGGCTTTCAGAGGTCCATAAAACCCATAACATACAAATTCTGGGCATGTGTATGTATTACTACATGCAAACACAGGCTGTTTTGCTGTGGAGAAGATGGGTAGCATCCTCAAAACAGCCATGACTCAGAAGAAAGAAAAAAAAAGGTTAGAAACATTGCAATCAAGTCAGATCACTTCTCTCTACTCAAAGAATAATTTTCATTACCCAGAAGTGGCTCAAGCAGTGAAAACAGCAGGTGCTCTCAACCACACTTCCTACCTCTGTGTCCCAAGAATCGTGAAAGACAGGATTTCTACTGCTCCTTTTGGTCTGTGGGGGGAGATGGTGGTCTTCTTCACTGCCATTCCTTCTCCTTTTCCTGGAATTAAGCCACAAAGAGAAAAGAATTGGTCTTCTGCACACTTCAAATTGTAATTTAAACATATTAAATCTGCCCTCTTGCCTGAGAGATAGATCGTCATATGATAATCCAACAGGCAAAAAAGTTAGAAGAGCAAAAATGTAAAACAACAGGAGGAAAGTCGAGCTTAAATTAGTACAACTAATTTCTAAAAAGAAGCCTGACGATTTGAAATGCTTACTGGGAATAAACAAGCGCAGGAAGACATTGATGACTAAGCTCTCCAATTCTACCTAATTAAGGTGATCTCGTCCTCCATTTCCTGAAATTACCATTCCAAGTTATCCTAATTTTACTCCTGTCCATGTGGCAACATCTAAGACGGGAGTGGCTGCCTTTGCCTATTTACACTTAAAATCCTTATAAAACGGTGCTACAAAGGAAGAGCATTAGAGGTTGGAGGCAGCCTCTATTCTTTCATTCTCTTTCCTCTCTGATTTTCCCCCAATTATCACATTAACACAAAAGCTCTCTGCCCTCTAAGGCATCAAATTACTTTTCTGGACAATCACTGCAAAGGCAGCTCTCGGACACATTAACTTGATGGCTGGCTGCACCACCTGGTATTGTTAGAGAAGTTACTTCACCAGCTTGTTACTGTTACACTGCAGCACCGGTTGCTTTAAATGTCCAGGTTTAAAGAAAAATCACACCTCTTTCTCGGTCAAGTACTCTGAGGTGTATGATGGAGACAGTTTGTATGTTTTCTATGCAAAAACTAGTGCTGGTAGGACTTCTAAAACTCCAGTCAGAAAATAGAAATTATTAAAGGAGGTATACTTTTAAGTCAAACTGCATGGAACTTTGCTGCCCCGGTGGCTCAGCAGTAAAGAATCCACCTGCAATGCAGGAGCCGCAGAAGACTTGGGTTCAATTCCTTGGTCGAGAAGACCATCGGAGGAGGAAATGGCAACCCACTTCAGTACACTTACCGTGGGCAGAAGAGCTACAGAAAATTCTACTGGACAGAGGTGGTGAAAGGTTGATTTATACAAAGCAGCATAAGCTGTTATAATGAAAGTTCTTCAGGGTTCAAGTTGCTCTATCTAGAGAGTAAGAGAGCTTTGTGGAAAATACTGAATTTGAACGCACAGTATTTTCAATACAGTTACACATTCTATGTGAGTAGAGGGGCTTTGATCAGGTCTGGACGTCGGCAAAAATTTATCACCCTAAGCTCAATTCTCTCTTACTTGTGAATGCATCTAACGTTATTAATCGATGGATATGGACCCAGTTTAGGCTTGGAATGATAAATATGGGGGTATGTTTCTGAGGAAGCACTAGCCAACCAGCGGGGACTACACTGGTCTAAGCCTCAGTTCAGTTCAGCGTGTTCGACTCTTTGTGACCCAATGGACAGCATCATCCTAAGACTCGGCTGTTTACAAAATAAGATCTGCTCCTCACCTTTCTCTCAGGGGATTAGATCTTACCTTGATGTACTGGAGGCTAAAAACTAGGTAAATATCAGGCTTTAATAATCATTACATGGATGTGCTAGTTGAATCAAGAAATCGCTACACCCAGCTTCCGCCCAAAGAGAAACTCCTCGAATGACGGCGTCGGCCCCTCAACTCCTCTTTTATCGGCGTTCAAACAGATGATTGTGCCGGGGCAGCTGAGTCACAGCCAGCAAACTCATGGCCTGACTACAACTTTCCAATTTCCTCATTTATAATGGGAGAGAAGGTTACTATCTTTCTAGTGACAAGACGATGAACGTCAAGAGGATGGGCTGGTTTTGAAGATTTCAATTAAACTGAGAAAGTCACATGAAATATCCCTGCTTCATAATTAGCTGATGTCTTCAGGTACCAGAAGATCTCTCCGGCCTTTTGGGAGTTCTCTCCTTCGGATGGTTCTGGATTAAGAATGAGCCCTGTATGTTCTTCATTCTCCTTTTTCTAAGCTCTTTGCAGAATTCATCCTTGAAGCATTTCTTTCAACATCATGAATATTTTACAAAACCATAGCTTCATGTTCAACACAATCAGTAAGATTGTAACTTTTAACATTAATGCCATAGGCCAGGTTATAATTTGAGCAGTCACCCTATAACTAATTACATTCTCCCTAGCCATTTAGTTACAGATTATTGCTTAGCATCTGTTACTTCTCAGGATGGCAAAATACATCACTTTTCATCACTTCACTTCTCTCCAACCCTCCTGTCCCCTCCTAGAGACTGAGCACAGAAGAAATCCTAGAAAACAGAGACTAGTGGTTTTCAAACTTTATTTTAAAAATGACAGAACTATTTCACCCTACCAAAAAAAAACCCTTCAATTTATGGAAGAGACACTGCATGTTTTAATTGGAGTAGGGACCTCCCTCCCACACAGGGCTTCCCTGGTGGCTCAGCTGGTAAAAAACCTGCCTACCAACGCAGAAGATGCAAGAGGCTGGGCTCGATCCCTGAGTCGAGAAGATCCCCTGGAGAAGGAAATGGCAACCCACTCTGACATTCCATAGACAGAGGAGCCTGCTGAGCTACAGTCCATGGGGTTGAAAAGAGTCGGACACAACTGAGCAAGCACAGGCGCACATACCCATACCCACCCCTCCTGTATGAAGATCCACCATCACAGACCAACGCCTCCTCTTAAAATTGAGGAAACAGATCCACAGATCTGAACCGACTTGAAGATGCTAAGACAGCTGGATCTGATCCACTGCACTACACAACACATGGGAGCAGAGAAAGCACTGCCAACTCACGTGACTTCTTTCACAGTAAAGAAGTTACCCTGTGAGACTGTGTGAACGAAATAAAAGGAATCTGCTAGGAGTATAAGCGCATCCAGGGTATTTGTGTACAGCACTGGATAAAAGGAATGTTTTTCTGAGAAATATTTAGACTTTTTCAGATATGTGAGACATCCCGAGGGACTGCTGGAAGTACAAACTGGGTGTGGGAAGGAAAAAACTGGCAGTTATATCAGGCTTACTGTACGTAAGGATCCCGTGACTAATCTCAGTAGCAAGTTGATACACTGGTCCCCTAATTTCAAATTCAGCCCACTCTTCTTTCATATACAAGTAGAGGTTTTATGGCCCTCTCACTACATGACCCAAATCAATATGCAGAAGTTTGGAGAACTCTTGATTTTCACTATTGCCCTAAAGAACTTCCAAGATGCTTTCCAGAATCTCAACCCTATGAATTAATACGCTCTAGCGTCAGGTCCCCGTGGAAAGACTGTCAATTACATTCAAATATCACTAAATACATAGAGGGACAAAAAAAACCTACAGCATAATTTACCAAGGCAATCCCAGTCTCATTCACTTAAGCCTCACTGAGATTATTTTGGGGAAAAAAAAAAAGGAAGAGAACAGTGAACCTAGAAGTTCAGTTCAGTCGCTCAGTTGTACCCAACCCTTTGCCAACCCATGGACTGCAGCTCTCTCAAGCCTCCCGGACCATCACCAATTCCCGGCGCTTACTCAGACTCATATCCATCAGGTCGGTGATGCCATTCAACCATCTCATCCTGTGTTGTCCCCTGCTCCTCCCGCCTTCAATCTTTCCCAGCATCAGGGTCTTTTCAAATGAGTTAGTTCTTCGCATCAGACGGCCAAAGTATTGGCCTAGAAAGACCCAGGTAAACCAACTGAGCTTTCTAAATCTGCTTCCTGATCAGAAGAATGAAAGATGGGACTTGGTGATATCGATAGTTTTCAGTTCAAACTCCACGATGAGGGATTTTTCTAATTTCGAATAAAGTCCATCTTCTCCATTCTGGGGTACAATCCCAACTTTTCCCTCCCTAACCTGTTCACAGAGGTGAGAAATGAGAAAAAGGAAAAGAATCCTCAGTACCCTCTAAGTTAAGCCCCGGCTTCAAGGCTCGGAGGAAAAGTGCGTCGCAATATAGCCCTACCTCCCGCCTTCGGAGTCAAACGGCTCGGCACCCAAACCGTTTAGAATTCTGCCTGCTCTTCACGCTACGGCCGAGGAGGGAAGCCACAGGTCATGACTTCAGCCCTAGCCCATTCTGCGTCCACGACGGCCCAGCAGGGCACAAGGGCTTCGATCTGACCTAACCCTTCCGTCCTGCGGAGTTAAGCCCAGTCCTTCTTCCCGACCGTGGGGAGACCGGCTACCCGCCCCGCCGTCCCCTCAAAGGCGCCCGAGAGGCCCCTCTCGAACATCGGCCATTCCTCCCATCCCCCCACCCTCCTAAATTTAGGACAGGGAAGCTTCGGGGCCCCCTTCTCTCCGCCGGGACCGACCGGACTTCATTCCAAACAGGGAAAGATGGGGGCCTGGGGGAAGAAAGATGGGGTCGAGGGGTGACCCGGGCCCTGAGGAGTCACCGCTCCGGCGCCCGCAGGGATCAGGTTCCCAGTCAGCCGAGCATCCCTCCCCTCTCCCCGCCCGGACGGCAAGACACCCACACGGAGACTCGCAGGGCCCAGGCTCGCTCGGTCCCCGCGTCGCACCCGCCTCGGCTCCGTGTACCCCAGGACACAACACCCGGCGAGGGGCTGAGGGGAAGAGGGTGCCCTGCGGACTCACCTGGGGCGGAGGCGCTCGCTCATGGCAGCAGATGGAGACGAGCGACGCGGCGCCGCTCCGCGAGGAGAGGGAACCGAGGGGGTCGTGTTTCGGCGGCCGCCACGCCCACCCCCTCGGGCCTTGGCTCTGGCCGCGGCTCTGGCGGAGGCGGCCTGCGCTGAGTACCCCTCGGGGGGACCCGTCCCTCCGCTACTTCCGGCGTCTGCTCCGCGCCCCCCCATGTCGCCGCCGCCGTGGTACCGCCCTCCCGCGAGTGCGCAGTGGCGCGAGCTCGGCCGCGCCGACCGGTAGCCCCGCCCACAGGAAGAGGCGGGCTCGGGGGGTGGGGAGGAGCGACGAGGAGCCTCTGGGAAAGAGGACCTCGTTAGAGGTGGCCCGGGCTTTTGCCTGTTCGCAGCCGAGACGGCCGGCGTGAGTCCAGCCAGGCTTCAGTGAAATTAAACCGTGTCATAATCATATGATACAAGTCTTTGATTTAGATCCCTGTGAAGCCATAGTTTAAAAAAAAATAGCGGAGAAGCATCAGGCAGTCGTGTAGACGGCTTGCCCCGGGGCCTAGTCCAGGGAGTTGGGCCGCGTCGCGTGGGCTGCGCTGAGGGAGCTCGTCGCGGGAGTTCCTGGTTTTTTTGTGTCTCGCGAGGTGAGACGCCGCCCGGGCGGAGTTTCCACAGGCGGCGGTGCTGTCTGTGGCTTCGGCTGTAGGCCTGGGCGCGGATGTGGAGGCGAGAGGAGAGTGAGAGGAGGGCTTTCTGAGGCCGAAGGCTCGGCGCCCCGGCGCCCGGGGCTGGGGGAGACTGCGGGGCGGCCGGTCGGAGCTGCTCGGTGGTCCCACCCAACTCCCTGGAAGCCGGCCGACCGCTCTCCTGAAAAAGCAAGGGAGAGGGGGGCGAAAAGCCCACTGGAGGGCGCGGGAGGGAGGGCTCTGAGGTCAGCCCGGGGCCCAGGAGGCTGGTCACACGTCTGCTCTCCAGGACCCCCAGGTAGAAGTCCCCTACTGGTGACCCCCGTTGTTTCGGATTTGCCCCAATAGTTTGTTCCTCTCGTTCATTTCACTCCCTCGAGTGACTGCCCTAATGGTGTCTTTCAGAGGCTGACCTTAACATCGAACTCACCCTGCCCGCCTGGCTAACGGCGGTCGTGGAGCGTGCAGACACAGGAGAAACAATCGCAAAATTAGCATCCTTCTACAAAAACTCAGGTAAAAAAGTAGTTAATGTAATAGGGAAGGACCTTTGTTTTCTAGCGCAAATTAATCCCTAGAAGGATGCTACTTATAATCTCAAATTATACCTAATGGCCCACCTCTGGGAATCCTATCTCCCAGGTTATGAACTTGAAGCTAAAATACCTCTGTTTAGCTCCAAGGAAACAGCCTAACCGGGCTCACGTGTGAATGACTGCAGGCGCAGGAAATGAACACACCCCCTCCGCAGGATGATGGGAACCAGGAAGTGTTTGACTTTCCTCCCTCCCCTTTGAGGGTTAAAGAGGCCTGAATTGTGACTCTGGCAGCATGGTTCTTTGGGACACAAATCCACCATCTTCTCAGTCTGCTGGCTTTCCAAACAACGTCACTGGTCCTTGTACCAACAATTCCTCTGGATTTATTGGCCTGTTGTGCAATGAACCAGACGAGCTTGGACTCAGTAACATTAAGGCACCCGCGTTGAGACGTTATAGCTCGACGGTACAGGAAAGATCTCAGGAGGATTCAGTGAGGATGGAGAGCATGTAGGCAGACACCTCTAACAGAGGTCTCAATCCCCTTCTAAAATCATTGGTCCAAGGCCCGTGCACTGACTTCCGTTGTGTGTCTTTTTGTAAATAAATGGTCCCTATATATGTGTGCTTAGCCCTGTTTGACTCTTTGCAATCCCATGTTCTGTGTCCTGCCAGGCTGCTTTGTCTATGGGATTATCCCAACAAGAATCCTGGAGTTGATTGCTATTTCCTTCTCCAGAGGATCTCCACAGGGATTGAACTTGCGGCTGCATTGGCAGGCAGATTCTTTACCACTGAGCCTCCTGGGAAGCCCAAATGGTCCACAACATTTATTATATTATCTAAGGGGTACTTCCAAAGTAAGAAAAATTCCTATAAAGTCTCTTGGCAGAAGAGTTTTATTTTGCCTGACTTCATGTAGGACAAGGTGCGTTGGTTGCTCTAATAAATGGGTTGGCCAGGGCCAGGCCCAGTGCTCAGTTCTGAGAATACAGCTGTGCCCAGGAGCTACCTTTCCCCTACCCTCTGGAACGTAATTGAATAAGAAATGTAAACAAATAACTTTCATCTGAGCTTTGGAATGAAATACTACCTTTTCCTGACTGGAGAGTATAACAGAGGCACCAATGGTATGTGGTTTAAGTATTTTTCATTTTTTTGGTGGCAACATACAGCATGTGGGATCTTAGTTCCCCAACTAGGGGTCAAGCCAGTCCCCCCTAGAAGCCAGTAGAAGTGCAGAGTTTAAGGGTTTTTTGTTTTCAATGTTTTTATATGGCATAAATTTCATAAAAGTGTCAAACTAAACAAATTTCTCATTAATCCATTGTCATACAAACCGAGTAAAAAAATTGAGACCATCTTCCCTCCATTTATGTATTATGTACATTAGCCATATCTGTGTGTGTGTGTGTATGTATGCATGTTACTAATGTGTTAAACGTTAGTAGCATTCTCATTTTTCATGCTTAGGTAATTGAAGTTACCTAAAGTTCTAATGCTTTCTTGCACCGCAGTGGATTTTTCTATACATACTGCTATAGTCTTTTATTCAACTTTCTTCCCTTGAATGATGTGTTTTATAACAATTTCTTTACACATGTGTTATCCAGTTGCCTTGCTACAAAGTTAAATAGCAAATATTTCATTCTGGCTGGCATTTTGGACACCTTTTCCTTCCACCAACCATTAATTCACTAGATATAAGTCCTTTTGCCTGGCTCGCCTCCTAGTTAGGGATGTAGAAAAACCCCTTTGGTCATCTTTTGTAATGATTGATTCCTAGAAGACCTAAAAAATCTGGAATAACAAGAAGAAATGGAATCAGGAACATTGACCTTAAAGTCCAACTGTGTCTGTTTTATACCTATAGAAGAAAAAGAATGAATCAAAATAAATGTTTTAAAATGTCTTTCAGCCTGGCTTATTTCAAATGAATTTAAAAGGTATGACACCTAACTAAGGCATGAGTATTTACAGACTGTATGCTTCCTATCTCCTTGCGTTTGTCTATTTCAGGAATAGGAGAGTGCTGTTTCACCCGGGATGGAACTGTGTCCTTACTGTAAGAAGCCATTTAAACGATTGAAATCCCACTTGCCGCACTGTAAGATGCTAGGAGCGACTATGCCTGCTGATCAAGAAATTCATCAGTGTGAGACAGCTACACTCACACGTGGTAAAAAAATCAAAACGCCAATCAGAGACTCAATTAAAGCAAAAGAGAAAGAGTTAGGGATAGACAGTAAGAAAAGAAATCTGGAACTGAAAGGGAACAATTCAGAATGGACAGTCAAGTCCCCTTCAGCACGAGCTGTTGGTTTGGAAAAAGCAAGTCATAAAAAAGCTGATGAAGACATCAAGAGTCAAGTTAAGCCCTCCCTCAAAATGTTAAAGGATACTAAACCCAAGGTTGCTTTCCAGGGAGAAACTACAGCTCAGTTTTCTGTGTCAGCAAACACCAGTTCTACAAAAGAACTTGCCAAAGCTTTGCCTCAATCAGGAGAAAGTAGAAACAACCCTTCAGAAATTGAAGCACCTTTACCTCCTGGCCCAGTGGCACCTTCTCGGTCGAATCACGATAGGAAATATTCTTCAGCCTTCCTTAATGATGTGCAAGCCACTTCAGCTGATTTAAGATTGGACAGGGTGGATGCCTCAGGACAGAACCTCGTAGAATTATTCAGTGCACCTCTTGGTGATGGTCATAGGTCTCCTGTGATTTGCAGTCACAGGGTTCAAAGAGGGAGCATGTTGTCATCAGGCAGAGAAAGAGATTCCAAGGCTGAGGATCGCCTCTTAGGAGTCTCTACTGATAGAGACTTCAGGACTGTGGCAAAGAGTGCAGAATCACAGATTGCTGCTTTTAAACTTAACCCCTTAGGTAAAAGCCAGGGCAGGGAGAACCAGGGGAAAGCACTCCACCTTGGAGCAGAGACATATGGGAGCCAAGGAGGTGCGGAGAAAAGTGTATCTGTGACAGAAAGGCAGGATTGGGCTTCCCTGAGCCATGATTCAGTCACGGAGAAGACACTTCGAGACAGAGGTTCCGGTTTACACTTGCTCCCGCTAACGGGGACAACTTGCCCTGAGCGTCTCCCTCTAGCACAGTCACGTAACCAGAGTCCCACCTCTCTGGCTGTAAAATTTCTCCAGGAAGAGAAAGCAGAAGCCGGCAGCCGGAATCGAGTCCCTGCTGTGAAGGCGTTGATGGCGGGTGAGGAGAGGGCTCCTCTGACTGCTAAGCTGGGCTCTCAGCCCCCAGCATCGCGCCCCCAGGGGCTGCAGTCTGCACGGTCAGCCCAGCACCGTGCTTCCAGAAGCCGCTTGGCCGGTCAGACCCTGTCGAGCGCCCTGGGGCTGGAGTGGTTTCCAGAGCTCTATTCTGGTTATCTTGGCCTCGGGGTGCTGCCAGAGAGGCCCCAGCGTTGGAGCACTCTGGCCCAGAAGCCCCTGCTTGTCATCAGTCCCCAGGGCGAGAAACTCTCTCAAGGTAAGCACGCTCAGGAGTAAGCTCAACCAGGCGGCTCCATGCCTTCTGAGTTAATGGGTTAGCATCCTCTGTACCCTCGCATTCCAGGGCCCCGCACTTGTCACTGCTCTCAGAACATGACTTCCTGCTCCCAGGGGTCAGTTTTAAGGGTGGTTCATCATTCTCCCCTCCCCTCCACCAAGAGCTGAAGGCAGGACTACGGCAGGCTGGCCGGTGATGCTGGTTAACACTTGACCCTCTACACTTGGAAGAGGCACAGCCTCTTCTAGAAACTGGGTGTGTTTCCATGCTGACAGACTCAGGAGAAGCATGAAGACTTCAGGGTCTGCTGTGCTTAGATTTCAGTCAGGACCAGGTTGGGCAGAAAATGGGTTCTGGGCATGTGGTCAGACACAGCACCTGGCGGCTCTGGCAGCAGATGGGGTGTTTGGTTTGGGGGCGGGCTGGGGTTAAAGCTGACCTGGGAGGCAGGGCAGTCAAGGCAGCGGAGGTGGGGGGTCAAGGATGAGCCGCTGAGATCGGGGGAGGGGTGTGGCCAGAAGCGGGCAGTCTGCGCTTCCAGAGTTGTGGCCGAGAAGGATTTTGTTCTCGCCTTATTGGTCATAGCCTGCGATGCGAGCTCAGTTTGGGTTTCTGTATCGGGGAATGTGTGGCCATCACATGGCCTCTGATTCTGTTATAAACCAAAAACCGTTGAAGTGGGCTCCACCATTAATGTTCAGACTTCGATGCTGCCAGTGAACGAACAGGAGATGCCAGAGGAGACCCTAGTGACCCTTCAGTTACAGTCAAGATTTAATTTGTCGTTTGCCCAAGGACTTCAAGGCCATGGAATCTACAAGGATTGAAAAGGGGCATGGCTTCTCAGAAAGCGTCATAACCTCACCCAGCAGTGGCTGTCCCTGACAGCCACAGGTTGAAGTTGAATTTGCAGGCAGTCTTGGCAGAGGAGTTTGGGCCATATAGGCTCTGGCTCAGGCAAGACCTTGGATGAGCCTTCCTCCTCTCTCGGAAGCCATTCGTCCCTTGGTACTTACAGGCAGGGCCAGTGGGGTAATAGTTACCGAGGTAACTGTATGTGCTGGGATACATGCACGTTTGCCTCAGTTACCTTAAGTGATCTTATGCCAGTCCTGGGAGATGGCTCTTACCCCTTTTACATATGAGGAAACTGAGTTTCAGAGAGGGTGAGTAACTGGCCCAGGGTTCAGTCAGTCTCGAAGGTCATTTGGGTCTCTGCTAGGCGTTTCCAGGCAGCGTTTCTCCTGCTGGGCTGTTGGGCTCTGGGCTGTAGTCACTTACTTTTCGTTCAGAGGGCAGCCCCAGCGCACAGCTAGTCCTTGCATATCAGGTACCCAAGCAGACCCAGTTGAGGGGGTTGCCTGACCGAAAGGCACCTGAGGCCTTCATCTTGATGAAGGAGGGTAAAGTGAAACGCTCTCGTGGCCAGAGAAAAGTGGCTGTGCTTGGAGACCTGGGTGTGGCCATCTGAGGGCACCCCGAGCTAGGCTTCGCTAAATCAGGAGTGAGGGAAATGAGCCTGTGGGATTCGCCGGCACGAGGAGCTTCAAGCTTCGGGAAGATAGATGCTCATGGATGTAACTACCAGGAGGAGTTTCCTGGCCTGAGAGAAAGTGGATTTCAAAAGTCCAAAATTTCGATCTCAGACTCGACAAGGCCCAGGGTCTGAGATCCCTCAGCAGTCCACCAGTCGCCTTGAGAGCGCCGGGCTGGGAGCGCTGGCTGGGCCTTTGGCAGAATTCCAGTGCTTTGGCTTCAGGGCAGGAGGTTTGAGAGATCTGTTCCCAATCTGGACAGGTAAAAGTGTCACATGGTCGTTTATGATTCCTAGCCGTCATGCCCAGAGACTGATCTGAAGTAAAGCCTCAGAACCTACTTCCAGACGTGTCCTCGGTGTCTCTGAAGATGAGCCACGTCTGAGAAGAGCTGCTGGATGCTGGCGCTGATGCAGGCCCCTGGCACCCAGCAGTGAACTGTTCTCACACTGGCAGGGAGAAGGTGGTTTAGGGGAAAGAAACCAAAACACAGTTTGTGTAACTACAAAAAGCAAACCTTGCCTGATGGGGAGACCAGAAGGTCAAGTAGGAAAGCCTTGTCGGGTCCTGGGTTTTCAAAGGCCCAGAAACCACTAAATGCTGTTCTCTAACCTGCACACGGGGCTGCCATCAGTAGGGTGTCCTTGTGAGGGCTTTGAGGAGGGGCGCCTGTGGGGAACGGGCAGGGAGCGGTGGGAATCAGAACCTGAGCAGAAGCCTGACGGGCCGGGGCTAGGTCCCCTTGTCGACCAGAGGAGCCCATAAAAGGGGGTGTTGAAGGGAAGCACGTGTGAGTAACCAGTAGCCTGAGAATGAGAGGTGAGTCGAGCCATGCCTCTGGGGTTATAGCCAGGCCAGAGGGGTGATGGGAACGGTTAAGGCACAGACCGTGGCTGCGGAACCCCGTCCCAGTGGGGCCAGTTGCAGAGCAGTGTTGGGTGAGGTGGCAGAGGCTGGCCGTGCGCAACAGCCCCAGGCGCACGACCATTCCTCAGAGATGGAGGTCAGAACCCAGAACATCAGGGCGGTAGGCGGGGAGTCACGGAAAAGAGCTCCAGCAGGACCCCTGTGGGCTTGGGCCTGGGCTCTCCCAGCCAAGGGCTGCTTACATATCCCAGCTCTAGGCCTCAACTGACGTCATCCGCATCAAGTGCCTGGACCTGGAATGAAGTGAGCGGGCTCAGCCGGCTGGAGAAGACCCTGCAAGCTGCTGGGGTCCTGACACTCCAGGGAGAGGTGGTGCCGTTGCAGGCTTCCCAGAGCTGAGCCATTTTTCCAAGCTGGATGGGTTTGCCATGCTCTGTTTTTTAAGATGTGAATCTTCAGCCTGCCAGAGAGATAGCTTTTGTGTGGTTTCTGAGAACCCAGCATGGTGCTTGTCATTTTTTATAAATGGATGATCATTTGCATAGTATTTTTACATCTGCAGCAACTTCACCACACCTGCCAAACCAGTTGTAAATATTAATTTACACTTTATCCTGATGAACCAAACCGAGACCAGAGAACCAGCAATAGTAGCGATTCCCAGCCTATCATTAAGCGTGGAAAGCCGCAAGGGCAGGGGAACTGTAAGTACGTAGCAGAGACCTGCCTTCCTGGCTCTGCTTTAGTTATTCTCATATCGAACATGAACAAGAAGCATGTGCTGGTCAGCGGTGGTGACGGGCCGATAGAGTAGGCCTGTCGGCTGTCGGCAGTAGTAGCGAGTAATCACCAGTAGCAAGCCGTGCTGTTTGCTGAGAAGGTGTTCAGCAGGCGAGAGGAAGTAGAAGTAACTCACCAAGCCTGTCCCGGGGGTCATCTGGGCGCTATATTCATCAGATGAGAGATGATCCAGGTCCCGATCCCTCCGGCCCCTTAGTCTGCTGAAGAACCTTTTCTCGGCGCCGACTAGATGGTTTGGCCTCCGGTGCTCACACGTCCACAGCCCAGGGCAGACCGTCACCCACGACTTGGCATGTACTTTTCCCGCAGCCTCGCCCTGGGGACCTCGGGCACCGAGTGCTGGGGAAGAGGACGGATTTAGATGAGCTGTCACAGTGACTTCTGTTTGGAACCCTAGTTCCTTGGTTGGAAAGAAGCGCGACGGCAGTGAGGAGCTTGCAAGCCCCGGCCAGCTCCTCTCTCAGGAGGCTTCTGGGAGCTGTCCACACAGGTGAGGCCCGAGTCGCGCCTGCGGGGCTCTCTTGCTGGTTCCAGACTTTCTCTTCCTTCAGCCAGGGCTGTCACAGCCAGGCTCTGTCACAGCCCAGCTCAAGAACTAGAAAAGGACGGCTTGCGAGCTTCCCATCTTCCTCCCTGCCTTTCTTCATCCTGGAGTCTGACGCAATTAAAGCACTGAAGTGAGAAAGCTGCCGTTTATCAAACAGGTTTCATTTTTTTTTTCAGTACCTGCCCACCTCTGCTGTCCCCAAGCAAGGAAGGCTCAGCTGCAAGACCACTCGTATTCAGCTCCTCCCCGTGAAACTTTTAGCCAGACTCCCCAAAATAAGAGTGACTAATTGAAATTGATTAAAATTAAGCTCTTTTGGTTTTCGCCTTTTCGTTTGTTTAAAACACACATATATAATACAGTGGTATGTAAATTCCTCGCGCAGCAGTTCCTTTGCCTGAGCTGACCGGGTGACTTGAGTCCCTTGCAGACAGGGGCCCAGTGGCCTGCCCTCTAACGTGAGCCCTGCTTCTCTGCCAACAGGCTGGATCCGGTGCCGCACCAGCGTGAGGAGCGGAGTCGGCGGGCTCACCTTGCTCATCACCGGCTGCTTCGTCCTCTGCTGCAGCTGGAGCTTCAAGCATCTGAGTAAGCCTCGCTCTGCATCCTCAGCAGCAGGCCACAGCCATGACGCGCATCGCTGAGGGCTCCTCTGAACTGCGTTTTCATTTTTCAGTTTGGCGTTGTCTGACACGCCCCAATGAACAAGCTGTTGCCCGAGGCTCTGGGGTTTTTTATGGGAGGTTTTGGTTCTAATGTCCTTGATCAGATTTGACTAGTTTACATAGCCGCTCTCCTGCTCCATCGACGATGGTCGCAGGAGATCGGGTGCGCTTTCTCAGTAAAGCTGTTTGCCTGTTGGAAGATCAGGGCTCTCCTCTTTGGTGACTTTCTGATTGCTAAGAACTTCTTTTTAGGATGGAAACCAAACAGCTTTATATCCTAAGAGATGAGAAGCAAACACAGCTGTCACTTGTCAGTGTGTCTAAGGCTGAGAGCTGTTTTATTTAACGTACTTTTAACATTAAAGAGAACCACCACCTTTCTAGTTATGCATTTCAACTTGCTCCAGATCTTACCAGAAGGAAAATGCCTAGATTGCACTGCTCTTTTAATTCCAGATAACATTTGCTCACTTTTAAAAAGTATTGTATTGAAGAAATCAGAAAAGGCCCAGTATTCTTCCACAACAGACAAAATCCAAATGCTTCCAGGTGAAAATTTTCAGTGCAAAAGTGCGAGATCATTATTAACACTAGAGACCAGAAGAATTCACAGACTTGCAGAATGCCAGGTTTGACCCTTAGCTAGGCTTGGCGACTAGGGTGTGGGCCAAGACGTGCAGCACGTCTGCAGCAAGTTCTCACATCTCGGCGAGCGAGCCACAGCTGCCCACCGGCGTCTCATGCACGTGGCCATCCGCGAGAAAGGAATTCCTTTCTGATCACGATGCCTGAAATCCCACATCGTTTCACAGGGAAAAAGCCTCCCCTGAAAGAGAGACCACTCAGGTGATGCTGGAGTTTCTGTTTCACATCTTTAAATTGAGACTGAGGAAAGTGAGGCAGAAACTTACCCCTGTACCTAAGACTTTATTTCTAAATTTATAAAAATACAGGGGGATGATCTTCAGGGGCAAGATGTAGAAGCCATCAGGGAACTGCCTCGTAGACCCTTACATTTGTCTCTCTTTATCCCAAGAGCTGCGGCGCTGGCGTAATCAGCGCTGACCTGGACGCCACGGAAAGCTCTGGCGCTCCGAGTCGAGGACGGCGGAGGCACTGCAGAGCGCGTTTAAGGGTGGAAACTGCGCGGCAGGCAGGGAGGGGGCAGAATAAAATTGCTGGAACCCGACCGTTCTGGAGGAGCCAGGTGTTGTTTTTAACCTGCACAGGTCTGGTTCTCTATGGATATTTCTTTTGGCTTGTTCTCAAAAGTGACTGAAAGTTTTGGAGAAAAACTTGAAGTTGTTTAATAGTAAAGGCGGATGTTATTCAGGGAGACAGGGAGATGACAGGAGTTCATCGTTAAAATAGCTGTTTTCTCATTCTCGGTAAAAATAATCCCAATTCTAAATCATTTCTCCCCAAAACTGTTGTCTGTATCTTGGCATCGTGCTGCTCATCTCTGCCGGATACTGGTTCAGAAGAGCACCTGAAGTGGCTGGAAGTCAGCTCACGTCGGACCCTTCCCCTTGGGGGTGGGTGGGCTCCTCTGGGTCCTTGACCAGCTCTCAGCAGCTGTGAGGAACAAGCAGAGGGTGGGTTCAGAGTTGCAGGTGAGCCTCTGAAAAATCCTTGGCGGGTGATTTTTTTTTTTTTTTTTTTCCTTTTAAGCTGATTAAAACAGCACACTCCACAGAATGTTAAATCATCTTTTCCACATCTGCAGTGACTGTAGCAGTGAGCAAGTGGATTCTGCTGCTCAGCTTTTCCTGGAAGCGTTTCAGAATCCGATCCCTACACCCCCCAAGAAGCTGAGTGAAATATTCACATATTCCTCCCACTTCGTTAGGGCTACGTAAGGAGGGTGGGTTTAGGGGTTTCTTCCCTGGTCAAAATATTCCACGTTGTTCTAGTTTTATGACTTCTGCTTTGGACCCTAGACGATAACTTGGATAAAGGCTTCCTGGAAATCCAGTGTAGATCGCACAGATGGATAAGGTTTTCTGATCCTTTTCTAGTATCAAGGGTTGATTATGTCTCGGATACACATGTGCCCCTATTGGACCAGTGAGTCTGTCTGGGTCTTAGCTTTGCTTGTGATCCTCAGGCCAGAACATGCATTCAGCCCCCCTTTTGCCCCCACTCCAGAGCTACACGAAAGCGGGTGTGCTGTTGTAAAGCCAGCTCTCACGCGTTTGCACCTCTCTCCCGAGAACGCGATACTGGCTTTATCTCCCTTTTCTGTTCTTCAGTCCCCTGCCTCCCCACCCTCTCTGACTGTCCCCAGTGGGGGTATAATCCTGCATCAGATTCTCCTGGGTAAGGAGAAGGGGTACTGGAATTGTCCACAAGGAAGACTTCACAGCTGAGGAAGTGTGGTAGAAGTATAACTAAAATGGAGGTTAGTGCGCCTGAGAACGTCACCGGAAGCCCCTCTGGAAGGGCTCTGTGGCCTGCCTTTGTAAATGCCCCAGAAGAGATGCGCGGGGAGGAGGCCCTCCCGCAGCTCCCCCTCTGCCTCACTCGGTCAGAGCCGCTTGGTGCAGAGGTGGGTGGGAACGACTTCTGCGCGGGTCCTCTCCCGCCCCAGCAGGGTCCGCAGACCACGAGAGCCCACAGGCACGAGCCAGCGTGGGCCTCTTCGTACGTGAGGTCTCGGGGACACAGCCCGGGTTGCTGGTGAGGTGCTGGCTGGCCGTCACAGCAGAGACGGTAGAGCCTGCAGCGCTGAACGTGGTTCCTCTCTGGCCCTCCACAGAAAGCCTGCCGACCCCTGCCCTGGGCCAACAGGACCTCACGGGCTCCTTTGGAGGGATGAAGACCACCCGGGGTCCGCCCTAAAGCGTTCAGGGCTGGGACATGTTTCAGGAGGAGCCTTTCTGAACTCAGTACTTGTCGAGATCGTTTTCCTCACTACTGTAAAGAAACCGGTGCATTGGTGGGAGCTTCCCGGGGTGAGCAGCAGCGCTTAGATTCCGCTTCCAGAGCGGCTGCATGAATTCCCACCACAGCTTCCAGCCACGTGCCAGGAAACGCAGCCTGAGAACCCACCTCCCCTCCCCTGCTGCAGCTGAGGCCACGGCGACGCCCAGGCTCCCCCGTCCTGGACTCCAGGGCAGGTCCCGTCACCCACCCGTGTACCACAGCACCTGACCGCCCTGCTGTAACTCGCGTGGCCAGGGAAACGGCGGGTGGCCCTGCTGCCCACTTGAGATTAATCCTGCCTTTACTGGAGAGAGTATGTTTTTCTATATATATAAAAATTCTCAGCTATTGCGAATGAAATCATTCTGTTGTATCATAAGTGGAGTGTTTTATGTTATGGGAAGCCCTATCTGCTGTCACTTCTTTATCACGCCTTCCTTTCCTGGTTTCCCTAAGTTACCTGGTTTACCTGGTAACTTCCTTACCTTACCTTTACCTGGTAACCCTAAGTTACTTTTAATACCTGCTTCTCCTCCAACACAGTGTTGCTCCTACACATGACTACTGCCACTCTCCATAACAAAGATGTTTCTAAAAAACATTCCTCTGTTCCGGTTCCGTGCCTCTGCTGGACACTCACCTGTGAGGTAAGTAGCACGTCTGTTCTTGGACAAGTGATCTAACAACTGGAGCCTCCTTGTTCCAGGCCATAAACCGGGGACAGTTACACTTGCCCTGCAGAGACTGGGTGAGATGAGAAGTCTCAACATAGTAGGAACGAAACACCACCACCTTTGCCGACACCTCCTGTGGCCTCGTCCTGCGTCCACATCCTGAACTGGAATCCAGCAAGAGGCTCCACCTCCATCCAGCCAAACGGGCTACCACCCAGGTGCTTGCTTTCATCAGCCAAGCCCCATGCACCGTTCTTCACCTGCCGCCCGCTCACGACCACCTAGGGAGGCCAAAGCAGCCGTCACACTCCCCTAGAGAGAGGGTGCAGGCTTGCGAAGGTTGGTGGTCTGGCTGCTTGCCATGTGTCACATACCCGCCCAGGGAGGAGCTGTCTGCTGGGCCAGCATGCTCTTGGACAACCTTGCCCCCCGCCCTCTCCCCTCCCACCAAGTGGGATGAGGCCGCTGCCTGTATCTGCAAGACCTGCAGGCCTGGTCCCTTCACACCGCCCCTCTTCTCTTCCTCCAGCGGCCCGGCCTGGCCTCCCTGCCCCTCGCCCCGGGGTTTAGGCTGCCCAGGGGCTGACTTAGACGATGACACAGATCACACGGTGCTTGCTGCCCCACGTCACTTCCTCACCTCCTGGGGCAAGCCTCGTTGGTACCATCTACCTCCCCTCCCTGGCCCCGTGATCCCTCACATAAGATGAGCTCAGGATCAGATCCTGAATTTAGGGAAGCCGTCCAGGGAAGCAGCTGTTGTGCAGAAGAAACGATTTAACCGCCAGTTTACAGCAGCAGCTCAGGCCACATGCAGCGGATGTGCCCGGGAGCGGCGTGCGTGCGTGCGTGCGGCCACGGGGAGCTGAGTGGGCTGCACACAGGTGTGAGCCCCACCCTCAAGCTGGCTGTGCAGGCAAGGCACTCCACCGCTCTATGAGTTAACTCGCTGCCACGGACAGTGAGCCCCGACTCCTGCTGTGTCTTCAGCAGCTCACTCACTTACAGAAGAGGAAGCGGGAAGCAGGCTGCTTCGGCCTCTCCTGTGCTGGTTAGGGGACAGCAAGCTCACTGAGGACATGGCCCAGCACGGCCTTCCGGCGTCTTCACTATATATAGAAGGTCCTCCAGTTCCCCAGACCAACGTGGGGTCTTTTTTTTTAATGACTCTTACCAGTTGACTTTTACAGCTCATCTTTCAACACTAAAAGAGAAAAACTTAACTGTGACTTTTTGTAAATTCACATCCCAAGAGAAAAAAAGTGCCAAATTTTCTCGGGCACCATAGGAGACCGTTAGCCGGCTTACCGAGGAACCTGGCTTCTACTCTTAAATGAAGTTCCTCGTTTGGCCTGAGAAAGGCCTTGAGATTCACGCCCAGCATCGCTAACCCAGAGAACAGGGCTGGACGCGTAAAGAGGACAGCCATTGTGTGAAGAGGGCGAGCCCCGTGCCCCTCTCACCTCTCATCCCAGCAATACTGCTGTCTTGCAAAACAGAGAACGCAGAGGATAATTTAGAGTCTGTCTCTTGAAGGTGTGAAACGTGATGGGTTTCTTCCTGATGAACCAAAGATAGCAACCAAGAAAGGCCAGGTGTGGGCTTCCCTGGTGGTCCAGTGGTTGAGAATCTGCCTGCCAATGCAGGGGACACAAGGTCAATCCCAGATCCAGGAAGACCCCACAGGCTGCGGGGCAACTAGGCCTGCGTGGGAAACTACTGAGCCCCCGGGCCTAGAGCCCGAGCTCCGCAGCCAGAGGAACCTCCGCGATGAGAAGGCCGAGCTCCGCAGCCAGAGAGGAGCCCCCGCGACCAGAAGACCGGGCTCCGCAGCTAGAGAGGAGCCCCCGCTCGCCACAAGTGGAGACCCAGCACAGCCAAAAATAAAATGAATTCTTTAAAAAATGTAAGATGGGTGACATTCCCTTCCTTACCAAGCTGCCCCCTCCCCCCACCACATCTTAAGACCATTATGTATAAATAACTCAAGGGATCACTGGGCAGCAAAACAGGGCCTGAAAGATGTTTAACTTGTTAGCCTTTTAAAGAAAGAAAGTCTGTCTGGCAGGGGAAGCAAATAAAGTAAGGTTGAGACCTTACAATTGGAACATTTGGTTTACCAGCCAAATTGCCCCATTCTCTCTTAATTCGCCGAAACCTGAGTCTGGCTTCTTAACCCGCTGCTAACACCCCTCCCCTCGTCCTCAGCCCAGCAAGAGCCCAGCCCCATCATCATTCACCCTGTAGCACAGGCCCCACTCCAGCACCTGAGCCCCAGGCAGTGGGCGGCCCCTGACTCACGGGGCCTCATCTGAGGATGAGGAGGCAGGCACTCTTGTCAGCGAGCGGGGCTCGCAGGGTTCCCAGGCAGGAGGACGTATGGAACCCAGGGGCTGCTTGACAAGCTGCAGATAAAGTGAAGCCAGGAGAAAACACCGCAGAACGCCCCCCTCCCTCCGTGTACAGACACCCCCCGTGTACAGACACCCCCTGTGTACAAACAAGGCGGCTTTACACAGAGGGCAGAGGGCCTGGCCAGGCGTTCAGGCCGTGAATGGCCTTGTTTTACAGCTTAATTGCCGAAAGCATCCCTTTGGATGGAAGTTAGAAATGCACTTGTGAATTCCCCAGCGCAGACGATCACGTCCCTGCTGCCATCAGCTGTCCCACCGGGGACCAGCAGGGGTCGCCCTCCTCCCCTGCCAGCACCACCCCAGCCTAGTGCTCTGGAGGGAAGCCTCATGCCCAGTGGTGTCCAATTCTTTGGGACACCACGGACTGTGGCCCGCCAGGCTCCTCTGTCCATGGGATTTCCCAGGCAAGAATACTGCAGTAGGTTGCTATTTCCTTCTCCAAGGGATCTTCCCAGCCCAGGGATCGAACCCACGTCTCCAGTTTCTCCTGCACTGGCAGGCAGATTATCTACCACTGAGCCACAAGGCGTAGCACTGGATACAGAACCCCTACTTAACAAGAGTTCAGTAGCTCCCCCCAGCACCCATGCTCCCCATTTGGCCTCTGTCAGACTTAACCAGCATCCAGCCATCCCCACCAGGGACCAGCAAGCATTTTCTATAGAAACCCAAACAGTAAATATTTTTGGCTTTGCAGGCCATCTGGTCTGTGTTGCAGCTACTCAACTCTGCCATCACGCCGTCGTAAGCGTGAGCACAGTCAGAGACAGGAAATGTAAATGATGAGCTTGGCCCCGTTCCAATGGAACTATTTATAAGCGTTGGAATTTTCATGTCCATGTGTCAAAAAATACTACATTGGGTTTTTCTTCTTTTTTCTTCACAACCTTTAAAAAAAAAGTCACCCTTAGGTTCCAGGCTGTACAGAAACAGAGGGCCCGATTCACCCCGCAGGCTGAGCTTTGCGGACTGGGGATTATCGTTCAGTCGCTCAGTTGTGTCCGACTCTGCAAGCCCACGGACTGCAGCGCTCCAGGCCTCTCTGTCCTTACAGTCTCCTGGAGTTTGCTCAGACTCGTGACCGCGGATGCAGGCCCTCATTATCAAGGCTTGTTATCAGTGGGAGCAGCGTCAGTTCCCACGGGGACCAGCCACAAGCAGGGTGGCCCCGACGCAGAACAGCTCTAGACCACAAAGCCTCAGCCTGGCCGCAGGTTCCTTCACTAAAACCCACACGTGTGGCAGTGGAGCCAAGGAGGGAGAGGGGCTCAGGGGCCGAGACGCTCTGCGGAAAGCAGAGATGACAGAGGTGCAAGGGGGTCTGGGAGGAAAGACCCCGTATGAGCACCTTTCCCGGGATGGGCATTCAGAGCAAATGGTGTGATAGTGAGAGCTTGTGGGAACAGTGCAGGGCTGGGGAGTCAGGGTTCCCCAGGGAGCCGCTCACTGGGAAGGAGTGAGCGCGCCGCCCCCTGCCTGCCTGCACTCACCTTCAGGTAACTTGGGTTGAATGAAACATTCATCTTGGGACTGAAGGAGGCATGGCAAGACAGAATCACAGCCTGGCTCTAAGCCCCTCTTCCCACCACCGGCTCACTAACACCCCCTGCACCAGCCTGCTGCCCTGATTGCGTGTTCTCAGAACCCCACAGAGAAAGGCCTGAGCACTAACAGAGTTCAGCACGGCCAGCAGGACCAAGGAGAGGTGGGCGTAGGAGGAGCCCCGCCCCGAGAACCTCAGGAGTGGATGCTGGCCAGACGCTTCACTCCCCACCTTGGGCCAGTGAAGGTATGGAAGGCTCTAGAAGCCAGAGTGGGCCCAGCACAGGGTGGGGGCGGGTCGGGGGTGGGGGTCGGGTTGGTCTCTCACACTTACTGTGCAAATTGGCATCTGGGTCCTTCCAGGCAGAACCCAGCTAAGTAGTTAGTACACTTTGTCCTGCAGACATGTTGGTACTTACACAGCAGACTTGCTGGGCAAAGAGAGAATGGCCAGACAGATCTTCTTTAGCAAGGGAAGCAGGGGGCAGAGCCCACGGGCCGCCTCAGGAAGGTGCGTCCCTCCCCTGCCAGGAGACACCCCCACATCCCCTGGAGCCCCCTTTCCGTCAGGGCCTCACCGTGCTTGCAGAAACCTCGGTCGTACCACGGACAGTCCTGGGTCTTGAAGGCCGGCTTCACGTGGAGGAACGGATGTCCCTTGTTGCAGTCCCCTGAAAATCCCAGGAATCTTTGTGCACAAGCAGGCACGTCTTCAAGGTCACATCCACCCTCCAGGAACAAGACTGCCCCTGCCCCTTGCATATAGGCCACTTGCCTGCCTTCTGGGGTGAGCACTTTTTGGAGGACAGCAAGAAATTTCTCCTCCCTCCTGCAAGCTAAGAAAGGCGGACCCCACACGTATTGGCTCACTGGGGCTTGGGTATGAATACACTCACCTGGAGGAGGTGGGGCAGGGCCAGATGTTCAGAAGGAGGGACTGGAACTGAAGGTATTCAGAGGCTACTTGGGAGAAGGAACGAGGAGAGGAGGGGAAGAGGAGACCCCGAGCCAGCAGCTAGAGATCCGGGAAGACCCCGACCCTGCGTGGAGATGCTGCTCCTCTGCCCACGGGATTTCCCAGGCAAGATGCTGCAGTGGGTTGCCAGGCCCTCCTCCAGGGCATCTTCCCGACCCAGGGATCGAACCTGCACCACTTATGTCTCCTGCACTGGCAGGCGGGTTCTCTACCACTAGCGCCACCTGGGAAGCCCTGTACCATGGTTAAAGCTTCATCTCTACGATGAAACCAATAAGGCTTCCAGAACCTACACAGTTCTTTCTGGGGGAAATGCCGCAACAGCAGAGCACTGCTTCAAAGTTGACACAGAGATGAAATAAACGGGACCCAGAGGGACACCTGTGGTCTCACGGAGCCTGTACTGTAACCTGTCTGTCTGTGGCTCTGACCAAAACTCCTGGTTCCTAGGAGGAGCCAGCCTACTGGCACAGACCACCAGGAGTTTGGGGAGGGAGTCTAGCCCACTTAGCTTCCGCGCAAGGCCCCAGGGGCTCTGAAGGGACCAAGAGGGAAGACTCAGCCCTTTTTTCACCTCATTCAAGCAGAGAACTAGGGAGTGTTTCCAATCTCATCCTCCTTAAAAGCCTACAACTTATCAATGAAAGATCAGAAGGAAAAATTAAGGAAACAATCCCATTTACCACTCCATCTAAAAAATAAAATACCCAGGAATAAACCTATCTAAAGAGGCGAAAGACTTATAGTACTCAAAAAACTAGAAGATGCTGATGAAAGAAATCAACAATGATACAAGCTGATGGAAAGACATACTGTGTGCTTAGACTGGAGGAATCGGTAGTGTTAGAATGACTGTACTGCCCAAGGCAGGGGTCGCCCCAATGGCTCCGTGGTAAAGAATCCACCTCCAATGCAGGAGACACAGGTTCAATCCCTGGGTCAGGAAGATCTCCTGGAGGAGGAAATGGCAACCCACTGCAGCACTCTTGCCTGAAAAATCCCATGGACAGAGAAGCCTGGAGGGCTACAGTCCACAGGGTTGCAAAGAGGTGGACATGACTTAGCGACTCAGCACAGCACACAGCACCCAAGGCAATCCACAGATTCAACACAAGCCCTATCAAATTACCAATGGCATTTTTCACAGGATTTTTTTGTTTTATATCTGTGTATGTGTGTATAATAGATAACCAACAGAGACCTACTGTATAGCATGGGGAACTGTACTCAGTATTTTTTAATAACTTATAATGGAAAAAGATCTGAAAAAAGTGTGTATATATTTATATATATGAATCACCTTGCTGTACCCTGAAACTAACACAACATTGTAAATCAACTGTACTTAAAAAAAGAAAAAAAAAGCCTGCAACTTAGCGCTTTCCAGGGCCAAAAGGAACACCACAATGTCAATTCCACTGGTTTCCAAACAGGTCTATTCTATACCTCGGGCTTCTGCAAAGCAAGGTCTCGCCTGAGCCCGAAGAACGCCATGGCTGCCCCAGAATTCAACCCCCGCCCTTTCGCAGTTCTCTCATTTCGCAAAGGAGGACACCGTGGCTCAGAGAGGAGAGACCCCCCGTCCACACTGTGCTTGCAGCTGTCCGTGTGGGCTCTCGGCACAGCGCTCCCTCTGGGCTCCAGCCTTCGGAAGAAGGGAGGTGACCCCCCGGGACTGGCGAGCAGGGGCAGAGGCGGCCTTTTCCGCGCCGCCCGGTGCGGCTGTCCGTTCCTCTGTCCGCCAGCAGGTGGCGCCCGCACCCCGCCTGCCGTCGGCCGGGCCGCAACGGCTGGTACGTTTGCGACGGGCACTCATCCACTTATAGGGCCAGGACCCCCGCTTCCTAGCTCCTTTCAGCGGCCCTTTCCCGCTGCTACATCTCCCCAACAATAGTTTTTAAGTAAAACCATTCCTTCCAGTAAGACCGATAATTACACTTTGATATGCACCGTATATCTAATAGAGATATTCATTCATTTACTCCAAGAGCCAAAAAAGAAAAAACCTGGCTTACACATCACAGCCCTGGTGTCCACACAGGCCCTCACGCTGGGGATTGCTCCAGGGCAGACAGGGACCTGGTCCTGTTCCCAAGCCAGGCCCAGCACGGCCCCCAGTCCCCCAAGGAAACCAGGCAAGGTTAATTAAAAGAATAAAGAGTCGTTTAAGCTTATGATCAAGGGGGACCAGGCTCCGGATAAACTCGGTCCTTTCCTACAAGGGACGCAGCCCTCACGAACTGCCGCCACTGGCCGGAAGGGGCAGGAAACAGGATTTGAGCCTGAGGGAAGCTCTTGTTGACCCTGAGGGGGGCGCCTTCTTCCTGGATACCCAGGACTCCCCCAACCCCATCAACACTAAGGAGGAACAGCTGCCCGCAGCCCCGCTGACGTCTCAAAGCCCAGCCGCCTGGCTCAGAGGTGTCCCTGGAGGCTGGCCCCTCTCCCTCCGAATCCCCCTTCCGAACACAGTGTGAAAACCGCTGGACTAGATAATCCTTGAGGCTTCTTCCAGCTCTGAAAAGCACGGAACTGTGAAAGTTCACCGGGAAAGCTACGGCCTGAAACCCATGCACAGATCCCGTTCTTAAAGGAGGCGGTGGCGTCCCCCTGCACGCCCCCTCGGACGGCAAGAGAAAGACGGGTCAGAGGGAGGGGACGCGCGGGTCCGCAGCTGACCACACAAGGTCCCTGCAGGGGCCGAACTTCTGAAGCTCGTGACTGCCCCTTCAGTGACGTTCTACCCCTTCAGTGACGCTGCGGTAGTTTAGTCGCTGAGTTGGGTCTGACTCTCTGCAGCTCCATGGACTGTCCCATCCTCTGTCCATGGGATTTCCCAGGCAAGAACACTGGAGTGGGTTGCCATTTCCTTCTCCAGGGGATCTTCCCGACCCAGGAAACGAACCTGGGTCTCCTGCACTGCAGGGGGATTCTTTACTGACTGAGCTAGGACGGGAGCTCCCAATCAGTGATGCCAGTTTTCCGTTTAGGGAAGCGATGTGAAGCTGTCTTCTGAAGGAAGTGAAAAATAGCGAGACGGTTGAAAGAGGCGGCAATGGGGCAGGTGCGTCCAGCCCCACCGTGAAATTTGGGAAACACTGGCTCCGACCCTCCCTGGGGCTCCAGATACTGCCTCCTTTCCAGACAGCCAGTCTGGCTGTGTGATTAGCCGGACGGGGCAGGGTAACAATTCGGCCTTTGATTCCCGCCCCCACCCTCCCCTTCCCTGGGGCGGGGCAGGGGTGGAGACGATGGGCTTCGTGTGCCTGAGTCTGGCAGGGCAGTGGAGCAGGGCTCAGAAGACAGGTCCGATTTTTCTAGAGGGTTGGAGAAGCAGGGTGGCCTGGGCTGCCACCTGGGACGCTCGAGACCTCCTTTGGGGGCCCTTCCCAAACCTCCTTCCCCTCCCTCGGGGCGGGGGGCAGCACAGGAAGGGGCATCACCCACCGGACTTGAAGAAGTGGCCCTCGGGCATCCTGGTGACATCGTACTGGTGCAGGAACTTGCACTGGTCGCCCTTCTTGCACACCACCGGCTTCTCCCTGCCCCCCCCCCTCGGTCGTGCCGCAACGGGCACAGCTTCCCTGGGGACCCAGAGCACCTGGCTGGGGGCTCCATGCACCCATAGCCTGGCCCAGCTCACCCCTAGCAGGAGGTACTGAAGTCCCTTCCCCTGGCAGAGGCTAGAACTGGGGGCCAGAGATGGCTTAACAGCCCCCAGCCCTCTCTGCCCGACATGATGCTCTGGCCCTTCTCGAACCGCAAGAATGCCCCCCCCAAAGCACCCATCACACCCCATCCCCTCCAGCCTGACTTTGCAGGGGTGAGGCGGGGGGTGGGGGGGGGTGTATGGTTTCCAGCCCTGGTCTCTCCAGCCCCCAACCCAGCAAGGTCCCAGCACAAAGGAAGAACTCGTTAAGGGCCTGCGGAACTCATGTCTTAAAAAATAATACAAATGCTATGTTTCCTGATTCCGGAGATCTAACGTGGTGACGTGAGAGCCGACCTTGTAACAATTCAGAAGGAAATGGAAAGGTTATATTTCGCTCTTTGTCGGTCTTCGTTCAGGCTGTCTTGCCACCGGCCGGAAAGATACCCGTTTCTAAACAGGACCAGTGTTGTGCTGAGCCAACTCTCTGGTAGCATTTTTGGGGTGCTGGGGAGGTGTCCCTTCTGATGGTCTTACTCTCCACCTCTGGCCATTGGCTCACCTGGCTCTGACCTTCCAGACCTAAGAACACTTTTATTTCTTTGCAAGAGGGTATCTCTGTGAAACCCTGCTCTAGAGACTGGATGGACCAAGCTGAGGATTCAAAGCCTGGAGTGACCAACCAGTTCATTTCTCTTCCTCACCCCACTGTCCAGGGCTGCCCCAAACATAAACTAGTCACGTGGCCACACGGGCTCCCGGTCTCCTGCCTGGGCCCCGCCTGGCCTCCCAGCTTCCCCGGAACAGAATCACTTGGATCCTAAAAGCAGGTCCTAAACTCATTCCGAGTTTCTCAACCTGGCTCTCTAGAGGAGACCCCAAAACTGGAGGCAAGACTTCTAGGGGCAACTGGATTTCTACAGGAAGAGCCCATGAGTGGTTCAGAAGCCAAAAGATGGGAACCCCTGATTTATGTCAGCGCCCCCTCACAGAATGTCTTCACTGGGGGAGAGGGGTTTGGAAGAGTGCACGGTTGGGCCCCATTGGGGAGGGGGAGACATGTTTCTGAGACTGCAGCCTGAGCTTTCTTAGAACACAGGAATGGAGGGGGCCGCTGAACAGGTCCCAGATTAACTCAGAGGGGCAGGAAGGAAGCCCCTCTCCTGGCCAGGGGAGAATTATGAACTCAGGGGCCTCCTGGGAGCCAACACCTGACACCCACAAACACTCCCCCCTACAGCTGGGCAGAAAGGAGGGACTGTCTCCTTGCAGGCAGCCGTGCCTGCCCTAATGGATGCTATGCAGTCGGGGACATCCCTGGGAGGTGGTGGGTAGCCCTCTTGATGGCCCCACCCACTTGCCCTTTGCCCTGCGAATGAACTCATGCCCCTTCCTACCTCCCCTTCCTCACGTGCAAATCCAGCACCCCAGTCCCAGCCAAGCTGAGCCCCTGCCAGCCCTCACCTCTACCCACTCACCTTTCTCGCAGAGCCCTTTGGTGAAGAAGGGGCACAGAGCTGTGCCGGACTCTGGGGGCGAAGAAGGCAGAAGGGATGCTGTGGCGGCCGGAGGGCCTTCACCCCCTGCCCCTCGAGGCGTGGACCTCTAGGTGCTGGCCTCCAGGAACCAGCCTCTGGACTCAACAGCGCCCTGAACTCTGCAGTGGAGACGATGGACTAGGGGCCCAAGGCCGGCCTGGCGCTCAGGCAGCCTGTGGGGTGGTCCCAGTTTCTTTCAATTGACCCCTCTAGGGTCTCTGCTTGGCCAGCAGCCAGCCCCATTTTCTGGCTTCCTGGAGAGGATGTAAGGGGGGACGCGGGCTGCCTGAGAAGCAAAGGGCTATGCTGGGGTCCCGGAAGGACAGGACGGTGGGCCCAAACCTTCCTCCACCTCCCTGGTGAGCAGCTGAGAGGAAGCTGGGGGTGGCGGGGGGGGAGGGGGGGGGGGGGCACTCGGGGTCCCGGCCGCACTGTCCATGGCCTGAAAATCAGGAGTCCAGTGCCCTTCTGCGTCTCCACGTCCTTCTCGAAGGCGAAGGCCAGCCGCTCCAGCCCCACGATGACCTCCTGCACCCTCCCCGCCCTGCTGAGGCTGCAGAAAGGCGCTCAGGCCTCCAAGGTGGACCTTATTATATAGCTTCTCGGAGCCCCTTAAAGGGCCAGGCTCTGCGGAGGCCCTCCAGCGCCCCGCCGTTTCCGCTTCTGCCCCACGCAGGGGCGCAGAGCCCCGGGCCCCACCCCCCACCCCGGGAACACAAGACCCGCGCCCGATGCGCGCTGCTGGGGAGAGACGAGCGAGCCCCCCCACACACACACTGCTCGTCTGCAGGCTCCCAAACACGCAGACGTCCCCAAACCTGTGTTCAGGTGACTTTGTGGGGTTTTTTGGCCCAGCACCGGGTCTTGGTTGCAGCATGTGGGTTCTAGTTCCCCGACCAGGGATCGAACCCAGGCCCCCTGCATCAGGAGCTCAGAGTCTTAGCCACTGGGCCGCCAGGGACGTCCCCCGGGTTCACACTTTTCACGTGAAGGCACAGCCGCAGGTGTGAGCTGTGAGGAGAGTTGCACAAGCCAGCCCCAGCGAGGCTGCCTTAATGCTCTGATTCACAGGAGCTGGAGCCTGGGAGCCGGAGGGCGAGGGGGTGGGGCGAGGGTGCGGCAGAATCAGGCCCCCGCCCGCGGGGACCCCTGACGCCCCTCCTCCGGCCTGAGTGACAAGCAGGAGCGAGCTTTTCACATGAGAGCAGGGAGAGAGGAGAAATCCGGGGGAATCGGAAATCTCCGAATGAATAGCGCTTTGTTCGCCCGGCACACAATCCCGAGCCGGCCGGGGCGGGCCGAGCGGGCCGCGGCCTCCCAGCCCGGATTCCGCGGGCCACCCGCGCGCCTCCCGCCCCTGAGAAAGCGCTTTGTACACGAAATCTCTATGCAAATGTTGTTTTATAGTCACTACACCACCCCTGCCCCCAGGCCCGGGACGTCTGCAGAGGCTCTCGGAGGAGCACTTGAGGACTCTGACCCGGGCCGGCCTCCACCTCCGCCGCTCCGGACCCCGCGGCCGTCCCCCTCCACCGGGCTGAGGTCTCTCAGCGTTGCGGGGGAGTGGACGCCCGCAACACAGGCGCCCTCCTTGCTGAACAGAGCGGGCAAGGCCGGCAGCACCCCACGGGGCCGCAGCTGGGCCAACGGGACGGAGCCCGCTGGCTTTTGTTTCTGCGTGGCCTTCGCTCCCAGAGTTGTCCTTGTTGTTGTTTTGAACTCGGGTCAGAAAAGAAAACAGACGGAGAGGTAGGCCCCTAGAGCCCCCGAGGGGAGGGGTGGGGCAGGGACAGGATCCAAGAGACTCCAGAGCTCGGGGCTCCTGCCAGCTGCACCCCCGGGAGGCAGAGGGCCGGGGTGGGGCTGTGGGAGGTGGGCTGAGGGTCCCTGGGGTCGGGACCCTGCTTCTTTGGGCCCTAGCCACGGACATTGACCGGTGCCTCCAGAACACCTTCACCTGTGGACATGGGCTCATGGCGGGCTCCCTCCCGCCTACCTGTCAGGGAGGCGGGGACGTGGGGAGAAGAAAGACCCGGCAAAGCCAAGGGCACACCGCTGGGAAGATGGTCGGGGGGTTCACACCCAGGTCTCTCTCCATCAACACCCCAGAGCATCTCTGTGCCAGGAACCGGGGACCCCGAAACAGGACTGAGACCCTGCCTTCAGTCTAGGGGGAGACGTTCACGGCACAGGTCTCCCACAGCAGGACAGCAAGGCAGAGGCACAGGTGCCAAGGAGGGCGCTCGCTGTTCAGGGCTGGGGAGGGGCGGGGAGGCTCTCAGAGGGGCGTCTGGGGACGATGGGGGAGGGGAGGGCATGTGTGTGGGGCGTCAGCAGCGTGAGAGCAGGGGCGGAGCACCATGGCAGGCCAAGGCAAGGTCAGGGCCTCGGTTTGGTGGAAGCATAGGCCCTGGGCCTGGAGCGCCTTTTAGGACTGTTCTCTGTTTTTTGTTTTAATCATGAAGCCCGTGGGGAGCTCGTTCAAGGCTAGGAGAGTCACCCACACAGCACCCTGGAGAGCAGAGTGTCAGGAGACCACTTCGCGGATGGCACAAAATAACAATTATAGGCCTGGAGACGTCTTTGGGGGCGCCTCCTAGCACCTTGGTGGCCCGCAAAGACGTCATCATAAGAGCAGACAAGGAGACAGCCCCTCATCCACCCCCGCCCCGCCCTCCTCTCCTGGCCAAGGCCCCCCACCGCCCCCCACCCCCAGAAGGTGCACGCAGGGTGACACCGGTGGGGTCCCTCCTCCCCGGCCTTGCTGTGGTCAGTGCGGCGTGAGTGACAGCGCTGTGCACGCAGGCTGTGAGCTTCCCCAAGTCCCCCCGGAGTGGGCCGCCCAGTCTCCTCCAGGAGGTTCCAAGTCCTCACCTCTCCTGCCTGTGGCTGTGACCTTATTTGGAAACTGGGTCTCCGCAGACACAGACGCAATTAAATTAAGGATCTCAAAGTGAGATCATCCTGGAATTCAGGTGAGTCCTAAACACAATGACGGGTGTCTTATAAGATAAAAGAAGGCGACTGGAGACGTTGAGATGCAGAAAAGCCCCACAGAAGAAGCCTCGAGACGCCGGGAAGAGACTGGAGGCACCTGAGGGACCCCACGGAACAGGGGCTCCTCCCGCAGGGGCTCTGGAAGGAACCAACCTGTGAACCGCCACGTGTGTGCCAGGTGTGCCCAGCCGTGTCCGACTCCTCGCACCCCCTCGGACTGTAGCCCTCTGGGCTCCTCTGTCCATCTCCAGGCAAGAGTGGGTTGCCATTTCCTCCTCCAGGGGACCTTCCCCACCCAGGGATCCACCCTGCATCTTTGGCATCTCCTGCATTGGCAGGCGGGTTCCTTATCACTGCACCACCTGGGGAGCCCTTTGACACCTCAACAGTGAGAGTGAATTTCTGTTGCTTTAAGCCACCGCTTTTGTGGCCATTTGTTACAGCTGCTTCAGGAAACATCTTCCCACCTGGAGACTGAGCTTCCGCAATTCCTGCCCTTTTTACAGAGGCACAAATAAGCATGCAGACAAGTTGGGCGATTGGCAAGGTCCCACAGCTAATGAGCATCAGAGCTGGGAGCTGGGGGGACTTCCCTGGTGGTCCAGAGGTTAAGACTCCGCACTTTCACTGCAGGGGGCATGACTTCAATCACTGGTCAGGGAACAAAGATCCCGCATGCCACGCAGCCAAGAAAAAAGTAAAGAAAAACTTGGACATGACCTAAATATCCATCAATTAGTCTGCCTGGTTGAAAAATTATTTTTTTTAAAAAAGAAGAAGGATTGAGAATCAGATCTGGAGGTCTCCCATCTGGCAGGCCCTTCGCATCTTCTCTGTCTCAGAACTGGGGAGCTGCCCACCCCGCACCCCCATTTATATTCCTCTCTCAGGGTTCTGGAGTGGACCATGGATCATGCAAGGATAAAAAGCCAGCCCCAGACCAGGGGAACCCTGGCAACAGCTGGGGGCGGGGGCTGGGCTGGGGTGGGGGTGGGAGGAGCTCTGGCATGTCCCCTCTGGAACCTCCCATCTCCTCTTCTGTGCCCTGGAGCTGATCCCCCAGCATTTGTGTTTTCATTTATTAATTAATTCATGGCTGCAAAGTGGACGTGCAAATCACTGTACAAACAGTGGTGTTCATTTTTAATCACCATCATTACGAGCTTCTCGTTGAACTCAGACTGTGGATTTGCTGAGTCATCAGCCCCACGCTCCTTTCCATTTATGAACATACAGCTCTGAAAAGCAGGGGCTTCAGGAGCTCTGCAATTCTCCGCTGCCTGGAACTGGCCGAGGTCATGGAGGTCATGAGCTCTGCCAGGCCTGGGATGGGTCCCAGCCGGGACTTTTTTGGGTACCGTGTGGCCACACACCCCCTGGGTACCCATGCATCTGCCTTACCCCCCACTCGAACGCTAGCACTGGCATCGGGCAGGTCAGGGTTCACACCTTGGTTCTGTGGGTCCCCAGCCTGCTGTCCCAGGCCACCTCTCTGAACCTCAGATTCTGCGTCAGTAAAAGGGGGACCCACAGCGTGACCTCCAGGGGAACTGAGATTGGTGAGAAGTCCATGTGGATGCCTGACACAGCAGATGGGTGCTGACCCGATGTTTAAGGGCCCAGGTGTCCCGCTCCCAGGTCCCTGGGGCCACCCTTCTCCAAATTTATTATTCCGTCCAGCCCCTGATAAAAGGTTCTTCGGGGTGGGGGCAGGAGACTCCACACCGTGCAGGTGTTGCTGGAGGGGCTTTATGTCTGGTAGGGATGGGCCTGGCTGCTGGAGAGCTGTTGGGGGAGGGCAGAGGGCAGAGGAATCGCCACCCCCCACCCCCGCCGTGACCCTCAGCTGCTGCTCTGGGCCAGGAACAGTGGACCCGCGTGCCCTGCCCCTTTGCTGCTCTTTGTGCCCGAGATGCCGCTTGGCGGGGACAGCTGTTGGTCTCACAAGAGCCACTGGACGTGCAGGGCGGGGATGTCCAACAGCAGGGACGGTCCTGCTGTGTCCCTGCCCCGGAGCTTGGCCTCTGGGAGCCAGCGGTTCTAGGAAATCTGCTCTGGGTGGGGCATCCCCTTCCCCCAGGGGCGCGGACCCTCCCACGTTGCTCATCACGGCCTCCTCCAGTCTTCTGCAACCGCTCAAGTGGCTTTACCCATTTTGCAGATAAACCAAGGCCCAGAGAGGTGAAGCAACCGCTTAAAGCTCATGCAGCAAGTGGGTGTCAGAATGGGAATCTGGAGTCCTGACTGTGTGTGTGTGTGTGTGTGTGTGTGTGTGTGTTAGTGACTCAGGTGTGTCTGACCCTGTGACCCCATGGACTGTAGCCTGCCCGGCTCCTCTGTCATGGGATTCTCCAGGTGAGAATACTAGAATGGGTTGTGACTTCCTCCTCCAGGAGATCTTCCTGACCCAGGGAACAAATCTGCATCACAGGCAGATTCTTTACCGTCTGAGCCACCAGGGAAGCCCAGACTCCTAACTATTGAACCTACTTCAGTCAGTTCAGTTCAGTTCAGTTCAGTCGCTCAGTCATGTCCGACTCTTTGCGACCCCATGAATCGCAGCACGCCAGGCCTCCCTGCCCATCACCATCTCCCGGAGTTCACTCAGACTCACATCCATCGAGTCCGTGATGCCATCCAGCCATCTCATCCTCGGTCGTCCCCTTCTCCTCCTGCCCCCAATCGCTCCCAGCATCAGAGTCTTTTCCAATGAGTCAACTCTTCGCATGAGGTGGCCAAAGTACTGGAGCTTCAGCTTTAGCATCATTCCTTCCAAAGAAATCCCAGGGCTGATCTCCTTCAGAATGGACCGGTTGGATCTCCTTGCAGTCCAAGGGACTCTCAAGAGTCTTCTCCAACACCACAGTTCAAAAGCACCAACCTACTTACTGGACTACAAAACCCCAGGGAGAAAGCCATTCGTGCACTTCTACAGTTGAAAAGAATCAGCGCTCACTGGCTTGGGTGAGCTTCCCAAAGACCACCAGCTCCGTCTGCATGACCACAAGCTCCTCCAGTCAACAAAACTGAAGTTCAAGAGAGGCATCCCCCACCCCATCCAGGCTGGTAAGACTACTAAGACCTCCGTGACCCGAGGCTGTGCCTATGGGCTGGCATGTGGATTGTACTTCTAGCCTGAGAGTCAAAGAAACAGGACATTTGGGGCTCAGGGAATCAGTCCTGGCCCAGGGAATGTCCCAATAGCTTATCTCTTCCAATGAGAGAGAGAGAGAGACTGAGATTTGAAGGTACTACACTGCTGGCTCTGATGTTGAGGGTGGAGGCGCAAGCCAAGAAAACAGCCTCTAAAAGTTGGAAGAGGTGAAAAAAATGAATTCTCCCCTGGAACCCCCAGAAGGAAGGAAGGCCTGCCAGAACCTTGATCCTAGCTCAGTGAAGGCCCTTTCTAACCTCCAGAACTGTGAGACAATACATCTGTGTTGGGATCCCCAGGTGGTACCAGGGGCAAAGAATCTGCCTGCCGAAGAAGGAGGTGCAAATGACTGGGGTTCGAACCCTGGGTCGGGAAGATCCCCTGGAGGAGGAAATGGCAACCCCCTCCGGGAGTCTTGCCTGGGAAATCCCATGGACAGAGGAGCCTGGCAGGCTCCAGTCCACAGGGCCGCAGAGAGTCAGACACTGAAGCCACTGAGCGGGCACACATTTGATACAGTAACAACATGGAAACAGACAGACAGGAAAGCTGTCCGTAACAGGCAGCGGAATCCTACGAGGCAGGACACAGAGGGACTGGGGAAGAAGACCACCTTGGTCTCACCTGGGCAGCAAGGACGGGGGTCCAAGAGGCCATGAAACGGAGGCGAGGCAGGCAGTAAAGGATGGGATCCCCAGCAGCAGCACACAGGTGGATCCGCTTCTGGCCCTGTGCGGCTGGATCCGGCTCTCTGGCTCTTGCGAGACTTTCAAGGAGCTGGCACAAAAAACAGACCTAAAAAGGGACTTCCCTGGCAGTCCAGTGGTTAGGACTCTGAGCTCCGGGCTGAGGGGCAGGGGTTCAATTCCTGGCCAGGAAGCTAAGACCTCACATGCTGTGTGTGGCAACGAAAAAATGAACTGACAGACAAATCCCCCGAAAAAGTCAAGGAGCTGGGAGTTCGGGAAGGGTCTTGAACCTGAGGCCTTGGGAGTCAAGGAAGGAGCCGCCTTTGCAGCCTTGGGTCTGCTCAAGGGTCGAGAGTCACGATAGACCGTAATTGTGAGCAAGGTTCTAGTATCTAGTTCCCACATCTGGAGGGACGCTCCTGCACCCCTCACCCTCACTCAGGGGAGGAAGAGGAAGGTTTCTGTAGAACACAGGCAGCCAGCTGGTCGCAGACACCATGATGGATGAGTCCTCCCTGGCCCGGCCTGGTGCACTCACTTTGATGGATGGGGGCCAAGGTCACAGGTTCGATCTGCCTTTGGGTCAATTGAGTCCAGATGACAAAGTCCATTTTCATCACCAAAGACTGCCCTCTGGTCTGTTATCTCCAAATGATTCTTGGGTCACGGGGCAGACAGACTGGGTGCAGATGGAAAAAACCCTCCAGCCCTGACTGTTGACAGGGAGTCAATGGTGCCCACTTTGTGTGCAAAGCCCAGGGGGTGTGGGTGGCAGGAGTGTGCGAGCAGAGGGCAGCCGCCCCTCCCCACTGCCAGCCTGGACGAAGCATCCTGACCCCCGGGTGGGGGGCTGGGGAAGAAGGCAGGGCCCCGGGCGGCAGGGGGGTGGGGTGGAGAACCTCGCCCACGCTGACCTTCCTGCCTGTCAGACTTTCATCAAACCCACCCAGCTGCCCTTGCCTGTGTTACTCCTTGGCTTGGCCTTGAATTCCATCTCGGGTCCAGGACGACCCGTCTAGATGAACAGCACGTGGGGAGTCACCCCCATCAGCTCGGGACCCATGGATAGGGCATACACAGCAGACACTTATTTTTCTCAGTTTGGGAGGCTGGAAGTCCAAGGTGAAAGTCCCACCTCGGTCGGCTTTTGCTGAAGTCTCTTTGGCCGGCTTCTCACTGTGTGTGTCTTCACATGTGGATAGAGAGTGAGCTCTGGGCTCTGCTCTTATCAAGACACTAGCTTTATCACAGACTGGCCTTCCCTGGTGACTCAGATGGTAAAGAATCTGCCTGCAATGCAGGAGACCTGGGTCCGATCCCTGGGTTGGAAAGCTCCCCTGGAGAAGGGAATAGCAACCCAATGCAGTATTCTTGCCTAGAAAATGCCATGGACAGACCATAGGGTCACCAAGAGTTGGACACGGCTGAGCAACTAACTAAGATGGTAGGTGTTGCAGGAGGGCATCAGAGGGCAGACACACTGAAACCATACTCACAGAAAACGAGTCAATCTAATCACACTAGGACCACAGCCTTGTCTAACTCAATGAAACCAAGCCATGCCTGCAGGGCAACCCAAGACGGGAGGGTCATGGTGGAGACGTCTGACAGAATGTGGTCCACTGGAGAAGGGAATGGCAAGCCACTTCAGTATTCTTGATTGAGAACCCCATGAACAGTATGAAAAGGCAAAATGATAGGATACCAAAAGAGGAACTCCCCAGGTCGGTAGGTGCCCAATATGCTACTGGAGATCAGTGGAGAAATAACTCCAGAAAGAATGAAGGGATGGAGCCAAAGCAAAAACAATACCCAGCTGTGGATGTGACTGGTGATAGAAGCAAGATCTGATGCTGTAAAGAGCAATATTGCATAGGAACCTGGAATGTCAGGTCCATGAATCAAGGCAAATTGGAAGTGGTCAAACGAGATGGCAAGGGTGAACGTCGACATTCTAGGAATCAGCGAACTAAAATGGACTGGAATGGGTGAATTTAACTCATATGACCATTATATCTACTACTGCAGGCAGGAATCCCTCAGAAGAAATGGAGTAACCATCATGGTCAACAAAAGAGTCCAAAATGCAGTACTTGGATGCAGTCTCAAAAACAACAGAATGATCTCTGTTCGTCTCCAAGGCAAACCATTCAATATCACAGTTATCCAAGTCTATGCCCCAACCAGTAACGCTGAAGAAGCTGAAGTTGAACAGTTTCATGAAGACCTACAAGACCTTTTAGAACTAACACCCAAAAAAGATGTCCATTTCATTATAGGGGACTGGAATGCAAAAGTAGGAAGTCAAGAAACACCTGGAGTAACAGGCAAATTAGGCCTTGGAATGCGGAATGAAGCAGGGCAAAGACTAATAGAGTTTTGCCAAGAAAATGCACTGGTCATAGCAAACACTCTCTTCCAACAACACTAGAGAAGACTCTACACATGGACATCACCAGATGGTCAACACTGAAATCAGACTGATTATATTCTTTGCAGCCAAAGATGGAGAAGCTCTATATAGTCAACAAAAACAAGACCAGGAGCTGACTGTGGCTCAGATCATGAACTCCTTATTACCAAATTCAGACTCAAATTGAAGAAAGTAGGGAAAACCACTAGACCATTCAGGTATGACCTAAATCAAATCCCTTATGATTATACAGTGGAAGTGAGAAATAGATTTAAGGGCCTTGATCTGATAGATAGAGTGCCTGATGAACTATGGACGTGACATTGTACAGGAGACAGGGATCAAGACCATCCCCATGGAAAAGGAATGCAAAAAAGCAAAATGGCTGTCTGGGGAGGCCTTAAAAATAGCTGTGAAAAGAAGAGAGGCAAAAAGCAAAAGAGAAAAGGAAAGATATAAGCATCTGAATGCAGAGTTCCAAAGAATAGCAAGAAGAGATAAGAAAGCCTTCCTCAGCGATCAATGCAAAGAAATAGAGGAAAAGAACAGAATGGGAAAGACTAGAGATCTCTTCAAGAAAATTAGAGATACCAAGGGAACATTTCATGCAAAGATGGGCTCGACAAAGGACAGAAATGGTATGGACCTAACAGAAGCAGAAGATATTAAGAAGAGGTGGCAAGAATACACAGAAGAACTGTACAAAAAAGATCTTCACGACCCAGATAATCATGATGATGTGATCACTAATCTAGAGCCAGACATCTTGGAATGTGAAGTCCAGTGGGCCTTAGAAAGCATCACTACGAACAAAGCTAGTGGAGGTGATGGAATTCCAGTTGAGCTGTTTCAAATCCTGAATGATGATGCTGTGAAAGTGCTGCACTCAATATGCCAGCAAATTTGGAAAACTCAGCAGTGGCCACAGGACTGGAAAAGGTCAGTTTTCATTCCAATCCCAAAGAAAGGCAATGCCAAAGAATGCTCAAACTACTGCACAATTGCACTCATCTCACATGCTAGTAAAGTAATGCTCAAAATTCTCTAAGCCACGCTTCAGCAATACGTGAACTGTGAACTCCCTGATGTTCAAGCTGGTTTTAGAAGAGGCAGAGGAACCAGAAATCAAATTGCCAACATCCGCTGGATCATGGAAAAAGCAAGAGAGTTCCAGAAAAACATCTATTTCTGCTTTATTGACTATGCCAAATCCTTTGACTATGTGGATCACAATAAACTGTGGAAAATTCTGAAAGAGATGGGAATACCAGACCACCTGACCTGCCTCTTGAGAAATCTGCATACAGGTCAGGAAGCAACAGTTAGAACTGGACATGGAGCAACAGACTGGTTCCAAATAGGAAAAGGAGTACGTCAAGGCTGTGTATTGTCACCCTGCTTATTTAACTTGTATGTAGATTACATCATGAGAAACGCTGGACTGGAAGAAACACAAGCTGGAATCAAGATTGCCAGGAGAAATATCAATCACCTCAGATATGCAGATGACACCACCCTTATGGCAGAAAGTGAAGAGGAGCTAAAAAGCCTCTTGATGAAAGTGAAAGAGGAGAGCGAAAAAGTTGGCTTAAAACTCAACATTCAGAAAACTAAGATCATGGCATCCGGTCCCATCACTTCATGGGAAATAGATGGGGAAACAGTGTCAGACTTTATTTTTTGGGGCTCCAAAATCACTGCAGATGGTGACTGCAGCCATGAAATTAAAAGATGCTTATTCCTTGGAAGAAAAGTTATGACCAACCTAGATAGCATATTCAAAAGCAGAGACACTACTTTGCCGACTAAGGTCCGCCTAGTCAAGTCTATGGTTTTTCCTGTGGTCATGTATGGATGTGAGAGTTGGACTGTGAAGAAGGCTGAGCGTCGAAGAATTGATGCTTTTGAACTGTGGTGTTTATTGGAGAAGACTCTTGAGAGTCCCTTGGACTGCAAGGAGATCCAACCAGTCCATTCTGAAGGAGATCAACCCTGGGTGTTCTTTGGAGGGAATGATGCTAAAGCTGAAGCTCCAGTACTTTGGCCACCTCAGGTGAAGAGTTGACTCATTTGGAAAAGACTCGGATGCTGGGAGGGATTGGGGGCAGGAGGAGAAGGGGACGACAGAGGATGAGATGGCTGGATGGCATCACGGACTCGATGGACGTGAGTCTGAGTGAACTCCGGGAGATGGTGATGGGCAGGGAGGCCTGGCGTGCTGCGATTCATGGGGTCGCAAAGAGTCGGACACGACTGAGCGACTGAACTGAACTGAGCAACTAACACACACACCCACTCTTGTGACCTCATCTAAGCCTAATCATCCCCCCAAGGCCCCACTTCCTGATAACCACCCGCTCCATGCAGCCACCTTTTAATACACCTCAAATCTGACCCCAGGATGAGAAATCAGAAAACCACCTCCGTGGGATTGCTACTCTGAGAAGACCCTCAGAGTTACCTGTTACTGGCTAAGATGAAGAGCCAGCTTTCTGAATTAAGGTTGGTAACAAGATGCAAGTATGTCCATTTACCTCCCAGAAGGCTCCATAAACATTTTTATACTTTGAATTTAAAAAAAAAAAGTGACCTAGAAACCTTTTTAAATTGGGATTTTTCCCTTTACTTTTTATTTATTTTCACTTTTGATCTTCACTGTGTCTTTGTGGGGAGGTGCTGTGCTGGGTCTTACTTGCTCTCTGGGCTGCTCTCTACCGGCTGCGAGCAGGGCCTGCCCTGCTTTGTGGTACAGGCTTCTCGTTGCCCAGGCTCCAGGACAGGCGAGCTCCGTAGCTGTGGATTTTAGCCGCTAGAGCCCAGGCTCAATAGTTGTGGCACACGGGCTTAGCTGCTCCTTGGCACGTGGTTTTTCCCCAGACCCAGGATCGAACACCTGCCTTCTACATTGGCAGGCAGATTCTTCACCACTGAGCCATCAAGGAAGCCCCTGGCCTTGATTGATTTATTTTTTTAAAAAAGGAATTCCCTGGCGGTCCAGTGGAACCACCCAGCGCTTTCACTGCAATGGGCCAAGAATAAGAAAAGGTATCCCACCACTCTGATAAGAGCTGTGGTTTTCATTACCACGGGGATGTTCAGCAATGTCGGGGGCCATTTTGGACCGACGTGGGGCATGGGTGGCTGGGGATACTCCCAGCATGCAGTGGGCAGAGGCCAGGGACTCACCTGGCTCACCTGTTCACATCTCTACGGGGTGTGGGACAGCTCCCGACAACGAAGAAGGATCCAGGCCCCCACGTGCCCACAGTGCTGAGGCTGAGAAATCCCGCTCTGTCTGGAAGAATCGAAACTACCTCTCTCGGATGAATGATTGGGTGGTTTGGGCCTGGCCCTCCATAGAGTTCGTTTTATTGATCTGTGCCTTGGCATCAAGCCCTTAAGCAGACACGCAGAGATGGCGTTTGCGTGACTGAATGTGTTAGGAGGCTGTTTGCCTTTTTCTTTTTAACTTTTTATTTTCTGTTGGGGTATAGCCAGTTAGCCGTGTTGAGATAGTTCCAGGTGAACAGTGAAGGGACGCCGCCATACAGATACGTTTCCATTCTGTTACGAGACTGTACTGGGGACACTGGCTGCAGCCCTGCCCTCTTATCTCACAAGAACCCCTCTCAGAAAGAACTCAGTGTCAGAAAAAGCCGCTTCTGGAATTGTTCCAACCGCGTGGCCTTTGTGAGTCTAGTACCGGGGGGATTTCCCTCTTCGCTTTGACTGGTAGGAAGCTCAGAGCCCGCTCTGCAGTTCACGCTGGAGCACACTTCTATGTTCCACCCTCTTGGTTCAGTTTGTTCCAGCCTAGTTTTTTCTCTGATCTATTTTTATCCCATTGTATTTTACATATTTTTGTAAGCTGCCTCTAATTCCTTGGGGGAACAAAGCAGGATAAAAAAAAAAAAAAACCCCACAAAATTCAGCAGGGCCCAGTGGCCTTGGCTTTTTCTTTTAAACATATATAACATAGTGAGTGTCACTTCAGTGTTGGAGATCCCGGGAAGGCAGCTCTCCGGCTCCTCCTGTCTCCTCCTGGGAGTCTTGGAGAACAGAAGCTCCGTGTGTAAGAGCAACAGGCTTCAGCGGCAAAACCTCCAACCTCCATCTGCCTGCAAATACCTCCCCTCCCCTGAAGCCTTCTCCCCAGCTCCCATCTGGCTGTTGGCGGGAAGCCACAGGGCCCCAGGAGCCTTCGAAAGGGAAGTCGATCGACAAGCTCACCCGCTTTCACTCCTGACTTTGCTCTCTTGAATCTTTTCTTTTCATTCTTTTTTTTTTTTAATTGAGGTATAGTTGATTTACAGCGTTGTGCCAATCTCTTCTGTACAGCAAAGTGACTCAGGTATACATATATTCTTTTCTAAATATTCTTTTCCACTATGATTTATCCAAGAAGATTGGATAAGCTTGTTTGTTTTTCAATATTTACTTATTTTGGCTGTACCAGGTCTTAGTTGCGGCATGCAAGCTCTTGGTTGAGGCATGTGGGATCTAGTTGCTTGACCAGGGATTGAACTGGGTCCCCCGCCCTGGGAGCTCAGAGTGTTAGCCACCGGACCACCAGGGAAGTCCCAGGACCTTGTTTATCCACACTTTCCTGCGTCTTGACTCAGGGTCTTTGGGGTCTAGGGATACTCTTGTTGCTGATCAGTCACTCAGTCATGTCTGACTCTTTGCAGCATGGACTGCAGCACTCCAGGCTCCCCTGTCCTTCACTGTCTCTTGGAGTTTGCTCAGATTCATGTCCATTGAGTCAATGATGCTATCAAACCATCCCATCCTCTGCCACCCTCTTCTCTTCTTAGGGGCATTTTGCATGTAGGTTATTACTGCAAGGGAGGGGCCATGCCAGGCAGGGTCCCCACCTGAGTGTGGACTCTGGACATTTGGGAGGCGGCCGTGTGAAAGCCAAGTTGAGACAGGGAAGGGTGAGGGTGTCAGGTACCCCTGGAAAAGCCAGCCCTGCCCCCTTCTGCCACCCTGGCAACCAGCACGCTCCTGGCTCTGCCCCACGCAGTCCACCTGGTCAGGCTGTGCCTCGTCTGTCACACCAGAGCCAAGCCAGCCCAGTCCACCTCCCAGGGTCTGCTCACAAGACTGCAGCCAGTCTGCCTTCTCCAGCCTCTGTCTTCCCATCTGTAGAATGGGTGGAGGTGGGCGGTGAACCAGACCCTAAAAGGTGCCGATCCTTAGAACGCCCCTCTCTGCATGTGTCCTGACCCCTTCTTCTTCTTTTAGTCTTGGTTGTGGCATACGAGATCTTTAGTGGTGGCACGGGGGATCTAGTCCCCTGACCAGGGATCGAACCCAGATCCCCTGCAGTGGGAGCAAGGAGTCTTAGCCACTGGACCACCAGGCAAGTCCATGTCCTGACCCCTTTTATCCCTTTTCTATTTCTTGTGTCCATCTCCTGGGAACATGGCGCAACCCTGGTGAAGAGGAGGCGGTGGCTGGGGTGTGAGAATGGAGTCAAAGGGAAGCCCTCTGGCACCAGCCTGGTCCCCAGCCAGGAGGAGGGCGCGAGGCTGTGGCTGGAGACAGAGGCCAGCCCCAAGCAATGCCAGGAAGGGCAGAGGCACCACCGGCAGGGGCACCACCTGCAGAGCCCTTTGGACGATGTGAAGCGGCAGTAGCTGCTGAAAAGGTCCTGGCACCGCCAGCCCCTCCCCTGGCTGCAAACACACCCCTCTTCCTCTTGGGCACACCCCGACCAGCCCAGCTGTCAGCTCAGCCTTTCTGCACCACTCTGCCCAGTAGGTCACTGGCCCCACCTGGTCATCCCAGGCTCCAAAGTGGACATCACCAGGTTAGGATGGATAGTGGTTGCAAGCAAGGGCTTTGGAGCTGGTGCCTGGTCCATATCCACCTCCTCCACTTTCCAGCCCAGTGGCCCAGCAGCAGTCTTACGACACACACAGCCCTCACATGATCACAGCAGAGCCGTATGCACCCAGCAAAGAGCAGAGCCCCTCGACAGATCGGGGAGGCTGAGGGGAGGCGCCTTGGCGGTGGCTGGACCAGGGCGGGGTTCGTCCTAACGCATCTCTGAGCCGTGACTGCAGCCCTGCCTGGTGCAGGTTTTGGGGGTTGCATGTAATTTTCGGAAATGTTAGCTGCCATCTGAATTAAAATTACTGAGTTATTACCCAGAGAGAGTTTCCAGCTCTTGCTTTGAGCTGTCAGAGGTAGAGGGAGCCCTACAAAGGAGCTCAGAGAGAGAGATGCTCCATGGGGGTCCTAGGCTTCTCAGAGGCCAAAGGGGAGAAAGGACCACCCCCCACGCCCCCCAACAACTGCCCTGGCAGCCCCAGAGAAGCTCTGGTTCATCTGTTTGTATAATACCTCACGACAAAAACAACTGTGGTTTTCTTTTTTTTTTAAGTTGAAAGCGACTGAACTAGAACCTAAATTTTAAAGATGGAGAAACTAAAACCGCCCAGAGGGAACAGAATGGGCCCAAGGCCACACGACGAACCAAGGTCCTCGCTGCTGGCTGGGCTGGTCTTGCCTGGTTATCCTACACTTGTCTGGTGGGCGCACTGGGCCCCGGTCGGAAAGCATGCTTCCGAAGTGTGGGTCCAGCCGGGCCTCTGCAAGCCCCCGGGTGGTCCTGAACTGTCAAGGAGCAGGTCTGCAGCTTTGGGGGAGGGGCTGGCTGCTCCCAGCCCCTCAGGGATCTGGGTGAGCGGCTGCGGGTGCAGTGGGCGGCTGGGGAGGGCAGGTACACGATGTCTCAGAGGCATGGCCCTCTACACCTGCTTGAGCCTTTGCTAACAGGGCATTCCTCTCTCCAATGCCCCCGGAGCTGGGAGACCCATCATTCCCGCTGGGCTTGGATGTCCCCCCACAACCCGGGCCACCACCCAGCCTACTCATAACTTCATGCCTCTCATTACCTCTAATGAGCCAGTCTAGGGACAGAGGGACTTGGCGACATTTTAATAACGCTTCTAATTGCTCCCCAGGAGAATGATGAGCACATGCCTGAATTTCTCCCCGGGACAGGGGCAGGGTTTCCCGAACTCAGATCTCAGCCACGCCGGGCCCCTAGGTGGAAAGGAGGGCTTTGGAGGGGCAGAGGCAGCCCCACCCAGGCTGACAGTCGTGCCCTAGGGATGCGCCCATGCAGAAGGGAAGGGGTGAGCGAAGGGCTGACTGCCGGGCTCCCGGGGTCCCACTCGGGGCTGACACACCCCAGCTTCACTTCCTCAAGTCACGAAGCTTCGAGGAGCGTGGAAAGGGTTTCCAATCAGCCCTGTTGACTCTGCCACTTGGTGACAGTGGAGAAGGTGGCCCCGTGGCCTCTGGAGCACGTCTCTGCTACAAAATGGGGACACCAGAGTCTGCCTCCCAGGCCAGGAGATTGAAAGGAGACCACACCTCCATAAGGGGATTCGCCAGGTCAGATGGGGAAAGGGAGGAAGGGCAGGGAGGCCCCTTTGCTGACTTGGCTTTTGTGTCCTGGTGCTGACAGCTCCCGCGCAGGTCAGGTACCTCCCTGGGTTTAGGAACAACTCGGTAAACACATGGCTCAGTTGTGTCCGATTCTTCGTGACCCCGTGGACTGTATGTAGCCCGCTGGGCTCCTCTGTCCGTGGGATTCTCCAGGCCAGAACACTGGAGTGGGTTGCCACGCCCTCCTCCAGGGGATCTTCCAAACCCAGGGATTGAACCCAATTCACTGCAGGCGGATTCTTCACTGTCTGAGCCAACAGGGAAGTCCTGAGAGCAGCAAGATTCCCATTTAACAGACAAGAACAAGGTACAAAGCAGAACGGTGACTGAGTGCCTGGGGACCCCAGCTGGTGAGCGGCAGCTCAGACACCAAATTCCAGAGATCCCAAGAGCCTGCCTGGGCAAACAGGCGCACAAGGCCGAACCCTTCCAGAAACTGGAGAACTGTGCAGGAGGAGCAGGGCCCCGAGACAGAGAAGCTACCTCAAGCCCCCGAGAGCCATGGGGGCTCGGGCTGCCACAGGTCCCCCATCTGCACCCTCCTATCTACCCTCCCCCACATCCTGAGATAACCCCAACTCCAAAAGCAGAGACAGAACACCAGGCATGCCGTGGAGCCTTTTATTTTCCTGTTTCCTTGCTCTTTTAACATTTTCACGGAAAAAAAATGTACAGTTTGGAATCTGGAACTGACCACTGTCTAGATGGGTGTCAGGGCAGCTGGTGGGGGGGCAGGGGGCTGCACAACTGGAAACCAGGGGGCACCTGAGGGCACTCCCTCCATTCAAAAACTAAGCTACAGTCTGAGTGCGTGTCTGCCTCCGCCCCGGCTGCACCGGTGCTGGTTCTGTCTGTCTGTCCCCCTCCCTCCCTTGGCTACAAGGGCACGCGGGGAGGTGAGTCAGCTTGAACTCTGGAGGCTCACACCCAAGCTCAACTCAGGGACACAGGGAAATCCGAATTTCAGAACGAAAAACACTAACTCTGTAGTCTAAGTATGTGCCAAATAAGTCACAGGGCATACTTACACTAAAGAGAGTATCCTCTGCACGCCTGAGATTCTAATTTAACTCAGCATTCTGTTTTTCGTTTTGTTGCTAACTCTGGCAACACTCTGCCCTTGTGGCTGTTGACTCAGAGGTGGGGAAGGGGGTTCCCTGGTCAGAGGCTTGAGAGAGGAAGGGGAAGTAGTCAGTCCCGGGCTGGGGGAGGGGGAAGGAACAACCCAATTCAAAGAAAGCTTTTATACCCCGCCCCCGCCCCCCCTAGGAATGACAGCTCTTTTAATAATCATTTTCCAGAAATTTCCTACACTGGCTGCCTGCCCAGTTGTTAATAGCTATGGGGGAGGGGGCCAGGGAAAGACACACGCAGACCACCCCCTCCCACCCCATACAGCTCTAAATAAAGTTTGGAAGCACTTAGTATAAACGTCTTTTCCTAAAAGGGTTCGTCTTCCTCCCGGTGGCGGGTCTACAAACACCGCTTCAGGTATTGCTCTAGAAAGATTTAAACACAAGAGCCAACAGACCCAGAGGGACAGAGTCAGGGCTGTGGCCTGGTCTCTTGTCATCCTGGAAGGCCCCGTCTTGATTGAAAATTCAAGCCGCCTGGAGCGCTCCATCGGTTCTGCATCCTGTTCTCTGTCCCCGGAAGGGGTCGCGTTTAGTGTATACTTTAGGTCCGCTTTGCCTCCAAGGGGTTCCCCGTTGCAGACGACCTGGCACAACATTTATTCTGATGGCCACTGCCAGTCACGGCAGAAACGCTGGGACAAAAGAGGCGAGTCAGCTGTCCTCAGCCCTGGTGCCCCCGCTGCCCTGTTATTGCCGCACATGGCAGGGACTCGGGTTGCCAGCGAGCATCCACAGGAGGCCTGGGGGGCGGGGAGAGCTGGTGTCTCCTGCACGCACGCAGCCCTGTCCTAAGAGCTCTGGGGCAGGGCAGGGTGTGCAAAAAAAAAAGTCAGGCACCCAAGCCAGATGCAAGTCCTCCTGGGCCCCCACGGTCGGCACGCACCCCTCATCCATGAGGCCCAGGGTCAAAGCCTTGGCTGCCTCCGCGGCGTGGCTGGGGGCAGGGAGGGGACCACGCCCAGAGACCCCCACCTCCGGGCAGCCTCACACTCGGATCTCATCCTCCTCCTCCTCGTCCATAAAGGAGAACTCGGGGTCGGGCGACTGTGCAGGGAGGGCAGCAGGGGTGCGGTCCGGCCCCCGGAAGGCCGGGCTGCGCTCCTCCAGGACGCCCGACGTGCAGCTGGACAGTGAGCTGCTGTCTCGCGTGGTGTGGCTGCCTGCGCTGCGAGCCGAGCCAGGGCTGGGGGCCGCCGCCGCCGCCCACCCCTCATCCTGCAGGGTGCGAGTGGGCACGTCTGGGTCCCCCTCACCTTCCTGCCCTGCCGCTCGGGGCGCTGGGGCTGGGATGCCAGCTGGGTCCCCGTCACCATGGTAATCGCCGTCCTCTGGTGCCCCCTCCGGCTCCCACTCACCCCCCTTGTCCATGACGCTGAGCACGTCGCCCAGCATGGAGGGCCCCAGGTCGATGTGGAAGGACATGATGGACTCAGCATGCTTCAGCCCGAAGCTGGCCTTGGGCACCATGGGCAGATCCGCCAGGTCCCCAAAGGCCTGCTCCTCCAGGAGTGGGTCTGGGGAGTGCGGGGCGGCGGCCCCGTTCCGCCGAGGCGCCGCCTCCTCTAGGCTGCCCTCCGCGCTGGCCTTTTTCACGGGGCTGGACGACAGGCTCTTGGGCAGCTTGCTGGAGCCCTTCTCCGTGGCTTCCTTCTCGTTCAGCTGCGGCAGGGACATGGCGTTCTTGACGAAGAGAGCCGAGTCCCGCAGGGAGCCCAGCACGTCCCGCTGCTCCCTGTCTCCCCGGGTCACCGACTGGGACCGCTTGCTGGCCCGGAACTTGCGGGACAGGAGGCTGCGCTTGGAGGACGAGGAGGAGGAGGACGGGGCCTGCTCATCCACAGACTCGCCATCCAGCTCCCCGGCCTTGCTGTTGAGGAAGGAGGTGTCCCCGAAGGCATCCCCCGCCCGGCCCACGTGCATGGTGTGGCGGAAGTCGCCCAGCGGGGCGCTGATCATCTCGGCCGTGAGGTCCACCCGCGAGCGGCGCTTGGAGTGCACCGAGCTGGACACCAGCTGCTTGAGGATCGGCATCTTGCTGGGGTGGAGGACACAGGGGGGCCCTCCCAAGGCAGCAGGTGGATCGGGGGTCAGAGGTGAAGTCCGGTGGAAGTGGATCGGGAGTCAGAGGTGAAATCCGGCGGGGGCGGATGGGAGAGGCGGGGGTCAGAAGTGGATCAGGGGGTTGGAGGTGGATTGAGGCTCAGAGGTGAAGTCCGGCGGAGGTGGATCCAGGGGGGTCAGAGGTGAAGTCCGGCGGAGGTGGATCGGCAGCCAGAGGTGAAGTCCGGCGGCCAGAAGGGGCAATGAGGAGAAGATCACAGGGCTGCAAGAAAAACACAGCAGGGCAAGGGTTAACCCAGCTGTCTCCCCAGCACCAGAGCCCATCCGGCCCAGGGGCTGCCATTTACACCTCCTCCTCCCACCCAAGTGAGACAGTGTGAAATAAGCCAGCGATCAAATTCGGAACCCTGCCAGCTCCCTCCTGCACAGGCTCTGGGGCTAAGCCAGCGCCCTATGGAGTTCAGGTAGCCACTGACATGCCTGTCCTGATGCTAGAGAGAGAGCCGCTCTGTCGTCTCAAGGACCCTGTCTCCCCCCACCCCACCTGGATGCTGCCAGCTAGTGGGGGAGGTGCAACAGGCTGGCAGCAGACTAGGGAGGGACTTGACTACTGCAAACGACCAGTCTGGAGACAAGCTGTAAGTTCTTCCTGCTGGTGCTGCTAAGTCGCTTCAGTCATGTCCGACTCTTAGCAACTCCATGGACTGCAGCCCCCCAGGCTCCTCCATCCATGGGATTTTCCAGGCAAGAGTACTGGAGTGGTGTGCCATTGCCTTCTCCAGTTCTTCCTGCTGGCTGACCTCAATCCCTGTGCAGTTAGTGGACGCCTCAGCCTGAGTCACAGCCCTGAGAGAAGGGGTAGGACAGGACAGGCCCCAGGGAGGCAGGGCAGACACCGCCATGGACCTGGGCAGCCCGGCTCACTCTCTGAATCAGAATGAGGGTGGGGCCGCCAGGAACCACAGAACCAGCTCCCCAGCCCTCCGGTTCTCACTGGGTGTCCCAGAAGTGAGGACCCCGCCTGCCGCACCTCCTCCGTGGGGCACTGAGCTCTGCCAAGGGTCCACCCTCTGCCTGCATCTCAGGGACCAAGACTGGGAAATGCTGTTTCTTTAATCATTAGGGGTGCACAGGGCGGTAGGGACTAGACAACTGCAGACACCCCCAACCCCCAGGATGTTTAACCTGAATCAAAGAACATCCTGGGGGAGCCTAGGAGAGCCTCTGAAAGCTCGTACCCCCAGCCACGCGACTCCCGGCAAGGACCAAGGTGAAGTCCGACGCTGAAGCCAAACCAGCCCAGCAGCCCAGGGCTGAGCAGAGCGGGGAGAGGTGGGTTGCCTCTGGCAACTCAGGACGCCCCACAGCGTTTCCTCCTCACTCTTGATTCTGCCCCAGGCTAGCCGCCACATCCCACCTGGCCCTGCTTCCCCTTCCCCCATCCTTCACCTTCTGGCTAAAACAGCCCGCCCAGGACCACCCAGCACAGACCCCCCTATCTGGTGCCGGGTCCCTACCTCCCTCCTCGCCTCTCCCTGACCCCTGTGGTCTGCCCCAGCCCTGAGCTTGTCTCCTGGACTCCGAACTGGACACAAACAGTCCCCTGCCTGGAACACTGGTCCCCTGGCTCACCCAGCATCCTCAGGGCTCAGCTGAGATGTCACTTCTTCCAGGAAGCCTGCTTTAGCCCAGTGAGATCCCCCAGCCTCCTGGTCCCCCAGCCCCCGCACCGCGGATGGCCCTGGCCCCAGCAGGCACTGGCTGTGTCGTTCTATAGCTGCTGGCTGGACTGTCATCTCCCCACCAGACCATGAGCTTCCGGAGGGTTGCAACAGGCCCGTCGCCACTGAAGCCCGTCTGGCAGTTCTTGGCACAGTCGGTCTCCAAACACCTGTTGAAAGGCCACCACCCACCCGAGTCTCTGGGTTGCTGCCTTTCTGCCTTCCTGAGCCCAAGGACAATGACACCTCAGCCTACAGCTCTGGGGCTCCGGGCCTGACCTCTCTGAGCCCTCGCACTCCCCCCCACCACGCGCTCCTTCCTTGTTCCTTGTCCTGCGGTGGACGCCCAGCCTGATGGTTCCCCTGCTAGCACGTGCCCCCCCGCCCCGCCCCCAGGCAGTCTCAGCACTCGTCACTCCAGCCAACAAAGTTCTCCGGGGCCGGCAGGCAGCAGGAGCCAGGCACTGGGGCTCACCTGCCACATGGGTGACGCAGGCTGGCAGAGTCAGGTGAGGACGTCTCTGAAAGCCCTTGAGGTGACCCCCCCTCCTCACCAGACCCTTAGGAAAATTTGCTTCTGCCACCCCTGACCTCACCCATCCCTATACCCTGGGATCTGACCTCTAAACTATCAGACGTGGAGCCGCTAGACCAGGTTTTGACAAGTGTTTTCCATGAAGGTTCAGACAGCAAAGATTTTCAGCTGTACGGCAGTTACGGTCTTGTTCTCAGCTACTCAAATCTGTCTTTGCAGTGGTAGGAAAGCAGCAGTAGGCTGTATGTAAACAAATGGGCGTGGCTGCGTCCCAATAAAACTTTATTTATAAACACAAGTGGTGGGCCAGATTTGGGCCATAGTTTGCTGCTGCCTACAGTAGACGCAGGGCCATCCCTTCCACATTTATCCAGCAGAGAGTCATCGTATGTGACTCTTGGGGGCAGCAATGGGGTCTCAGGCCAACTTTAGGGAAAACTCTTTGGCTAATCGAGAGTGGAGTGTGTCAGTTTCAGAACTGTTCACATTGAAGGAAATCAGATCAGGTCTCTAAGGCACTCTGGATGCTAGAGGATCCCACAGGCTTCCGCTGCCATCAGGGCAGTGAGGCAAGAAGAAAAGGTGAGGGTCTGTGTCCTCAACCTGCCTGCAGCTCTGCTCCTGCCTCTGGTCACAGAAGCCTCGGCGCTCAGCACAAGTGCTTCATTTTCTGGATGAGAAAACAGGCTCACTGCAGCGAAGTGACTTATCCAGGTTTATGTGCCAAAGGGCAGAGCTGGGCTGGAGGCCGGCCTCCTGCTCCAGGCCTCTTTCTGCTCCATGCCAGGCCTCTTTCTGGCCTTTGGTGGGTAGCACTTCCCGTTAGGGACCATTTCCAACTCCCTTCCCCGACTGCTGGCTGGAGAAAGTACCCGTCATATCGCAGAGACGCTGACCCTGCTGATACCTGGAGCCTGAGAGTCCTCGGTGGTGGGGGCTTATCCCGCTTCCTGTAGGCTGTCTGGCCGCATCCCTGGCCTCTACCTGCCAGATGCCAGCAGCACCCCTTCCTCCGCTATGACTGTGACAACCAAAGCCTCTCCGGATGGGCCGAGTGTCCCCCGGTGGTGGGGGCGCGGGAGCACCTGGGTTGAGAATCCCAGTCCTGGAGTGAGAGTGTGTATGCCTGCTCAGGCAGGAAAAAAAAGCGGGGGGTGGGGGTGGGAGGAACAGGGGAGGAGATGAAAAGGATCCCAGCTGTGGGATCTGTGACAGGAACCTCCAGGGTTGTGTAAGAGTCTCAAGCTAACAGCAGGAATCCCCAGGCCCAGGGAGCAACGTCAGGGGCTGCGGTTTCCCTGAGCTCAAGTGCTTGTTCGAGAGAGCGGAAAGGAAACCGCAGGCCCCGCTGCCCAGGACTCAGCCGGGATGGTGTGGACCGCCGTGGCCCCCCGCAGGGGCCAGGGGTCCCAGCCATCGTGGCTCCAGGACAGGAAGGGTCCCCACCATCCTATCACCCTCTGCCGGGACATTCTCAAGGGGAGAGCTAGAGGTCAGGGTTCAAGGGGCCGGCAAGGAGAGCCCTAGGCCCCTGCACAGCCCTGCACCCCAGGAAGGCAGGGCAGGTCTGGCCAGCGCTTATCTGCCACCCCTGGTCTCGCTGCCTGGGGGTGGGGACGAGGGTTTGTGGCTCCTGAGAAACCAAACCATCTTCGACCTCCAGCATGAGAACACCCCATGTCCTAAGAGAGGGGGCCTAGGTGGAGTCACCCACTGGGCACCCTGCCCAGGAAGGAGGACCCGCAGGACCCAGCAGCCCTGGGGCCCTACAGCTGCAGCTTCAGGACTAGTCAGAGCCCACTCACTGGGCTGTTTCAAATCTCTGGTCTTACGGCACCCTCATGACACTGTCAGCCTAAGCTCTGAACAGGGAGCAACCTGGGGGTGAAGAGCTGAAACTCTGAGGATAAGAACAAGCAGGTGGTCTGCACCAGGTTGGGGGGCGATACTGAGTGCCACCCAGAAGGGGACTGTGCCCAAGGGCACCGTGGCCTCAGGAGGGGGCTCTGCTAAGCCCTGTGACTCAGCTCAGGGGAAGTGGCTAAAATAGGCAGCCACTCCCCATGGCACACCCTGGGCGGGACGCCCCCGCCCCTCTCCTCACCCCGGAAGCCACATCCCACTTTCCTGGCCGAGCAAGGGAAAACAGAGCCACATCTTGCCTCTCTCCCTGATGCCCTCGCCTCCTCTGGAATCCGATTCCTCTCCTCTTGGCCCACTGAGCACAGGGCAGGCCAGGCCAGGACCCTGGTTGGATCGACTCTAACCACACCTTCTGTCGTCCTCCCTGGCAGGCTGTCCAGAGGGCACTTCCCCACCTCATCACTAGCCCAGCGGCTCCCAGACAGACCTGAGCTCCTCCAGGGCAGCCGGACAGGCCTCCCAGTGTGCAGCTGGCCTGTAAGCTCACCGGGTACACAGAGGACTCACATTTCCACGCCCACAGCCACAGCCACCCGCCCCCTCCAGCATTTCTGCTTCTAACCACCCAGGCCATCCCCAAGCAACGCGGCTGGACAGAAGGGGGCATTCGAGCTCAGTTGTGCTCTGGGTTGGATACAAGAAGCTTTTTCAGGCAGAGACGAAGGGAAGCAGGAATTCAGGGCAAAGAGGATGGTGCTTGGACAAGGCTATGGTTGTGGAGATGGACAGGGCCAGGATGAAAGTGTGGCAAAGGAGCTGGGCGAGGCGGGGTGTGCTAGGGTTAGGACACATCCAGGGCCGGGTTTGGAGGTGGATACCCCAGGGCCTGAGCATCCCGATGGGGGAGGAGACGGAGGACAGACTCCCAGGGGAGCTGGAGCCCAGCGGGGGCGTCTCACCTGGTAGGCCAGGGGCTTTTCACTTCGGGGGTGCAATCAATGCTGTACCGGGAAGAAGCTGACTTTGCAGAATGGGGCGGGGCAGTGGGGTTGTGCTGAGAACATCCGACAGCTGGAAGAACACGCTGCAGGGGATTGTGCAAGAAATGCGGGCGCCAGGGGGGCCATGGGCGCCCCGAGGCTCTGTCGCTTTCTGAAATGCTCACCCGCCTTATCCTGAGAAGATAAGGAGTCCCAGAGAAAGCGGAAGACTGCTTTATTCCAACAGCCGGCCGGCCGGCGGCAGAGGGAACCTACGAGACTTTGGGAGCTTTGATGCCTGTTGCTACATAGGGCTGGAGGGACTTCGGCGGGGCCGTGGGGTCACTTTTGCTGCCTTGAGTGTATCTGGAAACTTTTCGTCCCCTCACTAACACTGCCAGCAGCCCTCTCTATTTGAAAGTCTGCTGTTGCCACAAGGATGTTAAGAAGCCCTGTCTTAAAATAATTTGAGCCTGAATGGCCACAATTAAATTAAGGGAAGGAAAGAAAAAAAAAAGCCCAGGATGGAAGCACGAAATATCATTATTATAACTCCTGTACCCCTTGTGTATCTGCGGAGCAGCCATCTCGGAGATGAAGAGTCTAAATTAAGAGATTTGCCCTGGGGTCATGGACAGAAGCCAGGGCTTTATTCCCACAGCCCAGCTCCCATCACTAAAACAGTGATGCATGACCCAGAGTGTGGGGACCTCAGCACATTAAAGCATGGAGCCTGTAATCTCTATACACATGCACACAGACATATATTTTATAGATTATAAATGAGGCTATTGTCAATCCATGCATCAGTTAATAGGTTTGAGTTTTCCTTAAAAAAAAAAAAGCCAAAATACAACATAGTAGTTCTTGTGTTTTTCTTCCCACATCTCGGTGGATTTTTTATTTTTTTGGTTACAAAAAAAATATTTTGGCCATGCCACATAGCACGTGGGATCTTCGTTGTCCAACCAGGAATCGAACCCACACCCCCGGCACTGAGTCTTAACTGCTGGACCACCAGGGAAGTCCGTCAGTGGATTCTGTGTGCACCCCTGGGGGTGGTGCTACAGGATGGTACCCACAATGTCACGTGACACCCACAGACCCATCCACAATGCCTTCAACTTCAGAGATTGCCAAGACTGAGAGAGGAAGGACAGCCCAGAGATGATCCCATCCAGTGGCCTTGACTGGGACTTTGGGGTGGAGAAGAGTACTTGCCCAAGGCCACCGAGCTGGTGGGGAACCCAGGGCGTGCTGACGCCCAGGCCCCCGTCTCCCAGTCTCGATAGGTCCTCGCAGATAACATGGGCTTTGACTCACTCCAGGCATGGCGCTAGGCCTTCTTGAGTCTGTTACCATCTTGGTGGCACTGAGCCAGGAAAGGGAAAGAGGAGGACTTCCCTCCCACTGAACAGCAGGTACCAGGTGCCACCAGGCAGGGAGGGAGGTACAAAACCCCAGCCCAGGAGCTGCTCAGAGTCAAAATGACCCCAGGACGAGATGGTCTTGGGGCATCGTCAATTATGGAAGTTTTTTTAAACACTCAACTTTAAATCCAGAAGGATCCAGGAGCCTCCACAGTGGGAAACGCACCCTCTGGAACTATTTCAGAGCAGAAAAAAGTCCCCAACACAGATAGCCACTGACGCCTCATTCATAATATCAAGAGACTGGAAACAGCCTAACACCCAGCAATGAGAAAATGGTTGAGAAAACAAGGACACATTAACCCAACAGATTACCTGCAAGCACAACAAGCAGTCTATGAAGACCACGCAGGACGTGGAAAACGGATCACCAATCGACCTCAAGCAGAAGGAGAAAAAGGCAGAACTTAGACTTGTTTACGTGCAGTGATCGCAGACGGCACACACATACGCATTCTCGAAGAAAGGCAAAAGGGCAGGCAGAGAAATTAAAGGAGTGACATCAGGCTGGAGAGGAAAATGGGCTTTTGTAAAAAAAAAAAATAGTTTCCTTTAATGTGGCAGTGCTGTTTTGATAATAATAATAGTAAAAATCCCAAAGCATCAAAGGCTTAAGGAAAAAATTTTAATTTCCAAACCAGCTTTAAACTATCAGATTCTCAGGCTCCCGCAGCTGCAGCCCATACAAGGCACTGTGTGGGGGCTGGGAGGAGAAGGGCAAGGGCGTGGGGCTCAGGCCACATACTCTCAAATCAAACGATCAAAAAATCTCCCGTTGATGTCTGTCCTCTTTCTCTCTCCCTCCCCCTAAATCCGCACCTCCCCCAGAAGGACAAGTTTATCACAAGTTTATTATGTCCTCGTTTTAAACTGCCTGGGAGGACAAAGTGGGCAGCCTATTAAACTAGGTGGCAGGGGAAATAGGGAGCTTAGGACCCACTCCCTGCCCCCAAGAACCCGCTTTCCAACAACTAGCAATTCAGAAATGACAACCTCCACCTCCCACCTGGGAGACTGGCCAATTTCCAGTGACACGAAAGCCCAGAGCTGGAGGCCAGCCTCTCACAGTGGCCATCCCCCAGTGGTACCCTGGGCAGGGGGCAGTTTGGTCCCTGTTGCTTCCACAGCCAGCTCGGGTCTCCTGATGGCTACCAGAGAACAGAGGGAACTCGAAGAGGCGGGGTCACCCGAGGACACGGGGAGGACGCCCCAGGGCCCCAGGCACTGGCCGACCACCAGCAATGCAGAAATAGGCATACCGTTAGCAGTTCCCATACACCAGGTGCCTGCTGCGTGCCAGGAATTGTGGGGCGGCATCATTAAACGTAGGCCCCTGGCCCCGCGCGCAGGGTGTCGCGATTGCCCCTATTGTACAGAAGAGAGAAACCGAGGCTCGGATGGAGTGAAGGCCCTCATGCTCTCTCTCTCAGCTACTAAATGGTGCTTTGAGCCCGTTTCTGGCAGACCTTGGGACACAACCTCCAGCTTATTCAGATGTCCTCAGCTGAGAATGTGCTCATGGACAGAGAGATGGCGATAGGGTGGGATTAGGCAGACTGTTTATCTAAGACCTGGGGACCGAGACTCACTTGACGGACACCCCCATCAGCCATCTGCTCCCAAAGATGGTTCAAACGGGCCCTTCCTTACTCCACATCTCATCCCCGCTTCCTGCTCTGAGGACCCTCCCTGGGAGGTGAGAGGTGGGGAGGAGCCCCCTGAAGCAGAAGCCAGGACTCGCCCAGCAGAGTCAAGAGTGGGCCCAGCACGAAGCCCCACTTCACGTGTTTCTCATGCCTGTCCCTGTTCCAATCTCCAGCTTGTGTTTCTTGGTAGTTGCCAGAAAGGAAGGCCAGGACCTGGACCGCATCCCTGTCCTGAAACCTCCCAGGCTGGGTGCCTGGCGCTGGCTCCACCCTCCCTGCCTCTCCGAGTCAATCTAGACCTTGGGTTCATTGGCCCAAGGGAGCTACAAGTCCCATTTCCTGGAGATAAACATACTCTGGTGAATAGATTCTTCCCGGAAGGAAGGGAAAGTGAACAAAGCCCCAATTTCACTACATGCTTTCTGCAGCAGCGAGCAGCCACCGCCCACTCTCCAGACTTCCCTGGGGGAGGGGGGAGGCGGGACAGGAGTGCCACTGGGGAGGGGGATGAACTGGCTCCAGGTAATCAGGACACTAGCGTGGGGCACAGACCTTAAGGACCCCACTGTCTGCTGCCTGTCCAGGTGTTACTACATAACATGGGCTCACACTGTCCAATACAGCAGTCCCCAGCCCGGTGGCCATGGGGCATTTGAAATGTGCACCCCAAATGGAGTCCAGGTTGGAATGTCCAAGTTGACCTGTGCTAAAGGGTTAAACAGACACTGGACTTCAAAGACTTAGCATCAAAAAAGAGGGCAAATTAGCTCATTTTCCACATCGGATCGCATGTTAGAATTGATCTTTTCAAATGATAATATTTTAAATTATTGTCAAATGATAATATTTGGAATATACTGAGTTAAAGAAAATGGTCGTTTCACCTCTTTGTATTTTTTCAAATGCATCTATTTTAACCGTAAATTATATATGAGATTTGCACGCTACCTCTCTTCGATAGTGCCGATTTAAGATGTTTTTCTCCGCCCCTCCCCCCACCTTTTTTCAAAATACAAGCAGCACTTTCCAAGGCAGAGGGATGAATAATGCCAACCACTGTTCACATTTGAGTGAAAATGGTTACATGTTCATAAATACTGCTACATTATTTTAGATTAAGCCCTTCTAGCCTCAGTTTTACATCCAGCAGGCCACTGAAGAATGCTAGGTTGCTTCTGTTTCCTTCCAACTCTGTAACAAGCAGCCTTCCAGCTAAGTCTGCCCAGGTCCATTTCCGGAGGATACATACCGATAAGTGAGTACAATTACTTTTGTTTCTCTTGTTCACTTGCTCTCCAGAAGGTTTTTACCAAGTTACAGTTTCACCAACATAGAGGACGACACTGTCCAATACCAGGCATTATGGTGCCCTTAGTTGAAAACAACAAAACCACGATCACCACCACCTTTGCAAACTTATAATTTGCATTTTCATTTTTCCCATTACTAAAGAGGGAGGGCATTTTAGAAAATATTTCTCTAATGAATTGCTTGTGGAAGCCATTTTACCCAATTTGGGGGCAAGGTGGCAGGGGGGTCCTTCATCTTTTCCATTGGATTTGTATGACTTTAAATCTTAAGGCTCTTAGGGATGTTGACTATACTTTGCAGGTATTTCTACAAGTGTATCATATGCCTGTCTACAATATGGTGATTTTGTTGTTTTCTTTTCCATGGAGTGCTCATTAGTTTTTGCATGGTTAAATCTGTTTTATAATTTCTGGCTCTAAAACCATGAAGCAAAGACCTTCCCCACTCCCAAGTTTTATGAAAGTATTCACTTCTTCTAAAACTACCAGGTAATGTAATGATGAAAAATTACTCATGGAGATAAAGATACTAGTAAAGGAAATACAAAGATGTCTGTGGCTTGAAACTGCGGGTCATTTAAAAATAGATAAAAAATTAAAATATAGCCAAGTTAGTTACTGATTCTGTATACAACTGGTATAAATGATGAGTACAGGATCAGATGCTACCTTCATCAGATATATATATAGATATAGATAGTACCACCCACGGTTTCTCTGGACTTCCTTTCCCGCTTTTTTGTTTTTAGTTCAGTTCAGTTGCTCAGTCGTGTCCGACTCTTTGGGACCCCATAGACTAGAGCATGCCTCCCTGTCCATCACCAACTCCCGGAGCTTGCTCAAACTCATGTCCATTGAGTCAGTGACGCCATCCAACTATCTCATCCTCTGTCATCCCCTTCTCCTCCTGCCCTCAATCTTTCCCAGCATCAGGGCCTTTTCCAATGAGTCAGTTCTTCACATCCTGCTTATTGGTCTCTGTTTATTCCGAAACCAGGTCTATACTGTCAGCTCTGTGAAATACGTTTTGAGTATTCAGTAGGATAATATCCCTGCTTTAACTTTTTTTTTCCTGAAAACTTTTTGGCCTTTCTAATGCAGTTAGTCTTCCCGAAAGACTTGAGACACATTTTATTAAGTTCCAAAAGAAGTCCTGATGGAATTACATTGGGATTGAAAGCAAACAATAAATTAATTTGGGGAGAGTTGATGTTATCACAACATCATGTCTTCATATCCATTTATCCAAGTCTTTTAGACATTCTCCATTAAATTCTGTGGTTTTTTCCTTCCTACAAATCTGACACACGTCTTGTCGTGTTCACTCTGGGTTATTCTATGGTCTTTCATTGTGAATGGGTTTTATATCCAGCCCCTTTCATGTAGCTGTATCTTCTGACTGGTGGTAGCTGGTATATGGGAAAGCCGCAATTTTAAAATTTCTATCTATTTAATGTCTACCCTACTAAGCTTGTACTATCTTTACACACCCTAATCAACCATATGATTAAATCTTTTGAGCTTTGCAAGTACACCAACCCAGCATCTGCAACTAATAATAATTCTGCCCCCTCCGTTCCTCATTCTTATCTTGCTCAGTGTGCCACCATTGTCAACATAATGTTGGCTAGGCGCTCGGTTCCTGGCATTACAGCTGTCCTGAACCCAAGTCACCCAGCACAGTAGCCCCGCTCACATCAGGCTGTCGAGTGCTTGAAATGTGCCGAGTGCCCCCAAGGAACTGAGTTTTTAAATCTTCTTCCATTTTAATGATTTTAAATGAAAAAACTGATGCTTGATTCAGTGATTGGAAAACCCAAGTATGTTTCAAACACCTTGAGGGTGTGAATCTACTTCCCAATTCTGAGGGGGTATTTATGAGATTTAGCATCCCAGCTGACGTGTGCTACAGGTGTGTAAAATATTGGAGAAGGAAACAGCTACCTGCTCCAGGATTCCTGTCTGGAAAATCCCATGGACAGAGGAGCCTGGCTGGCTACAGTCCATGGGGTTGCAAAAGAGTCAGATACAACTTAGTGACCAAACAAACAACATGTGTAAGATACACAATGGACTCTGAAGACCTTGTATAAAAAAATGATGTAAAAACGATGTAACAATATCTTGTTAATATTTTTTTATGATTACATGGTGAAATGACAGTATTTTGAACATACTGGCTTAAATACAACATTAAAATTGATTTCACCAGGGCCCTTCCCTGATGGTCCAGTGGTTAAGACTCTGAGCTTCCAATGCAGACGTGTGAGTTCAGTCCCTGGTTTTTGGAAACTGGAGCCCCACGTGCTACACAGCACAGCCAAAAAATTAAAACAAAATAAAAATGTATTTCATCAGTTTGTAGTTTTTTAAATGTAGCTACTGGGAAACTTAAAAATTTCTTTATGTGCCTGGCATTATATTCCTATTGATGCTGTGTTAGAGGTATTTCTGCTAATCATGATACTCACCACTGGATTCATGAAGATATTCTCAACCATCTTAGAGAATTTACAGTTTTTACAGTTTTAGGAAAACGATGCCAGTCACTTAGGCTGAGTTGTGGGAAAACGCACTGCAGTTTGGATAATTAACTTACCTTTGCAAAAAAACTACAATGTCCACTCTGGCTTAGAGATTAGGAAATGATACCTTAGACCCTATCGTGGACCTCAGATGGATATGCGCCCCCTGGACCGTAGGTCATGGAGGAAGTATGAGAAATAAAATGGAGATCAAAATACCTTTACCCTATACCAAGCTGGCTGCTTTATCTTGTTTAAGCTTCCCTTTTGGAGGGGCAAGTAAGAACACCATCCTAGGCATTTGAAAGACCCTAAGTGCTCTTCCCAACAATCCCATGGAGTTACCAGCATCATTCCCATCTTACAGATGAGAAAACTGAGGCTGAGAGTTAAATGCTTCCCCTGAGCCACACAGCTGCTAAGGACAAAGCTGTCCAAGTCTGCCTGATTCTGAACCCTGGGCTTTCCCGACTTGACCATAAGGTGTATCACAGGAGTGCTGTAAGCATTGCTGGGGGTGCTGGACTCAAATCTGACGAAGGTTACGGATTTGGTTATGAGCACCCACCAGACAACCACTTTGCACAGAATTTCAGGTTAAAATAGCGCAAGTCCAGGCTCCTCATTCCCCACCACTGCAGGGAAAGGACAAGACACATCCCGTGACATATAGACCACAGCCGCCCCCCACCCCAGGAGGTCCATGGTGTTGGGCAACCATGCTCCTCCTGGGCTGGGGATGGGCCATTCTCTCTCCACCCTGCTCCCTCTTCATCCCAGAAGCCTAATGCCTTGGGCCAGAGGAAGGAGAGCAGGAGGGCCGGCAGGGAAGGCTTGACATGGAGGGAGAAAGGCCCTGCCCCATCACTAACCAGGAGTTACAGCCTCTCGGGAGGGAAAGGAGTGAGCCCTGACCTGGGAGTGACAGGAAGCGACAGCTCTGGAGCCAAGCCTAGAGGAGCCAGCGGCTCAAGGGCAGTCAGCAGCTTCACTTGTTTACCCCTCTTCCCGGAGGGGTAGGGGTGGGTGTCGGTGTGTGTTTCTCCAGCCACCCAGCTCCCATCACAGAGGGAAGAAGCTGGAGGAGGGGAGCAAAAGGAGTGCCTGCAGGGGGCCCATGCTCCTCCCTCCTGCCCAGGGCCTCAGAAGGAAACGGCTGGGCTTGAAATCAGATCGGCCTGATCTTGTTTGGTTTCACTTGGCTTCTCCTAAGAGCAGAATGCTCAGCTGAGGGAGGAGTGGGGCGTCAAAGGACGCCCTGGGTCTCCAGAGGGAGCCAGGTGGATCAGGTCCGGCTCTAGAGCAGGCTGGTGAATTTCCACCTTGACTCTGTGGGATGGAGTGTGCAGCCTGGGGGACCCTGGAGCCAGACTCTCCCCGGTGACCAGCTGGCTCGGCCACACTGGGCAAGTTACTTGTGCCTTCGTGTCCTTATTAGTTTACAAAGCGACTGATAACACCACGGACTTGCTAGCACTGCTGTGAAGATGAAATAAGCTAACACAGGTAAAGCCCTTACGCGAGGATTCGTAAGGGGTGAGCACGCCCCACTGTCTGCTGTGAAAATGATGCTATAATGTGTTCTTTTTCAGCAGGTGCCCCATCTCTACACCTTGAAAAGTAGAATTCCTGCATCCCCTGGGACTCTCTGCCAACGGTCACTCCCCAAGCTCAAAGAGGACACGTACCTTCAGTGTCGCCCGAGGGCTCCTATCCAAAAGGCCCCCGGGCTGACCCCTTGCACAGTCCTTGGGGGCCCCAGGATGAATTGTTGCGGGGTGCGGGTATCCTCGGGGCTCCCAAGCCCAGCTGTAGACTGCCTAGTCCAGACCAGCAGGGGGATCACGCAGGCCCTGGGCTTGGTCTCCTTCCCCACGTGCCTTCCCTTCTCTCTTCTTTCCCTTTTAACCTTTAAAGAAACAGGAGGAGGAGCCTGGCTTTTCTCAGACGGGACTTCAGCTCTTTCTGATTTCAGTTCAATACGGGGGATGAGGCCCTCCCGTTCCTCCCTAAGATGTAGGTTAGCGAATTTAGAAATCGGGGGGACCAGCTGCCAGAAGCAAATAATGGTTGATTATCAACATAACCCCCAGTTAGGACCTAACCCGGTCCTCATCAGAGGTGTCCACAGACGGTGATGCCAGCCCTGAAGGGGTTCTTCTGTACCCTCTCTGGCTCTCCATTCCCACCATCTGACTGAGACTTCAATCCCAAGGGCAGGGGGAACACAGGGGCTCCTCTTGATGTCTCAGTGAGCCAAGGAGAACGTTCTGAGGAACAGAGAAGGGTTGCAGGGAGTGGAAACCTGAGTGTGGAGAGGAAGGAGGGGCGGGGAGCAGACACCTGACCACAGACCCCGGCTTCACTGTCATGGATCTGAAACTGGGGTCTGCAGACCAAGTCCAGTTACCCCAAGAGCTGCCTGGATGCAGGTATAAGAACCCTGAGATGCTCCTAGGGAGGCTAGAGGCTGCTCTGGCGGACACTGTCTGCCACCCTGCTGGGTAGGGGAGGAGACGGTGGTCAGAGCGGCCCTGGCTGAGCAAGAGATGCTGTCCCTAAGGTCAACCCCAGGGCTCCTTCTCATCCCAGCTCTGCAGCTTCTCAGATGCCCTCAACCCTGAAGATGAAGGAATGAGAGGGAAATGCCAGCGGTTCCTTACCAGCTGGGTAACCCCAACTGGGCTCACCTGACCCGAAAAGGAGCCCCTTTCGAGCTTGGGAGGCTGAGTGGGGGCCACCAGAGCCCCTGCTCCTGGCAAGAGGGGTTCTGGACGTCAGTGCTGCCTCCCTGGCCTGGAGCCCCGAGCTGCAAGCTGGTAGTGCCCGAGGAGAGACTCTGATAGAGTTCCTGGACGGAAGCCCAAGGCTCCTTGTATTTTAAGCTAGAGTTTCAGGGACTCAGTGAGTGGGAATGCCGGATCCTTCAGGGCTCGACTTCCTCCTCGGCACCCCGTGAGCAAAGGGCCATGTCCAGTCACCACATGAGTCCCTCCCAGCAGGATCCCACCCTCCCTGAGTCCCCAGAGGTGCTGGCTCTGAGGACACTCTGCCCACGGGTCCAGGGCTCGGTTCCCTTTCCCAAGGTTGCGGAAAGGCCTCCAGCACATAGGTCAGGAGATCGAGGCTCTCACAGCTTCCAGGGCCAGATTGCTCAACTCCTCTCCCTCCGCCCCCAAGCGTATCTCTGGCATCAACCCAGATCCTGTTCCTCCAAGGGACAGGCTCCTCCCTCCCCCCACAGGGACAGGATCCTTTGAGCCTGTGGAAGCTCCAGCCACTGGAGGCTGGAGCCACTGCCTGACAACAAGTCTGGCCTCTGAGGCCTCCGGTTCCAGCTTGGTCCCACCTTCCTGCTCAGAGGAGAGGGGGTAGGGGAGAGGGCGAAGGGCGGCCTGCTGCAAGCACCTTGCCCGCCACACCTGGGCACAGCCTGTCCTGGCTGCAGAAATCAATCAGCCGTTCCAAAGGCGGAGGCGGCGAGGAACCCTGAGCCAGGGCCAACCAGAGGTCCTACCGAAGGCTCCTGAGGGTAAAGAAAGGTCTAGGGTCCTTCTCCGGGGGTCAACATCCGCCCAATCCCCCCCATCCCCACTTCTCAGACAACAGTCTCTGGGCCTGGGGCTCCCCGGTCTCCAGTCCTGTGAGGGCTGGACTGTCGGGTTCCATGAGGCAACAGGACCAAAGTCAGCTGGGTGTGTGCCTACATGGGATTGGGGTGAGCATCGATGAGTGGGTGGGTGGGAGAGAGAAATGAGAGGGAAATGGAAGAGGAGTCAAGAGAAAGGTGGACATCCCAGAAAAAGATGGAAAGAACCCTCGAAGTTGAGGCCTGAACTAGGGAGCATCCATGAGCACATGGTCACCCATGAGCTAGAGCTCCAGGAACTCAGGGAGAGGGCAGAGCGGCCGGCGGAGTCTCCAAACCCCAGGCTCATCTCATCACACCGACCCCCTCCCAGTCCCTGCAGGGTCCCCAGGATCCCTTGGGAAGACCAGGAGAAACTGACCAGGGGTCTCCCAAGGTTCACGGAACCCCCATTTGTGGGAAGGAGCAGCTGTCCCTTGGGCAAAGTCCAAGTTCAGAGAAGAGAAACCACAGTAATCGGGTGGTCCCACGGGCTCCTCACACCGGGCAGCTGATGAAAGCTGGGGCCCACAGGCCCCGCCCCGCCCCCAGACTCACACAGGGTCCTGGCTACCCCCAAGGGATGGCGCCTCCCTTGTCCCAAGTCCTCTTACTGCCTCTGGAGCCCTGGGGCCACCTAGAGGCTTGGCTAAGTCCAGGCCTGGTCCAGCAAACTCCCCTTTTCTGGGGGAAACCCACAGCTCAGCTTCCCCCTTCCTTTGTGCCCTGTTCTTTGTTCTCTTAAAATTCAGTCCATCCTGCCGGGGGGTCCCCTCCTCCACCTCGGCCTTGGAAAGGGGCGGAGGGAGTAGGGAGTTATTAGAAACCCAGACTCTGCAAAGAAGTTGCGTTGCTGGAGGCCCTCCTGTAACCGGGCCCCTCATTGTTTACGCGGGCTGGATGGCGGAGCTTGCTCTGGTCCAGATGGCCGCTGGAGGGGGCGGTCAGGAGGGAGATTCCACCCCCCTCCCACCACCACCGGCACCTAACCTCCCCAGGAGAGGAGCAGGGGGCTTCACACAGCTCGGGGACCCTTGCCCGCCGTTCAACTGCTCAGCTAAAGGGGCAGAGAACAGACACCGGAGACGCAGCCCAGGGCCGTGGGAGCCTGTCAGATCGCAAGCGTGACAAGAAAAGAGAAAGCATTGTATTTCCCCTTCGTTCTCCCGGGGAGAAAAAGAAAACTTCCCAGGCGCAGGCTACGGCGTCGCGTCGGGAAACGAGGAATCTGGTTTGAGTTAGCCGAGAGCACCCCTCCCCCAGACACACACTCACACACACACATACACACACGCCCTGGCCCGTCCTCCCCCGGGAAGCCCGCCGGCCCCCGCTCCGATTCCCGCCCAGCTCCCCCGGCGGCCCGGACACTCACCCGCGGCGGCCCGGCGCGCAGAGCGGCTCACCCGGGACGCGCCCGGGGCTGGTGGGGGGCAGTTTTGTGCCCCCGGACGGAGGGCGCTCCAGGGAGGGGGCGGAGCTACAGACGACCGATCGCGCTCCACCGCTCGGAGCGGGTGACTAAATCATTAACCGCCCGCTCCCGGCTCGAGGCCAGGCCCGGAGCGTTCGGCCGAGTCCCGCGCGCGGCCACGGGCCGGGCTCGGAAGCGGCCCCACCCGGCCGATCGGCGCCGCGGCCGTTCCCCTAGCCTCGGCCTCCCGGTCTCCCGAGGAGGCGGGCGCACGGGGCGGGGCCGGGCGAGCCGGGGAGGGAGGGTGTGGGGCGGGAGGAGGGTTTGTTCGCTCGGCCGTTCCCTCCCGGGCGACTCGTCGCCCCTCTCCGCGCGGCGCGGTGACACGGGGCGGCGTGTGCTGCGGCGAGTGTACCAGGGCGAGTGTGCACGCCTCTGCCACTACGCGCGAGCGATCGGGTTCTGATTCATGGAGAACTCTGCACACACGCCCCACTCTGGGGCACCGCGCGCCGCCGAAGGCTGTGCTCCCGCCCCAATGTCACCCACCCGGACGAAGGGGTGGTCCGTTCAAAGCCGGGTGGTCCCCCGTCCCCACCCCCCGAGCAGCGCCTGGATCCGACTGGCTAAGCCCAGTCTGGGGAGGGGAAATCGACCGCCACCACCTCCCTCCCCAGCCTGGATCTGCTCGGACACCGGTGCGTGGCCCCGGGCCCCAGCCTGGCTACCCGGGAGCGGGCGCAGGAGTGGGGACACCCGGCTCCGCTCCACAACCCGCCGCCCCTATCGCGGCTTTTTCAACCCCATCCGCCCCCTTGGTCGGGGGCGGGGGGGAATCGAGGTCCCCACACCGAGCTCACCCAGGCCCCGCAGGGTGCCGGGGGGCTGTCGCGGCCAAAGGCGGGGTAGGGGGGTACCCGTCGCCTACCTGGGTCCCCAGAGACGAGAGCGCCGGGTCGGCGCAGCTGCGCGCTCAGCTCCGTGGGCTCAGCGAGGCGCCGGGGCTGGCGGCCCATGTCCGCTCGGCATCGGTTTGCCTCTGGCTCTCGGGCTCGGGGCTGGGAGCCGCTCGGACACTCCCCTCCCGGGCTCCGCCCGCGCCCCCCCGCGCTGATGTCACCGCGCCGCCGCAGCCAATGGCCGCTGCGAACCGCGGCCGGGCCGCCCGGCCTCCTCGGTTCAAATCGCAGAGCCGGAGCCTCCGGGAACGGCGTGTGCCGCGGTTCCGGCCGGTGGGGTCCCGGCGCGCCCCCGCCTGGCTGCGCTCCGGCCTTGACCGCTTCACCTGGGGCCTGGGGGTCAGGGGCGCGACGCCCTTCGGGGGCCTAGCGCGAGCTCCCCAGGCGGCTCCTCCGGGCTCGGAGCGGAGACGGGACCCGATAACCCCCGCCCCTCCCTCCCCGTCCCAGTGCAGGAAACGCAGGAAGCCCCCGAGGTCGGCAACGCTGCGGGCAGGGATCCTCTCCGTCCCGGACTCTTCCTGGAGACAAGGCGGGGAGGGCTCGGCCCCGAGGCCAGGCCCGGGGTGGGCGTTCGGAAGACTCGGGCCGGGGGACCTGCCTCTGATTGTCCCGCTCTCCCACATCCGTGCCCCTAGCCCCCCGAGTGTTCGCCCGAACTAAGCTTCCCTGTGCGGCAAGTGAACCTCGGGGGCCAAGCACTCCTGAGACCCGCCGCCTGAATCCTATGAGAATCTCTGTAGAGAGGTAGCTTCCCCTTGTAAGCGATCGCTGTTAACAAACTGCCTCAGGAGAGAAGACACAGCAATCAGTTAAGCTCTCTAGCTGTTAGCAGCTCCCTGGCCTGGGGTTTTAATTTTCAGGGAAGAGGGTCAGGCCGTGAGAGGCTGTAGACTCCCTCCCACTGACCTTGGATGGGACCCCTCACTGGTCTCTTTGGGCTGGTACTTTCCCCCGCAGGCTCCCAGGAAACCCTCCCCCAAGGCTGGCATCCCAGGTCCCTTCCACCTGAAATCAGAGCTTAAGTTTTATCTGTCCCCCCAAACTTTCTGGATTCTCTGAGACACCTCCCCTTTCCCCAACCCTTCCCACCATTGTTAACTAACTGTTTTGTCCTCAGTAATTGGTTCTCCTTTTACAGGTGTCTGAGGTTTGCCTTTCCCAATTAAATGACCTATCAAACAAGCCGTCCTTCCAGGACAAAGTCTTTGTAATTCTTCCACTCCTTATCCAAATTCAATGCTTTACATCTGAGGCTCCTTCCACAATCTGGGAACATTCATTGAGGTTTGCCTTTGGGGATAAAGATAAATTGAGTCCAATCCCTGCCCTCAGCATGCCCTCAGCGGATGCAGGTTGCTCCAGGTAGGAGCTATGTAGATACTACTTGGGGCTTCTTGGTGGCCCAGTGGTTAAGACTCTGGACTCCCACTGCAGAGGAAAATGAAAGTGAAACGTCACCCAGTCATGTCTGACTCTTTGTGACCCCATGGACTGTACAGGCCAGAATACTGGAGTGGGTAGCCTTTCCCGTCTCCAGGGGATCTTCCCAAACCAGGAATCGAACTGTGGCCTCCTGCATTGCAAGGTGGATTCTTCACCAGCTGAGCTACCAGGGAAGCCCCATTGCAGGGGGCGCAGGTTCAATCCCTGGTTGGGGAACTAAGATCCCACATTGCCATGTGACAGGGCCAAAAAAAAGTAAATGCTTCTAGACACTCGGGGCCATTGCATTGCCAATACCCTGGCAGGGAGTCTTGATTGAAAGAAAATGCTGGGAAGGATAAATTAGGAATTTGGGAGTAACATATACACACTACTACATATAAAATAGATAAACAAGGACCTACTGTAAAGCACAGGGAAGTCAATATTTATATGATTCACATACAATTCACATTGTTGTATAGCAGAAACCAACACAATACTGTAAACCAATTATCTTCCTGTTAAAAGTAAATTGAAAAATATTTGTAAAACCTATGTGAGAAAAGAATCTGAATAAATAAATAAATAAATATATATATATATATCACTTTGCTGTACACTTGAAATTAACACAACCTTGTAAATCAACTATGAGTGAGTAGAAGTGTACGTTTCTCAGTTGTGTCTGACTCTCTGTGACCCTGTGGACTGTAGCCCGCCAGTCTCCTCTACACAAAAATCCTAGAGTGGGTTGCCATTTCCTTCTCCAGGGGATCGTCCCAACCCAGGGATTGAACCTGCGTCTCCCGCGTTGCAGGTGAATTCTTTACCCTCTGAGGCACCAGGGAAAATCAACTATATACTTCAACTGAAAAAATAAAGAGCAAGTCCTAATTTTGCCTGATGGTTGAAGTCCCATTTCTGGGATTAGGACTTGGCTTCCTAATCATTTGCTGAGGCTAAGTTTTGCTTCTACCTTTCAGACTAGAGCTGCCTAGAGAGAATCAGAGGAAATTCACAAAATGGAAAACTTGCAGCTTGAACGCCTATCTTGAAATTTCTGGCAACTTCTACGCCCCTGACTTTGGAGAAGGATTTGAGGTCTTAACTGCACCTTTGGTGAAACTTGACCTGTAAGCCTTTAGGCCGGGACGTGTGTCTTGGCCTGTTCTGCTGCTGGGGCCTGCCCGGGACTCGGCGGGCGTGATCCTTACAGCTGCATGGGCCTGCCTCCCTTGACCCGGCCACCCCCCTCGAAGCACATAGCTCCCAGCCGTTGTGCATACTGGGTGCTGGGCATTTTGGTTCACATAATTTGACCCCAGCCTTCATGAGATCCCTTATGCTGGTTAATCCTGTTCCCTTGCAGAGAAGTCGGAGGCCTGACTCACTCAGGTCTTGTGTTTGCCATGAAGCAGGATTCCGGGCAGGTCATGTCACTTTCTGGAAGCTCTATGACTTCCCACCTCTATCCAGAGACCCCACCCCCTGAATTTCCTTCTTCTGAGGTTAGATGAGAAGGTCCCGGAAGGACCCCTCAGCGTGTCACCGGGGCTTTGACCATAGCACAGTTTGGGATGGAGCCTGGGTGGCCCGAGGCCCTGCCCCCTCCCTGGGCTTCTCACCCCCACCGTTCTGGGCAGGGTCTCCTCCTCGCTTCCCTGTTCTTGGGAACCACCTGGGGCCCTTTTTTGGGGCCTTGGCAACCTCTGCAGTGCAGTCTGGGAAAATCCCCAGGATACCAGGGCCCGGGGCTCAGGGAGAGGCCCCCCACCATGTGGCAAAGGCCACCTCTGGGGCCTCTTTTGCCCCAGGCTTCAGGCAAACGAACACCCCCGCCCCCTCCCTCCACTCCACTTCCCCCCTGCCCCCTCAGAGTAACACATCAGAGCTCTGGGGCAGCCAGCGCACACCAGTCCAGTTCAGTCACTCAGTCATGTCCAGCTTCTTGCGACCCCATGGACTGCAGCACGCCAGGCCTCCCTGTCCATCACCAACTCCCGGAGCTTGCTCAAACTCATGTCCATCGAGTCAGTGATGCCATCCAAGCATCTCATCCTGTCGTCCCCTTCTCCTCCTGCTTTCAGTCTTGGCCAGCATCAGGACTTTTTCCAATGAGTCAGTTCTTCGAATCAGATGGCCAAAGTATTGGAGTTTCAGCTTCAGCATCAGTTCTTCCAGTGAATATTCAGGGTTGATTTCCTTTAGGATGGACTGGTTTGGGTCAGTGCACATAGAGAATTAGAAAGCAGGTCAAGGGACCCTTGGGGACAGGATGATATCTGATTGCTGGGTTTTTTTTAAAATTATTTCTGTTAATTTTGGCTGCCCTGGGTCTTCCTTGCCACTCGCAGGCTTTCTCTAGCTGCAGAGCACGGGATCTAGAGCTCAGCCGTGTGGCACATGGACTGCAACCCCGAGTCATGTGGACTCTTCGTGGAGCAGGGATCGAACCCGTGTCCCCTGCATTGGCAGGTGGATTCTTAAGCACTGAACCGCCAGGGAAGCCCTTGATTGGTGTCTGAATCGCCAGTCTGGGTCAGGACTGAACCGGGTTTAGTAACCCCCATTCCCTGCCCCCCTGCAATGAACTCCCTGGGCCTCATTTATTCTCCCAAGACAGCAGGTCCGGAGGACTCAGGGGGTGAGGAAGCCGCTGTGTCTCAGGAGACCCCTGGCCATTCACTGGACTGGGGACTCTCTGGGGACAGGAGGCCACAGGAGGGCTGAACTGAGCCGGGAGAAGGTGATGAGGGGCGTCACTGGGTAGTGGCAGGGCAGGGAGGCTGTGGAGTTTACTGGAAATGAGTCCACACGCGGGGTCGGAACCTCTGGATTGTGTGACCTTGGGGGCGGCAGTCTGTCTGAGTCACAGCTGCAGGAGCTCACAATCCAGACCGAAGGCGGTTATCAGTCGGTGGAAGCTGTCCGAGGCTTCCCTGGTGGCTCAGGGGTAAAGAATCCGCCTGGCGATGCAGGTAGACACGCGTTTGATCCCTGGGTGGGGAAGATTCCCTGGAGGAGAAAATGCCACCCCACTCCGGTACTCTTGCCTGGAGAATCCCCACGGAAAGGGGAGCCTGGTGGGCTGCAATCCACAGGGTTGCACAGAGTTGGACAGGACTGAACACGCACACACAGAAAGAAGTAAAGCCTGTGGCCCTGCTCTGCCAACTGTCGAATCTGATGGAGGGGAACCAGCCACAGTTACCATTATTATTGCTGAGTCAGATCTCAGGTTTCCGGGGCACCGTGGCCAGGGGAAGGACAGAGGGCACAGCCCACCCCGGCCTCACCCCACTTAGGAGGCCTGTCAGTGTATCACCGAGCTGTCAGCATGCGGCCCTGAATGCTGAGCTGGGCTACTTCCAGGAGGTGGGAGGTGACACCACGTGTCTTATTTACCCAGGAGGGAGAAAAGAACGCACAGGGAAGATGTCGCAGAGGTCTGGGCTCCTCAGGGCCTCAGCGTGGACGTCAGGGAACGACAGGAAGTTTGGGAAGTGGGGGGGACCCCGGAAGGAAAGCTCCATGTGGTCCCCAGAGTCCTGAAGCCCAGGGTTTTACCCCCCAGTGACCCCCGGGGCCAAGCAGGAGAGCCCAGGCTTGTCCCCCCAGCAGAGGCGGGACCTTGCGTCTAGACCAGGACCCCAGGCCCCGGGTGCAAGTCCCACTGTGGCTCACTGGCCTGAGACAAGTCACTTGAGCTCCTGGGGCTCAGTTTTCTCATCTGGAAATGGGGACCACATGGTGTGAAGTTGGTGGATCACGCAGGTCAGAGGTCAGTGTAAAGCTGGGACCGCACCAAGGCCCCCACATGGACACCAGCCAGTCTCAAAAGTCAGGGCCAGGTTAGACCTTGTAGAGTGAGTTTACTCCTGAGCACCCTTCCTTGGGCACAGAGCCCTGCTAGTGTTTCCCAGAAATGAGCTAACAGAAAAAGATGAACCACATTATCGGCAAGAGGCGGTCCTGAGCCGCTGATAAAGGCTCTGCGGGGCTCCCGCAGACGGACATGCTTCTGTCATGGTCTCCGGGGAGCTCTGCTGGAGGGCGGCTCCTGACAACCAGATATGCTCCTGGGCCTCCGGAGGGATGAGCAGAAAAGGGACTGAGGAAGGAAAGAGCATCTGTTTGAGCCCAGAAAAGGCCGGTCTTCTCCCCCGAGAGACCGCCTCGGAGGGAAATGCAGCCTGGAGGAAACGCACTTAGAGAAGGCGGACTGCTGTTGCGTGCTGAGGCTCTGCCGGAGGCTCGGAACCCTGCACTTCAATCCTCATTGCCATCGTGAGTCCCATTTTTCAGACGAGAAAGAGGAAAGACTATGGGGCTCTCCTGGTGGGCCAGTGGCTGAGACTGTGCTCCCAATGCGGGGGCCTGAGTTCCATCCCTAGCTGGGGAATTCGATCCCACATGCTGCAGTGAAGACAGATGACCCACCCAGTACAGCCAAATAAATAATTATTTTTTTAAAAAAAGAGAGAAAAAGACTGAATAACTCGCCCAAGATGACACAGCTAAGTCCAGATTGTACACAGGAAAAACCCAAGCAGTGGGGCTCTGGAGCCCTCAGCTCCAGCTGCAGAACCACAAAGCAGCAGGAAAGGAAACAGATTCTCGCTGGAGCCCGAACGATCTTGTTACTGAACCGAGCCATGGTGGGCAAGGGACGGTCGTCAGGGGCACCAGCATACTGAGGGGACAGACTCCCATCTGTCAAAGAAGGGTTCACACTGTTTCAAGGAGAACGGAGGCACTTTGCTTCAAGGCAGTTACAATGATGTCACCCTCTGCCCCCTCCCCACCCCCAGCCCCAGCCCACGTCCACGCTGAAGACCTCGATTAAATCCGTTCCTGGAGCCCGGCGCACAGCCCAGGGGTGAAGAGGCGCTGGAGACGTCACTCAGCATCCTCTTTGTCCCAATGTGATATGACACGTCGCCCAGAGGTTCCAGGGGCTTAAAGGAACAGCATCCTCAAACCAGCAGGTCCTGGGGCCTGTGTGCACTTTGCGGGGGTGCTCTCACCTCCTTCCCTCCCTTTGCACTGCCTCCCAGGTCCTTGCGTTGATCATCTGGGGCTTGTGTTCTTCTGTTGGACCCTGGCGTCTCCCTGCCTTCTGGGCACACAAAGGGAGGCTCTGAAAGCAATGAGGTTTAAGTGATGTCTGTTTTGCCCCCTTGAGTCTGCCCTCTACGTTCAAGGCAAAGAGATTACGTGTTGATCCAGTGGCTGTAAAAAAGAGGTGAGAGTGAAGTGTCATCTCTGACATCTCTGTACTCCTCTTCCTTTTTTAGAAAATTGTTTATTTGGCTGTTTGGATCTTAGCGGTGACTCATGGGACCTTTAGCTGTAGTATGTGGGACCTAGTTCCCCAGGCAGGGATCGAACTGGACCCCTGGCATTGGGCGTGCAGAGTCTTAGCCACTGGACCACCAGGGAAATCCCTCTATATCCCTTCTCATTTGTGGGGAGAGTAACGAAGATGTGTAGAGAAACATGTTTGTGGGCTGGATGTAACTGTCAAAACTCATCATGGCGGCTACAGAGTTTGTTTTCTCCAGGGTTTTCAGTTCGCTAATGTGGTCTTGGCACACACGTGTGTGTGTGTGTGTGTCTGTGTACATATGTACGTCCTTCCCCTGCCCCTGTGATGCCTTTGAGTCGTAACAAAAGCTCATCCTAGCCTGATGTCAAGGCTGATTTACGCTCCCCGGGCCTGACAGCTTGATGCCGTGGGATGCTAGCGCTCTCTCCCCTCCCAGCCCTCTGTCCCTTCCACAAGCCAGTTGTTCTCCAGAAAGCAGTCACGGCTGAAGGCAAAGGACATGTTAGGTAAGCTGGCAAGAAGAGTCAGTTTCAGGCAGCAGATTTCTGAGTAGCAAGTCAAACCTCAGCTGAGTGGCAACTAGGGAGTCTTCCAGCAAAATAAAATATTTCTCGTCCAAGGCCAGTGGGAGGTTACTCAGAGAGAGAACTGTGGTAAGGAGGCTTATGGGTCTCAAAATGGAATTTATAATAAATTATATGAAAAGTAAAAGATGCTTGGTCATTGGAGGGAAAGCTATGACAGACCTAGACAGAGTATTAAAAAACAGAGACATCAACAAAGGTCTGTCTAGTCAAAGCTATTGTTTTTCCAGTAGTCATGTACGGATATGAGAGTTGGACCATAAAGAAGCCTGAGCGCCAAAGAATTAATGCTTTTGAACTGTGGTGTTGGAGAAGACTCTTGAGAGTCCCTTGGACTGCAGGGAGATCCAACCAGTCCATCCTAAAGGAAATCCACCCTGAATATTCATTGGAAGGACTGATGCTGAAGCTCCAATATTTTGGCCACCTGAAAAGTATAAGGCAGATTCACATAAAATGTGGCTTTCTCTTTTTTGTAGGAGGGCACTTTAGCAGGATCTTAGGGATTGAACTCGAGCCCTCTACAGTGGAGGTGCGGAGACCTGACCACTGGACCACCAGGGAATCCCCAAAATGTGGATTTCTGGTTCTCGAAGAACCTGCAGCACAGGGCCCTCCTCCCCGGCAGTGCGAGCGCCACCCCTTGCAGGAGGCTGTCGGGCTCCCTGGCTTCCTGGGCCTCCGTCTTCCGAGGCCTCATGTCACCTGTCATCTAGTCGCTACGCATGCCTGGTATGTTATTTCCCTTCCTCTCTGTCGGCCGCTCTCCTGTGGGTCCTTGCTGCCTGCTCCTGGGGCATCTGTGTGTCCCCCTGGGTCGGGGCCGTGTAGACACAGCTCCCTGGGGCAGAACCCCAGGAAGCCCCCTCCCCACCACCGGGGTGAGATCCCTGTGTTGTGACTGGACCAACTCCACCCCCATCCAAGGGCAATGGAAACAGCTGGCCACTGATTCACGGCCCCGCATCTACCAGACTGGTCCAGGCAGGAGGACGAGGCTGGACAAGCACAGGCAGCGGGGTGATTACAGAGGGCAGGCCGAGGTGGGGGCGGGAGGTGAGCGGGGAGACTGCAAACAGATGTGTTCACAGCCACCGTCTAGAGCTCAGCACCCCGCCGCCCCCACGGGGCTCCTTCCGAGAAATGACAAGGGGGCTTCCTCCTGAGGAGGGTCCTCTGCCTTCCCGCTCTTCCCAGCCACCCTTGTCTTCTAGAGTCTTCCTGCGCCTTCCTAGCTATTGGCTGGCCAAGCCCCTTAACAATACTAAAAGAGGTTTCCCGGGGGCTCAGCGGTAGAGTCTGCCTGCCAAGCAGGGGGTGCAGGTTTGATCCCTGGGTGGGGAAGATCCCCTGGAGAAGGGAATGGCAACCCACTCTACTATTTTTGCCTGGAAAATTCCACGGGCAAAGGAGCCTGGCAGGCTACAGTCCACGGGGCCGCAGTGTCGGACATGACTGAGCACGCGCGCGCACACAGACACACAGACACACAGACACACACACACAGACACACAGACACACACACACACACACACAGAGTAAGCAACGCCAAGGCTGCCAGCCGTATTTTAGTGTCGCCTCTGGAGCTCTGAACTCAGGAATGACTTTTTCCCCAGAAGAGACAGTGGAACAAAAGCAGTCCAGGACTGTGGAGTCAGAGCTGCGGCTCCAGCTGGGGTCCCCCCAGGAGTGTGGGGAGGTCCCTTCTCCCCGAGGAGTGCTGAGCGCCTTTCGAACTGGGACACTTGGTGATTGGACTTAGACAGTCCCCAGGCATGGAGGATGTCACTGAAGACCCTGGTCCTTTCACCTGGGGCAGGGGACCTGGGCCTCTGTAAGACGAAATGAGCTCATGAATGTGAAGCACTTAGCAGAGTGTCTGGTGAGTGTAACTCTCACCCTTACTTACGTGCATTGTTACCATTCTTGAGTCGCTAAGTCATGTCCCACTCTCTGCGACCCCATGGACTGTAGCCTGCCAGCCTCCTCTGTCCATGGGATTTTCCAGGCAAGAATACTGGAGTGGGTTGCCCTTCCCTTCTCCAGGGTATCTTCCCAACCCAGGGATTAAACCTGTGTCTCCTGCATTGCGGGCAGATTCTTTACCACTGTACCACCTGGGAAGCCCATTGTGTGTGTACTTGACTGCATTTGAGAGTCCCTTGGACACTAAGGAGATCAAACCAATCAATCCTAAAGGAAATCAGTCCTGAATATTCATTGGAAGGACTGATGCTGAAGCTCCAATCCTTTGGCCACCTGATGTGAAGAACTGACTTATTGGAAAAGACCCTGATGGTGGGAAAGATTGAGGGCAGGAGAAGAAGGGGGCAACAGAGGATGAGATGGCTGGATGGCATCACCGACTCAACAGACATGAGTTTGAGCAAGCTCCGGGAGTTGGTGATGGACAGGGAGGCCTGGTGTGCTGCAGTCCATGGGGTCGCAAACGGTCAGACACGACTGAACGACTGGACTGGACGGAACTGGCTGCACGTGGGTGTTCTCCAGGGCTGCTCTGCTGTCGGGTCCTAGAAGGAAACGGGGCATGGGGAGCCCGGCCTTGCGAGGGTGTGTGGACCTGGGCTAGGCCAGAAGCCTGCCTAGGCTCCCACGGACCAGGCACACGTCAGCCTGAGAAGACAGGCAGGTTCTGCCCCCACCCCCTGCTCCCCATCTGTCCCCCCCGGCCCCCTGCCCTTACCCAGCGACGGCCACAGAGGGAGCGAGGCCCCCGGAGTTCCGGTCACCAGCATCTGTGATTAATATTTTGCAGGTTAATGGCTGGTGAGGGTTTTTCCTGACCTCGGGGAATGACTGTTGTTTGGCTCTCAGAGGTGGAAACAATTTAAGAAGGGGGGAGGCTGGGGAGAAACAGGAAAATAAGCATCCCGTGGTTGCCAGTTTCACTCAGGGCCTGGCTGGCAGTTTTCTAGAGAAATCTAAAGCTGTTGGGGGAGGAGCGGAAGGGAGGCCTGAGGTCTGGGCGGTGCCCACCTGGGCTTCCGCCAGCCTCTGCGAGGCCACTGAGCCACGACTCCCAGAGACAGATGATGTACATCGGGGCTGCAAGCAAAGCTTATTACCTGTTCCCTGGGGCTGCCGTAACAGATGACCGCAAATGGGGGGTTTAAAGCCACAGAAATGTATTCTCTCACAGTCCCGGGGGCTGGAAGTCCAGAACCCAGACGTCAGCAGGACCACGTCCCCGCCGTGAGGCCCTGGGGAAGCAGCCTTCCTCGCCTCTCCCAGTTTTAGGTGACCCGACCATCCTTGGCACCCTCGGCTTGTGACCACATCCCTCCAGCCTGTGCCTCCGTCTCCAGGTGGCCTCCGTGTGTCTGTGTTTTCTCTTCCCCTTCCAAGGACACCAGTCACTGGCCCGAGAGTCCACCCGAATCCTGTGTGACTTCATAGCAGCTAAGACCCTGCAAAGACCCTGCTTCCAAATAAGGCCACAGTCAGAAATTCCAGGTGGACATGAATTGGTGGTGGGGGCGCGACTTAAACTGGGCTTCCCGGGTGGCTCAGTGGTGAAGAATCCGCCTGCAGTGCAGGAGACACAGGTGATACAGGTTCCATTCCTGGGTCGGGAAGATCCCCTGGAGGAGGGCTCGACAACCCACTCCAGTGTTCTTGCCTAGGAAATCCCAGGGACAGAGGAGCCTGGTGGGCTACAGTCCATGGGGTCACAAAGAGTCAGAAGGGACTGAGCATGCACGCAGACTCTTCATCCTGTTACAGCACCCTCAACTTCCTAAACCTCATAAAGTCCCACAAAGTATAGACCAGACCAGGAGTCAGCTCCTGAGGTTGTTTTTGTATGGCCCAGGAACTATGAATGATTTTCACATTTTAAAATGATTCAGCAAAAATGAAAACCAGAATGATATTTCGTTACATGTGAAAATGGTACAAAATTCTATCTCCAGGGCTCATAAATAAATCTTGATTGGATCATAGCCAGGCACATTCGCTTAGGTATTGTCTTTGGAGGCCTCCTGGCCCCCAAAAGCCTGAAATATTTACTATCTGGCCCTTGACAGAGAACCTTTGCTCAGCCCTGCAGGCGGACATCGTTATCCTGAAATAATGTTTCCTGCCCGGCCTGTGGCCGCTGGAAGGGTGGAGGCCTCTCCACGGGCTCATGGGCTCACGTCTCCTTTAGTTCAAGCAGTGTTTGAACCTGGGCTGAGGGTACTTGGAGGTTAAAGACAGGAAGCGGTGGAGCCTGGTGGACCTCGGCTGGAACCCTGGCTCTGGCCTTCACCCGGCAGGCACGTTCCTCCACCTCTCCAGTTCTGTTGTTGTTCAGTGGCTCAGTCCTGTCCAGCTGTTTGTGACCCTATGGACTGCAGCACGCCAGCCTTCCCTTCCTTCACCATCTCTCACAGTCTGCTCAAATTCAAGTCCATCGAGTCAGTGATGCCATCCAACCATCTCATCCTCTGTTGTCCCCTTCTCCTCCTGCCTTCAGTCTTTCCCGGCATCAGGGTCTTTCCTAATAAGTCAGCTCTTCGCATCAGGTGGGCAAAGTGCTGGATCTTCTCCAGGTCTAGGTCTTCTTATCTGCTAAAGGAGGAAGAGGTGACATTCCTGCATTCCTGATGAGCCTGCAATGTGGATAACGAGGCTGCAGAAAAAGCTTTCGACACAGTGATGGGCGGGGTCCAGTCGACAAAGACCATCTGGTATCGCTTTTGTCTTGTGGCTCCAATTGGCTCAGGAGGTTACAGACAAAAATGTCAAAGACCTTTTACATTCTCTAACCTACCAGAGGAGCTTCCCAGGTGGCTCGGTGGTAAAGAACCCGCTTACCAGTGCAGGAGATGCGGGTTTGATCCCTGGGTCGGGAAGATCCCCTGAAGAAGGAAATGGCAACCCACTCCAGCATTCTTGGTGGGAAATCCTATGGACAGAGGAGCCTGTCCATACGGGTCGCAAAGAGTGGGACACAACTGAGTGACTGAGTATACAACCTACCAGAAGTTCCCAGCCATCCTGGGGAGAGCTCCCCCAAAGCCACATGGGTTTAATTACAACCCCGTCAACACTGAGAAAAGGAAGAAAGGGGAGCATCTCTCCTCTGCTGGGGGATCAGAATAGAACTCTCCAGGAAGGCACAGGTTCTGTGTGGCCACCTTGCTCTCTGCCCCCCGGGGGAGCCTGGCCTGGGTAGACTGCATCCCAGTGGGGCCTGACTTCCTGCCGAGTGTGGACCACAAGGATCCCCGCTGGAGAGTGGAGGATGGAAGGAGAGCCAGTGGAGAGAGGGTCGTGGCTCTCCAGTGCTGCCCACTGCCCACCACCCCCAAGCTGGCACTGTCAGGCTGGCTTCATCCCGCCTTCTCTGTCTGCAGGCTCCAGTAACTTCCTCCTTTCATGGCAGGCTCAGGGTGGAAGTGGTGCCCAGCTGTTCCTAACCCCAGGTCCTACGGTTCACCCTGTGGCTCCCCCAAACCATATCGCAATGTGATACAAGGTCTTTCTATGAAACTTTCCTCGAATGGCCCTAATTTGATCGCCCTGTTGCCTTCCAGCATGTCAGTTACACTCTAAAAAGGCACCTTAGCTCTGTCCTGCAAAATCCCCTGAATTTCTAAGATGCAGAAGTTTCCAACTAACAACATTTCCAGCTTCGGAGAGTCCTGAGGCCCGGTAGAGGATGACTTGGTGAGGGAGCCGACTGCTTGAACCAGAACTGTGCCTAAAGCCATGAGCTCTTGGACGACTTCACATAAATGTCATTTTATCCACCAACAATAGCAATAATCCCTTAAATGTGTAGCGTGTTTTACTGCTTACAAATCACGCTCACGTGTAATCTCCCTGCTGACACCCAGACACTCTCGGTGAGGAGCCCAGTGCAGTTTTCAGCGTCTCCCTTCTCTGGTGGAAGAATCTGAGGGTCTGTAAATTTGGCTTGAGCCCCTACATCTGGTACACAGTGAGGATCGGAACCAACTGGCTGATCTAACATGTAAAAAAATAGAGGCTGCCTGGTTAGATTTGAATGCCAGATAATGACAATGTTTTAGGATAAATATATCCTATGCAAAATTTGGTTTGTATTTTATCTGTCAACCCTAAGTGGACCCTAAGTTTTCTACGTTCAAGGCCTGTGCGTTCTGTCATAGCAACTGTGCCGACCAATAAGATTAATACAGATGGCTCAGCCCAGCACTGACTCCCCCCACCCCACCCCCACCTCCCGATTCCTACCAGATGTCACAAATAATCGGTCAGTCTGGCGAAGTGGGCGGGGAGGAGGATCTGTCTCTTGTCCTCTTAGACATATGTATAAACAAGGCCTCCTCCTCCATCAGAAAAGCGGGCAGGGCAGCTCCCCAGACCTGGAGCCCTCGGTAGGGAGAACTGGCCTGGAGACCACACAGACCCTCAAGTGGTAGGACAAAGAGTCAGAAAAAAATAAGAGGGAGGAACTTGCATCAGGACCCTCTGAATTTGGGGTCATGGTATCCCCCTGCCCCCAGCCGAGGTGAAACTGAGCAGAAGGGCCAGCACTGGAAGAAACCCAACTTGCTGGCACCTCCACACCACCCAAGTCACACTTGTGTCCAGTGGATGGTCCTTGGGTTCTCCCGGACCTTCAGCATGCAGTCCCAGGGCCCCACCTGCAGGGCATGTGTCAAGCTGGGCCCGCTGGCCGCCTCCACTGTCAGTGACCACCCATCAGGAGGAGGACCAGGTCATTTATTGACCCAGTGAAAGGGAGTGTCATAGATAATTACAGCAGGACAGAAGGTGTGGCGCGGAACCTATCTTGACCCTATTCATTGGCTGCTTTATCTGGGCTTCACAGGCGCTGTTGAGCATATTATTAATACAAACCCTTCAATACTAGCAGGCGGCAGGCAGTTTGTGCAGGGGCGGAGCGGTGTGTGTGGGGGTGTTCAGCCAGCCCAGCCCGCACTGTCTTGCAGCAAATACCCCCCCACCTGCCACGAGGAGGAGCCCTTCAGGTCAGAGTCAGGTCAGTACTAGGCTGGTCCCACGTCCACACACCAGCCTTCAGGGCCAAGTCCAGAGAGGTCATCCTGGCATTCAGATCCTCCGGAGCAACAAGTGATATTCTCTGGGCTCTGACCCTCTGTGTCCTCTGGGATGACCTGGGCATTGGCTGAACCTCTCGCTAAGAAGGAATAAACCCCAACCTGAGGGGCTTGGTTGACTACGATGGTCAACTTTGGGAGGAAAGGGAACCAAACACTATTAAGTCATTTTCATTCCCAGGGTACAGATAGGCTTCTGAGCAATTGGCTTTAGACAACCCAGGGGGAAGTGGTGAGGCCTCCTGGGTTTCCTGGCCTCTTGGGGCCAATGTGGTGGGTGGGTGGGTGCCGTGTGTGCTGGAAGCCTTGGGGCAGGCAGTTGGCAGCCCTTCTTGAATCTGGTGAAGCCAATCGGCTGACGGAGCTGGAGCTGACCCAGGCTCATCTTCCCTTACCCTCATATATTGCACCCTAACACAACCTCCTCCATAACCCATAACCTCCAGAGCAAGCTGCTTTAAGTGATTCCTCCCTGCCAGAAGCGAGGATGTCAGAAGGAAAAACAGCAGTTGAACTCTCAACCTGCAGACTGCAACCACACTTCAGAACTAAAGTGCTTTGCCATCAAGATGGGGAAACTGAAACACAGAGCCTCTGATAGTTCTGGAGTGCCCTTACGTGTGCAGGACAGAGAAACTGGGAAGGAGGCGGCCAGGATGTCGCCTCCATCTAAAAGTTTATTTCTCTGTGCTTTGTTCCGTGAGCCTGATGTTGCAAGGGCAGAAGTTGCATCCGTTCCACAGACAAGGCAGGGGAGGCTGGTGGAAGTTGAATTCAAGCTCAAGTTAGAATTTCTGGGAACCTAGGTCTGCCAGCCCCGCACACTTTTTGGTTAGCCTTGCCAATCAAGAGTCCTTTTCCTGATTGGTGATGCTGAGAGTTCTTAGAAAATAAATCTGAGAGGCCTCTTTGATGTTTCCGGGTGAGGTTACTTTTGCTCAGTGGAGAGAAGGAACATTACCTATAATCCAGGCAGGTACATTGTATCACCCTGTGTCTCATTGGTTTTGGAAAGCACCTTCCTTTCCCCTCCCCCCTTGCCTCTCAGCAGATTCACCGTCCCCATTGTTTCGGTGAAGGAATTGTCTCTTTTCCCCCTCTCTCTCTAGTGTATTTGACTGGTATCGTTGCTGGAAACAGTCACAGACCATGCCCACTGGCCACAGATAGGGAGGGGCCGGTTGAGGATTAGAAACGCTGAGACTGAATTCCAGAACACGAAGAGGCTTCTCTTGGGTCTGCTGCTGCTAAGTCGCTTCAGTCATGTCCGACTCTGTGCGACCCCAGAGATGGCAGCCCACCAGGCTCCCCCGTCCCTGGGATTCTCCAGGCAAGAATACTGGAGTGGGTTGCCATTTCCTTCTCCAATGCATGAAAGTGAAAAGTGAAAGTGAGGTTGCTAAGTCATGTCTAACTCTTAGTGACCCCATGGACTGCAGCCTACCAGGTTCCTCTGTCCATGGGATTTTCCAGGCAAGAGTGCTGGAGTGGGATGCCATTGCCTTGTCCATCTCTTGGGTCTAGAACAAACAAGCTTCTACCACCCGGAAGACACGCTTTTTGGTGGCTCAAGCCCTTCCTTCAGATCTCATTGTTTCCTTGGCTCTTCTTGTCAGTGTGGTTGGTGGTAGATTACCTGTTTCCCCTGAGAAACTAAGAGGGATTTCAAGGGACCAGGCGTGCGCATGCGTGGGTGTTCCATCTGGTCTGACTCGTTTGTGACCCCATGGACTGTAGCCCACCAGGCTCCTTTGTCCATGGGATTTCCCAGGCAAGAATACTGGAGTGGGTTGCCATTCCCTTATCCAGGGGATCTTTCTGACCCAGGGATCGAACCTGAGTCTCTGTGTTGCAGGCAGATTCGTTACCAGGGAGCCACCTGGGAAGGCGGCGGGATAAGTTAGGAGTTTGTGATTAGCAGATACTCCCTGCTGCTGCTGCTCAGCCACTTCAGGCGTCTCAGACTCTTTGCAACCCCAGCGACCATAATCCCCCAGGCTCCTCTGTCCATGGGATTCTCCAGGCAAGAATACTGGAGTATTCATGAATAATGGGTTGCCACTTCCTTCTCCAGAGGATCTTCCCCACCCAGGGATCTAACCCACGTCTCTTAAGTTTCCTGCAACGGCAGGCAGCTTCTTTACCTAACAAAGGCCACCTGGGAAGCCCAGATACTTACTACTATATATAAAATAGATAACCAACAAGGACCTACTGTATACCACAGGGAACTCTACTCAGAATTCTGTAATAACCTATGAGGAAAAAGAATCTGGGGAAAAAAAGTATATATATGTATGTGTATAACTGGATCACTTCGCTGTTCACCTGGAGCTAACATAACAGTGTAAATCAACTGTACTCCAGAAAAAGAAAAAAAAAAAAGATACTTCGAGTCTCAGTCTGCAAGTGACCACTCTAGAACCAAGCCCACTCTTCTGACTCATTCTTCTGGAATGTCTTCCCCTTGCTATCCTTTAACCGAACATCCTCAAATCAGTTGGCATGGACTCTAAGCTAATGTGGTTGTGTTCCGTATTGTGTACAGTGTGAAGGTTTTAGGCGGTCAGAATCGCCCTTGAAAATCCCTTACTCACCTTGAAAACTAGTTACAGAGTGGGCAGGGCTTGTCCTGTCATATATACAGAAGCTCCCTTCTCTGACCTCCACTTAACAAATTAGCCGTAGTAACTGATTCTTTCTGCTAAACATGAAGAAATTCATCAACCTCCAAATGCCGAAGGCTAATGGCCTGCTTTCTGCCATATCCACACACTCCCACTCCTACCAAACTGAGTTGGATGTTTACAAAGAGTCGCTGAGCACTGTTCCCAAACTTGTTTATGCCAGTTGTGCTTTTTATAGTAATTACATAATTTAATGAAATATGATGTAAGTGAGTAGGACAAGCATGAAAAAGGAGACGAGTACATCGGATGCTTTGGAAAAGAAGTGCTTTGATAACACAAAGTTTCCAAAATGAGAGTGTGGAGTTAGTCATGGACAAGAACTGTAGAGCATTAGGGAAAGAATAAAAACATCTAGGAACTTCCCTGGAGGTCCAGTGGTTAAGAATACATGCTCCACTGCGGGGAGCACAGGTTTGATCCCTGGCCAGGGGACTAAGATCCCACTGGCTGCGGGGCATAGCCAGAAACAATCAAATCAAATAAAATCCAGGATTTGGCTTTTATACCAATTCATCATGTCTACTCTGGGACGTGGAGATTCTCTGCATTCACCCGTTCCTCCAATTCTGGGGACAGCAGTTGGTCCTGAGACTTCCGTTCACTTCTCTTATGAATCTAAGAAGTGTTGATTTTTCCATTTACTTGGTTTTCTGCTTGTTGTTTGAATGGGCTGGCACTTTCCAACTCCTCACAAGCCAGAAACTGGAAATCTTCAGTTCCAAGTTCCTGTACATTTTTGCTTTACTTTAAAGAGGCCGAAACTGGAATTCACTGATGATACATTTTAGATGTATGTGTAAGAAAGACCAAAACTCTACACACAGAAAAAAAAGGAAAAGCGCTACATCCACTATGAACAGATTGGTGGATTAATCTACATTTTCAAGTTTTAAGTAAAAATAAAGTGAAGAAAGTACATACCTACTTACATGCTTTAAATTCCCTGCTTGAATTATGTCTTGATTGGTTGAGTAGCCTTTGTATGTATAAATATCTGGCATGCATTATACAGGGCTTCCCAGGTGGCTCAATGGTAAAGAACCTGTCTGCCAACGCAGGAGATGTGAGTTTGATACCTGGGTTGGGAAGATGCTCTGGAGAAGGAAACGGCAACTCAGTCCAGGATTCTTGCCTGGAAGATCACATAAATAGAGGAATCTGGCGAGCTGCAGTCCATGGGACCGACAAAGAGTAGGATGACTTAACAAACAAAACAAAAAACTCATTATACAACGTAGACTAAATAAAAGACGTGTACTATGTAAAACTGAGTGGCATCACAGGTACTATTTTCTTATGATGATTTTCACTTTTGGCCACACCCATGGCATGCAGGATCTCAGTTCCCTGACCAGGGACTGGACCCATGCCCCTTGCTTTAGATCGCAGAATCTTTAACCACTGGACTGCCAGGGAAGTCCTGCATTATCTGTTCTATTAAAATTATTTCCCATCACTCTTATTTGAATCCATCTGACTTAACTTGTGGGAGAGGAATCCAGTCGAGCCTAAGACCTGTGTACTCAGAAATTCAGCAAGTCAAGCCCTAACTCTAAATCCGGGTGGATTAACTAGGAGAGAGCCACAGTGGTTCTTGCTACATCAGATCACTAGGATATGAGGTGCTGGCTTTGTCAAAAGTAAGGTGGAAATGAGCAAGAAAGTTACCCTCACGTAGCAGAGAGGCAGCGTTTATCTCTAGAACCAGCCTGCTTTAGAACAAATCCTGGTTTTTCCAATACTCAGGGGTGAGCCACTTAAGTTCTCCCTGATCCAGTTTCCCTCCCAGGGGGTAAGCACAAGGATTCCAGGAAGTTAATCAACGTAAAGTGATTACAGCAGCGTCTGGCACAGGGTAAATGCCATAGGAGCATTGTTGTTGCTCAATTGTGTCCGACTCTTTGCGACCCCGTGGACCGCAGCACACCAGGCCTCCCTGTCCATCACCAACTCCCGGAGCTTGCTCAAACTCATGTCCATCGAGTCAGTGATGCCATCCAACCATCTCACTCTCTGTTGTCCCCTTCTCCTCCTGCCCTCAATCTTTCCCAGCATCAGGGGCTTTTCCAGTGAGTCAGCTCTTCACATCACGTGGCTAAAGTATTGGAGCTTTAGCTTCAGCATCAGTCCTTTCGGTGAATAGGAGCATTAGCAATTGCTATTACTATTATTGTTCATCATTTTTTTTTATATTGTTCATCATTATCATTTTGCCTCTAATTGGGCATAATCTAAGAGGCTTTTATCTTGAAAGTATAAAATAGGGACAGTTGCTGGTGATTCAGTGGCTAAGATCCCACACTCTCAATGCAAAGGGCCCTGGTTCAATCCCTGGTAAGGGAGCTAGATCCCACATAAGTAAGAGATCCCACACTCCACAATAAAGATGGAAGATCCTGGGGGCAACCAAAAAAAAAAATATATATATATATATTTAAAGTGTAAAATAAACAAAACAGTGCATTTCACTTGAAGGCACAGACGCCCACTCACCCGTGAATTAAGAAAGCAGAATAGTTTGAAGCTTTGACTCTCTTTGCAAAACCACAGCAAGGCTAAAAATGGGTGTTTCAGAATCAGAATACTTGAGAGTGATATGGGGGTGGGGTTGCCCTCCAGGGAGAAGAATGAATGTTGCTTCAGAATTCCAAGAAAAAAAAGTTTATTTATAAAATACTGACAAGTTTGACGGGACATGGGACCTCTTGTGGTATATATTTCAAATCAATTTCTTTGTTACCTTTCATTCAAAAAATAAACCTGCTAACAAGCTATATGACATATATATATATTTTTTCTTACAGATAGACACCTGCCATAATGAATACTCTCCCTATAATTTTTCTTATATCTTTTAAATCAAAAAAATAAAGATTTGTGTTGGGTTTTGTTTTTGGAGTCTATATGTGTAAAAGAAGGTAACACATTTAAATGCTTTTGGTTATTTTTACAGAAACAAAGAGAAGGGGGGCGTGTCCCAAGAGGGCACCTGTGCTGGGGGGTGGTCGGGTGGCCGCTGGGTAGGTCCCCACAGAGGCACTGGGGAGCCGGAGGCGGGTGTTCAGGTGTCTCCCCTCCCCGCTGGTGCCCTCCAGCCCCTCACAAGTGTGGGCACCTTCTGCTGGGCACCAGGTGAGGGGAGCCCCCGCCCAGAGTGGGGCATGGGAAGGCGGAGGGCTCTGGCACCTTTGAAAGCTCTGCCCAGGGAAGTGCGGGCAGAGACAGAAGACCTCGGGCCAGCGAGCCGCTGGGCGGGGCGGCCGGAGGCCTTCTCTTCCTTCTGAGTCTGGGCAGTGTCAGTCCGGAGACTGGAGGGGAGGCGGCCGGCGCCGAGGACTCCATGGAGCCCCGGGAGGAGGGCGCTTCTGGAGCCGCGGGCAGCGTTTTGGTTGGTCGTCTTGGCTGTCTGGGTGCTGAAGGGACGTGAACACAGGAGGCGCGGCCAGGAGGGCAAAGGCTGTGCTAGTGCGCCAGGTGTGAGCTGCCCGGGGCAACACCAGGTTTCCGGAGGGCACGGCGGGGCAGGGCCAGGTGAGGAGCCAGGCGCTGTCCCCAGGTGAGCCCGCTCCAGGGGGAGTCAGGCCAACACGGGGTCTGAGGTCACGGGCCCAAGAAGCCAAAGGGCAGGGAGGCTCCCCGTGACCCATGGGCTGTGCCCACACACACCTTTCCAGCGCGGCCAGGTGTCCGGACAGGAGCCGCCACTGCCCCAGCAGATATGTAAACACGGACAGGATCAGTCCCCCGGGAAATCTAGAGGCCCACGGCTGGGAGCCGGGCTTCCAGGTGTGGCTGGGGCGGTGGAGGCACCGTTCCAGGTGGGTGGGGATGGACGGAGGGCGGGACTCTCACCGGGGGCCGCCCGCCTCCCGGCTCCTCGAAGAGCCCTGGTTGGCAGTGTCCTCGCCTTGCCCTTTCAGACAACAGAGCCCAGCCTCGCCTCACGCGGGCGAGCCTCACGCTGCCTGTCTCACTGGAGGCAGTCGGCCCCTCCGAGGGGCTTGCTGACGCAGGTACGCCGCGCAGTGTGTGTGTGTGTGTGTGCGTGTGTGTGTGTGTGTGTGTGCGTGTGTGTGTGTGTGTGCGTGTGTGTGTGCGTGTGTGTGTGTCCGCGCACGCACGCGTGAGCCCAGGTGAGCGAGAGCCCAGGTGAGCGTGGGCGCCGCCCCACAGGTGCACGCGAGCGTCAGCGCGGGTGTGGAGGCGCGCGTGGGGCGGGGAGGGCGAGCGTCTTAATGCACAAGGTGACCCGCGGAAGGCAAAAGGGATTTGGCCTCCTATGACCTGTATGCGAGTGTACACACAGCGTTTCTCCCAGTCCCGGCTCCCTCCCCCCAGTCCCTCCCTGGGCTGGGCAAAAAGAGGTTCTTCATGTAAACCAGGAAGAACTTTCTATGGTTCAACACACAGCAGAGAAACGGATGAGGTGGTTCTAAAGAGAGAGGGAGGGAAGAGCAACTGCCAGATGAGTCTCAGGCCTGTGTCCTCCCTGGGGGGAAAGACCCTGCTTCCCTTTCTAGACCCCCTGAGCTGGGAAGGTGCTGTTTGGACCCCAGAGGTGGGTCAGCCGTATGTGGAGCCATCTTCCCACTTTTCCCCATCATGTTTCCTGGGGGTCCCAGTGCCTGGGGAGGAGCCCCCAGCTGGGTGGCATGCCCTTTCCACCGGCCCCTGGCCCTGGTTCCATTCCAGGCACCCGTGTTGGTGGGGAGGGGGACAGCCCTGCAACGTCCTTGGCTTGTTTCTCAGCTCCTTCCTCGTTCTCCACGTTGCCCTCAGTGGGGCGTGGCCTCCTCCCCGGTGGTCAGCCTGGCGGGCGACTGGGACTGGAGCTCCCCACTGAGGGGTTCCACCTCGGCCACCCCTCTCCCAGAGGAGCCTGGGGGGTGGGCCCCTTTGCAGGGCTCCGGGGTGGGTGGGGTGGGGTGGGCACCCAGGGAATTTGCTGGAAAGGCTCCTCCTTAAACCCTTGCATCCGGAAACTCTGAGCTGATGGGAAGACCCAGGACACCAGAAGTAGCTTTTTAAAGAACATTCCTCAGGGCAACTCACATGTGTGTGTGTGAAAGCTCTGCCTCCCATCAGCTACAATTGTCCCGTGGTCCCATCTGACCCGCTCCTCTGGAGGCCTGTCTGTACACCCCGGGAGCTCGTGTCCAGTTTGGAGGAGGCCCCTCCTTGCTGAGCCGAGTCTGGAAGACGTTTCTGAGGGTTGCGGTGGCCTCTGCCTTTGTAAACCAGGTGCTGGGAGCTCCAGCCTCTGCACCAGGGACTTGGCCCGCCCCTTGGGCTCCTGCGCCCCTGTGCTGAGGCGGCAGGGGTCTTAGACACGAAGAACAGTAGGCTGGGAACGAGGGACACAGATCTTAAAGTGAGTGTCCTGCTGGCTAGGAGGACCCAAAGAGATTTCTCCTGGGGAGGATCCCTGGACCCTTTTCCTTGCGAGTGCATGGTGTGTCTATGTAGGGGGTGGTGTGTGTGTGTGTGTGTGTGTGTGTAAAGGTGTCATGCCTCACCCCAGCCTAGCCTGCAGTCCCTTTTCTTGTCTCTGTAGCCCCCTTTTCTGTCTTCCTTTAAGAAGGTGGGTGGGGGGGGGGCAGATGGTACCTGAATTAGAAGAAAGAAGAAAGTCCAAGCATCCTTCTTCCAGTCCCGACAGCCTGCCCCACGCTCCGTTATTCCAGGGATGCTGGGCCGGCGCCCCCCCCGCCCCCCACCCCGTTCCCGAGTCCATCTCTCTCAGTCTGTGCTCAGGGGATGGGGGTGGGTAAGTGAATTCAAGTAAAGGAATGACTGGGTTCAGTGGGTAGGAGTTGGGAGCATCCCCCCAGCCCCAGGGACCTCCTCTTCCTTGTGTTCACAACAGAAAGGTCAGTTAGGAGCAAGGAGCTGGGTAGGCAGTCTCACCCCTGAGCTGGTTTCGTTTTCCTAAATAAACCAGATGCTTGGTGGGGACACTGGGCGGGGGAGGAGGCAGGCTGCAGGGGGCGGGGGGAGGGGCGCCTGCCCCCCGGGAGGCCCGTCCTGGCACCAGCCAGCACTGGGTCCCGAGCTGCAGCACATGCGGAAAGGTGCAGCCGGCTGGACTTCCAGAAGCTTCCTGGCCCCGGTCACGCCCACCTGACGGCCCTCCAGTCCTTGCCTTCCCTGCCTCCTTCCCTCCATCGGCCTAAACTCACCGGCGTCCACCGTAGCCGCCCCCACCCCGCCCCCCGCTCAGCCTCTTGAAGCCGCAGCGAACCCCACAATCTCGAAGCCACACACGTCCCCTCGCGGTTTTTCTCCATGCTTCTCCACACCGGCTTTGCTGGCCCTGGAATCTCTGGAAAAATAAACTCAGGAGGTGAAAAGTTGACTTGGTTTCTTGGTGTTTTTGTTTTTTGGCAGGCGGTGCGGGGAGGGGTGGAGAGGAGCTGGGTGCCGTGTTTTCTTTTTCCTCTTCCGCCGAGGAGGACCAGGACGAGGAAGAGGACGAGGACGAGGACGACATCAAACGAAGGATGAAAACCCTGCGATGGGGGCCCGGGAGCCGGGGGCGAGGCTGCTGGGGGGACGGTAGAGGGTGCTCTGCTGGCTCGGGGGGTTCTGGGGGTTCTGGGGCGTTGGGGTCCGACTGGCCTTGGGCCGGAAGAGGCTGCCCTGCTGGGCGCTGCTGCTGTTGGAGAGGGTGGCGTGGTCCGGCTCGCCCGGGTCACTCTCCGTGTAGCTGTAGGCCTGGGCCCGAGAGAGGCCCTTCTGCTGGCGGCGCCAGGAGTTGTAATAGGTGGGGTCGCTGATGTAGTGGTTGACGAAAGAATGGGCCTTCTGGTGGCTCGCGTCAACCTCGTACTCGCTGTCGCTTCCCTGGGAGGACAGAGAACCGATGGGGTGTCAGTGACCCTGGGGACTCGTCGGCACAGTCAGGGCTGGGAGGCGCAGAGCACTCCGGGCCAAATCGCCTCTCAGCCTCCTCCGCGCCCTGCACCGTGAGCATCTCAGCCCCGAGTCTGCCACGGGGGTGAAAGGCATTCAGAACACGTGATGGGTAGGAAGTGTCTCCTCCAGAGCTGGCACAGAGCCTGCGGACGCCGACGTGACCCACAAGACCCAAGTTCTAAGCTTTTGAAAAAAATCAAAGTGAGGGATGGGATGCCGGGTGGGAGGGAGGCTCAAGAGGGAGGGAATATATATGTTATACATTTATGTTATATGTTATACATATATGTTATATGTTATATGTTATACATATATACACAATATGTTATATATATACATGTATACGTATATACACAATATATATATGTTATACATATATATACACAATATATGTATATATTAACACTTATAGTTGATTCATACTACACAGTAGCAATCACCACAACACTGAAAAGCAATTATACTCCAACTGAAAAATAAATTTCGATTAAAAAAGAAAAAGAGCTCCATGAATCCGTAAAAGAAAAAAAATCAAGGTGAAATTCACACCACAGTCGAGGGTCTGATTCACCGGCATTCGGTATGTGCACACTGTCGGGCAGCCATCACTTCTTTTCATTTCAAAGCATTTCCGTCATCACCCCAGAGTAAAACCCTGTGCCCACTAAGCAGTCGCTCCCCACTTCCTCCTCCCCAACCTGCTGCCCCCAACCCCACCCCTGGCAACCACCCATCCACTCTCGTCTCCCGGATTGACCCATTCTGGATATTGCATAAAAATGGAATCACACCACATGCAGCTTCTGTGTCTGAGCTTCTTTCATTTAGTATGGTGTTTTCCGAGGTTGCACGCGTCATGGTTCTTTCCTTTCTGTATTTCTGATGCTTTGTTATTTTTGCTGACCCTGGAGGGACTGCCCCTCCCAAGACTAGACAGGTCTTAGAGAGCAAGCAGCTTTTTATGCCCAGAGCCCCTGCCTGCATTGCCTCCTCTGATGGGCGCTTACACGCTGACTTGGACCCACTATTGCCTGCCTCCAGTCACCCCAGGGTCAGGTACCAGACAACTAGGGGCAGCCCCGACCCTCCAGGGTCCCCTGAATTCATTCAAACTCTGCTAAGCCTGCTTGCCCTGCCTCTGCTGCTGCTGCTAAGTCGCTTCAGTTGTGTCCGACTCTGTGCGACCCCAGAGATGGCAGCCCACCAGGCTCCCCCGTCCCTGGGATTCTCCAGGCAAGAACACTGGAGTGGGTTGCCATTTCCTTCTCCAATGAATGAAAGTGAAGAGTGAAAGTGAAGTCACTCAGTCGTGTCTGACTCTTCGCGACCCCATGGACTGTAGCCCACCGGGCTCCTCCATCCATGGGATTTTCCAGGCAAGAGTACTGGAGTTGGGTGCCATCGCCTTCTCCGGCCCTGCCTCTGGGAATCTGAATACAGGGCACGGGGTGAGTTTTCCTGTTTCCTTCCTGCTCCATCCGCCTCCTCACCAAGCCTGGTACCTGGTCGTGTGGCTCCACGTGGCCTGTTGTGCCTGCTCTTCTGGGGATCTGTGAATAGCAAGCTATCTTTCCACTAGCAGTCATCTCCTGATCTGCTGGCCTCATCGAACCTGAAGAATAACCAACCGACACTTAAAAATAGAGGTTCAGGGACCTCCCTGGTGGTCCAATGGTTAAGAATCCACCTGGCAACGCAGGGGATGTGGGTTTGATCCCTGGTTGGGGAACTAAGACTCTCCATGCCACGGAGAAAGTACACCTGAGCACTCTGGAGCCTGAACACAGCTACCGAGCTGGCACACCCCAACTGGAGAGTCCGCACACTGCAACAGAAGCTCCCATGCGCTGCAACCGAGACTTGATGCAACCAAATAGATAAATAAAAACAAATCTTTAAGACAGTAAAGCAGAGGCCCACGCACGATACACTGAGCTCCAGTCCTGGTCCAGCCTCTGACTTACTGTGTGACTGGGGACAAAGCCAGGACCAGATTGGAAGGCCTTCAGAGGCTCCTGGCGCTGAACAAAATGCTGATGCTCACCCACGTGTGATCCAAAACAAAAGCCACACTCAGTTACAAAAGAAGCATGAGAAAGGTTATTAACAGAAGTTCTGAATTTTCACACGGTGATGACCCTGAGGCTCTGGGGGAGAAATAAAAAAAAATTAAATTATCCTTAATACGGTTGATATTCTGGCATCCTTGGCCCGTGCTCTAGCTGGCTTTTGGGAAAATCGGTGCAAGACAAGAGTCCATCTGGTTTGTAAAGTAACATTCGACTCTGAATTGTGGAGCTAAAAATATCATGTATCTCTTCCCCACCCCCAGCTCCCAGTGATGTTTTGAGAACTAAAAAGACAGCAGATGGAAAGGCCTTTAGAACTCTCTGGAAGGGATGCACTGGTTTTAGTGAACAGTACATGCTCAACAAATATCATTCCAGAAGACCAAGCTCGAGTTGCCTCATCTCTGCCCAGTGAATACATGCTTAGAGGCAGTAAATTCATTTTATCAGCCGGAGTGGAATACACATTGGCAAAACCCTGCAGTCCAGTGAGCCTAGTATAAACAAGTCCGGGATAATCATCTGTGTCTTGCTCTACAGGCGAAGAAAATGGAGGGCTTCCCTGGTCGTTTGATGATTGAGAACCCACCTTCCAACAGAAGGGACGCCGGTTCGATACCTGGTCTGGGAAGATTCCACATGCCCCGGGGCAGCTGAGCCCGTGAGCCACAACCACTGAAGCCGGAGCGCGCCTAGATCCCCTGCCCCACGACACAGAAGCCCCTGCAGAGGGGAGCCTGCGCACGGCCTCTACCCACCGCAGCCAGAAGCTAAGCACAGAAATCTTAGAAAAGGAAAAAAAAGAAAATGGAGCGTTGCCCTTGCCCGAAGGTTCTGAGCTATGTATGGGAAAGGTAGTGTGCACCTGTTTTCAGGAACTCAAAGCCCTTTATGGCATCTAAGCCTTCAAGAGAAATGGGTACAAAGCACAGAACTAAAATGACACCAACTCTGGAGCAGGCTCTCTGCCAGACAGGAGGAAACGCTGACTTGCGTCTTTAAATTTCACACCTCTGTGCTGCAGCTACGATGATGCTACTACCTGAGTGCTGATGAGAGAGTGATGGTTTTGCCCAAGGAAAGGATGAGCTGGACCTGAGCGCGGACTGGCCTGATTTTCCGAAATGTACACACGCTCTGAACTCCCGAACTCCTGCCTGGAGGTCACAAGATGGGAAGGGGAACTCCTCTGTCCTCGAGGGGGATGTTAAATGCTCCCAGACTGCTCTGCTGATTCATGTGCTCTGGCTCTCCTCCTCCCTCCCCCTCCCCAGCCCCCACAGCGCTCCCGCCACCCCAGCAGGCACTCCCAGGACCCCCACCGTCTTGGCAGGCAGGGCCACGACAATGGAGAGTCCCTCACTCTCCCTCGCTCGTGCTCCCCGTGACGCAGAGCAGCACAATACAAGCGCTTTCTTTGCTGACAGCCCAGCTGCCAGCCCAGGAGCGAACAAAGGGGCTGCAGAGACCGCAGGGCTCCGTGTGCCAAGGGCAGGCAAGGGGGCCGGGGGTGGGCTCCTGAAGCCCGGGCCGCAGTGAGGCCGGCCCAGGGGTAGGAGGTCTGAGCCAGACGTGGAGGATACGGGAGGCTGGTGGGGCGCGGTCCCTGGGATCCGGGCGCAGTGAGGGTCTGTGAGTGTGGGGATTGAGAGACGGCCCCCACAATTTTCCCTGCAGGTCAGCGCCCTCTTGGAGGGCACCATCAACCGGCTGGAGTGGCTGCGAGATGTTCCAGAACTTCAGCCAGCCCCAGGCCCCAGCCTTGGAGAGGCATCCCCAAATCACTGTGGGTCTGGAGTGAATGAGTCTCCAGGCTAGGGGGGGGAAGACAGAGGCACCACCTGACTCTGTCCCTTCCCAGCTGGGTAAGTGTGGGCCTATCACTTATCCTCTCTCGGCCTCAGTATCCCGGTCAGTACAATGGGTGGGTCCTGACGTTAACAGGATGAACTGAGCTAATATATGCGAGAACAGCGTAAAGGTATCATTAGGGGGAAAGTGAAAGGGGTCTGTGTGACATGGGGCCTGAAGCCCCTCTGGGAAGGATCACAGGGGCACAGGATAGGGGAGACTGACTCATATCTTCAATTGAGTTTCTTTTTGCCGCACCGAGCAGCTTGCAGGATCTTAGCTCCCTGACCAGGGAGTGAACTCACACCGCAGACTTACCACTAGACCGCCAGGGAAGTCCCAAGGGGAGGCTGACCCAGGGAAGGAGACACCCTCGGAAGGAGAATGCTTGGTTCCTGACTGCCCACAACCCCACTGCCACCCCCAGGATGAAGCTGTGACTAGCAGGGTGGGGAAGGAGCCTCTCTGGCCCTCCTGGGGCCCAAACCAAAGCCCATTCATCAAATCATCTCCTGCCTTAAGGAGCACCTTAAGTTAAGCACCTACTGTGTGCCACCGGACTGGGACACCAAGCCAGTAGAGGAGGGGTGTGGCGGGGCGGGGGTCGGGGGGCGGCTAGAGTCTGGCCCGCCCCTTCCCCAGCTCCCCAACACCGCAGGAGGGGGTCTCTGCATGCACACTCCCCTCTGTCTCCACCTCGGAGAACATCTGTTTCTTTTCTGGATGGGGGTGGGGTAAGAAGAGAAGAAAGAAAGCGAGGGGGGGGACCAGGGGCTCCCACTCCTGCTTTCAACTCTTGCCCGGCCCTCAGTAATTGAATGCAGCTTCCCAGTCGCCGGCCCAGCACAAAGGGGGCCTTTCATGGCCAGTCCCTGGCTGCCAGGCAATCAGGCCACCGCTTCAGCTCCCAGGCCTCTTAACAGCAGCTCAAAGCCACTCCATCAGCAATTACCGGGGCCCGGGGAAGGGGGAGAGGGCAGCCTCCAGGCTCAGAGTGAGCGAGGTGGGGACCTGAGGGAGGGAGGACCCTGAGAAAGGGCCGAGACAAAAGAGAGGGAGCAAAGGAAGGCCTCTTTTCTGCTTCTTTCTGGAAGCAGGGACAGTGGTATCGGATCAGCAGGAGACAGGCAAGTGCTGTCCTGGGCTTGGGGACCAGGCAGAGAGCCCTTGGTATGTGTGTGTCCCACTCTCTGTGACCCCCTGGACTGCAGCGTGCCAGGCTCCTCTGTCCACGGGCCTCTCCAGGCAAGAGTGCTGGAGTGGGTCGCCATGCCCTCCTCCACGGGATCTTCCTGGCCCGGGACAGAACCCTCATTCCCTCGAGTCTCCTGCAGGTGGCTTCTTCACTAACTGCGCCACTGGGGAGTCCACCTGGGAGCCCTTATCTTGTGGAATCTCAGAAGCCTGGTGGGAAAGTGTTGCCCCAGGTGGGGTGTTATGCTGGGCAGCTCCTTTGGAGACTGGCAGCTGGAGCCCCTCCCCGACCTGTGGTCCAGGTTCCCCCCGGAGGACATTTTCCTCCAGGGTTCCTGGGCTCCTTACTCCTCCCAGGTGCTAGAGAGGGCCCGACCTGTGCGTGGCCACTAACTCCATCCAGGCCTCCCCCAGGGGTCATGGGTTAGGAAGTGCCTTTCTTAAACAACCCTTAGAGCCACTCCTACTCTTCAGATTGGGTGCTCAATGAACAATATACAATCTAACATGTCCTATGTATTGATAACATAAAGGAAGCTGAGCGCCGAAGAATTGATGCTTTTGAACTGTGGTGTTGGAGAAGACTCTTGAGAGTCCCTTGGACTGCAAGGAGATCGACCAGTCCATCTTAAAGGAAACCAGTCCTGAATATTCACTGGAAAGATTGATGTTGAAACTGAAACTCCAATACTTTGGCCACCTGATGTGAAGAGCTGACTCATTTGAAAAGCCCCTGATGCTGGGAAAGATCGCAGGTGGGAGGAGAAGGGGACAACAGAGGATGAGATGGTTGGATGGCATCACTGACTCAATGGACATGAATTTGAGTAAACTCTGGGAGTTGGTGATGGACAGGGAGGCCTGGTGTGCTGCAGTCCATGGGGTTGCAAAGAGTCGGACACGACTGAGCGACTGAACTGAACGGAACTGATTGATAATTCCTTTTTCTTATAGGCTCAATTTCACGATAATGAGCTTACAGGGCTGACCCAGGACATCACAGAGAACTGAGTACTGATTAAGAGAGGCTTGCCATCGCCTTGGAATTTCTCTCCCATTGAGATTTACTGTGTGCTAACTATGTGATTTTTCTACCCATCGTGGGCTCTGACTTTGAAATGAAGCTGGACGGTGGCCATACTTCGTCTTTAGAAGTTCCATCACAGAAGCCTCAGCCTTTGTGGGTCCCCCTGCCGGGGAACCTCCTTCTCCTAGACCCCTGCAGACACGGCCCCTAGCCCCACCCTGTGCCTTCTGGAGGGAAACCGGCCCCTCCCTCCTCCAGCCTCCACCCACAGCCCCGTTCTGGCCTTTCCCACATGGCAGCATGTGTGTTTGTTTGTAAGAAGCCTTGACTTTGTGTTTATTCCCATATTACAGGGAAATGGCTGGGTAGCTAGAAATGGAAGAATCCAGTTCTGGAGGGTGACTTTTGGGTGGTCTGATTTAGAGTTCCAACCAGGTGGCACGGGCGGAATTCACTCTCCGGGGGCCTGGGGGGCGGGGACTTCAGGAAGACAGCCGGCCTGAGGGGTCGGGGGTTGGCTGCTGACCCTGAAGGAGGTGCCCAGGAGGACTGTGAGCACCGGAGCTAGAAGTCGTGAGGCTGGGTGCCGCTTGTTCTGGACACTGACGTGCAGTCCAGCTGCCTCTCACGGGGGCGAGCAAGCAGCACGGGGAGTCATTTATGGAGAGCGCTGGCGTCTGCAGAGATGAAAGGGCCCAGGCAGACCCTGGGAGGTTCGGCCACCAGTCCGTGTCCCCCCGCCCCAGGGCACTGGTACGCTGAGCATCACTCAGTGGACATCTGAGGGCGGCCAGCTGCTCTGTCTCCCATCTGCCCCCCACTCCAGCCCACCCGGAGCCCAGATCCTGAGTTTGCATGTTTGGACTTGAGTCAACTCACTTACAGAGAAGGCAATGGCACCCCACTCCAGTACTCTTGCCTGGAAAATCCCATGGACGGAGGAGCCTGGTAGGCTGCAGTCCATGGGGTTGCTAAGAGTCGGACACGACTGAGCTACTTCACTTTCACTTTTCTTTCATGCATTGGAGAAGGAAATGGCAACCCACTCCAGTGTTCTTGCCTGGAGAATCCCAGGGACGGCAGGAGCCTAGTGGGCTGCTGTCTATGGGGTCGCACAGAGTCGGACACGACTGAAGCGACTTAGCAGCGGCAGCAGCAGCAACTCGCTTAAGCGCTCTGACCCATTTTTCCATTCATACAAAGAAGATGTGACTGAGGCCTGCCTCGGAGGGGCGGGTGAAGCTACCCTGTGGTGGGGCGCTCGGGTGGCCCACGGCGGGTGCAGCTGTTGTCATCAGCCACTGTGAAGGGCCTCTTTGAATGTCTGAGATCTGATGCTGGTTGAAAAGGAATAACTTACAACCACAAATCTTTGATTCTCTATCCTGCTAACCATACTTGGTCTTGAGTCTGTTCAGCCTGATGACCTTCTCCAATGACCCTTTCATGGTTTCAACAGACACGCACAGAGTGATTGCCTCCCAGTGACGTGCAGGACACAGGGTACGGCATGAACACAACTGTCACGGTCCCTGCCCTCAGGGAACTCGTGGTGGTGGTTTAGTTGCTAAGCTGTGTCCAACTCTTCTGACCCCATGGACTGTAGCCCACCAGGTCCCTCTGTCCATGGCATTTTCCAGGCAAGAATACTGGAGTGGGTTGCCATTTCCTTCTCCAGGGGATCTTCCTGACCCAGGGACTGAACTCGTGTCTCCTGCCCTCAGGGAACTTAGCTTTCAGAGTAAATAAACCCAGGGATTCCCTGGTGGTCCAGTGGTTAGGACTCTCTGCTTCTACTGCAGCGGGCACTGGTTCAGTTCCTGGTCGGGGAACTAAGATCCCACATGCTGCATGGTGCAGCCCCCCACCACGCCCCCAAAAAGAAAAAGGACAGAGTAAATAAACCCAAGTCAACTGAATCCAGCCCCAAATCAAACCCCGAACTATCCCAAAGGCTGCACGCAGAGCTCCAGGTCTGGGCTGTGGTCCTCAGATCTGGCATTCTGGAACCAGAAAGCCTCCTCTCTAGGGTGTGTGCTCCTGGAGAGGGCAGGGGGCAGGGTAGTGACTGGTCCCAGTTTGCTATGGAAACAGTGTTCAAGTGAAGGGCTTGTTCTGAATAAATGAGACCAATAGCTCTAAGCAGGATTCCGGGTGCTCTGTCCATCCTGGGGTGACTTCTGAAGTGGGCTGCTCCTGGGATGGGAATTCTTCTTCCAGCAACTTCTTCAAGGCTGGGGGGCCCTGGCATGCCTCAGGGGCCAGCTCTGTGTCCCATGTGGGTGTCCCCCAGACTCACGCAGGGTGCTCACAAAGAGCTCCCGGGACTGGGGCAGTCCCTTGTGGACTCAGAGGGTTACTCTCTGAAAGGTCGGGGCTTAGCTGATGAACGTCGATCACAGTGCCCTCTGCAGAAGGTCAGGGGGGCTGAGCAGAGTCAACAGGGAGCCTCTTCTGCCGGCCACCACGATGCCCTCTCCACAGACGGGAAGGGGCTCAAGAAGCCCTTGGTGACAGGTCCACTGACACGGGGAGTCCCTTTAATCTTGGTTTTTGGCTGCATTGTGAGGCATGTGTGATCTTAGCTGCCTGACCAGGGATTGGACCTGTGCCCCCTGCATTGGAAGCCTAGAGTCATAACCACTGGGCCACCAGGGAAGTGTCCCTCTACCTTTTTGACTTTTGCTTTGGGAACCGACAAGCCAAAGGCTCATCACCACCTCTGGGGAGAAAGAAAGAAGAGTGTGCTTCAGGAAGCATGGCCGAGTGAGTGCCAGTACGGGCGTGGCAGCAAACAGTTAACTACTCACAACGAGACGCCACAACCTGGATCACGTGGGTCCCCACGTAAACCAGGCTAAGCTGCGTCTTGGCCCCTGCCCGCTCTGAGCTGTGGTGTCAGCTCCAGCCTCACCGGCTCTGCCAAGCCCGATGGTAACCCTGGAGCTGAGCAAGACAACAATGAGCAAGGGAGAGGCCTTCGGTCCACGGGGCTGCGACCGGACCCCAGGCTGGCTGGCACCTCCTGCCCGACCAGCAGCCCCACTTCCCGCTGGCCTCTCTTCCTTCTCACCCTCTCCCAGGACCGGACAGGAGGTCCAGGGCGTGGGACACCGTGGCCTTTTGCGGCCCCTTCCTTGGCAACCAGCAGGCTTGGCCAAGGCCAGGAGGGCTGGGGCGAGAGGCTGTAACATCACTCGGCTGGAATGCACCAGACCCCTTCTCCCCAAAGCCTGGGGCAGAGTGTCCATGCATGACCCTGCCTGACCAACCAATGGCAGCCTCTCTAAAGCTCCATGTCTCCCAAAGGCACCGTCCCCTTCTCAGTATTAAGAGCTGACGTTCACTGAACGTAACCTCAGCAAATCCTCCCCACTGTCCCATGAGCCCATTCTGCAGCGAGAGAAACTGAGGCTTCAAGATATTACTCAGTACACCCACGACGCCCTTGACTCCTGGGCAGCAGAGCCAGGACGCAACTCGGGTCTGAAGCTCCAAAGCTTAACGCCTTAATGGTCCGCACTACTTTCCAACCTTGGGGGCCCAGCCCCCCACTTCTGGAGCTCATTCTGACCCTGATTAACTAGGTTCAGCTGTTCTCCGGCTCCGGCCGAGCAGGGCTCCGGTGTCTGCGTCCCCCTCGTCTTCGACGAGACAGGCCAGGACGACCGGGGACGGAGCGTGTCAGGGGGCTCCTGCAAGACTCTTGCTCTTGGGAGTTCCAGGGACCCCACCAGCCCAGGGGCAGACTGAGCACAGCTCGGACGTGGCGGTTGACCTCAGTGCGCCGTCCGGGGGATTTCCTGGGGTCCCTCGGTCTTTCCAGCCCATAAAGGGAGGAGGGCAGGAAGCGGTGGGCAGGCCCATACTCCAGGGTGGAGGCTTCACACACCACCCCCACCGTGAGCGGGCACCAGGCCCTCCTGCCCCTCACCTGAGAGTCGGAGATTTCCGAGGGCTTCTCTGTCAGGCTGCTGCTCTCCGCCGGGATGAGGTCATTGTACTTGGTGACGTCCTCGTCGGAGTAGTGAAGGCTGCCTGGGCTGGGCCGAGGGGGAGACCTGGGGAGAGTGGGGGGCTGAAGGGCAGATCTGGGGAGAGTGGGGGGCAGGGGGAAGGCCTGGGGAGAGTGGGGGGCTGAGGGGCAGATCTGAGGAGAGTGGGGGGCTAAGGGGAGACCTGGGGAGAGTGGGGGCGGTGGGCAGGAGGCCCTCTGCGGGTCCCTCCATCTCTCCTTCCTGTGTCTGCACTTTGACAGGCCTGGGCCCTGAGGCGCAGCGTCTCGGGCTGGAGGCCCCAGGGCGGGTGTGTGTGTGTGTGTGTGTGTGTGTGTGTGTGTATGTCCCTAGGGCTTGTAGGTCCAGCACCAACCTCCCAGTATGTGTGTGTGTGTGTGTATCTGTGTGTAAGTCTGTGTGTGTGTGTCTCTCTCTAGGACGTGTCTGTGTGCCTGTGTGTGTCTATATGTGTGCCTGTGTGTGTGTTTATGTGTATGTGTGTCTGTGTGTCTATGTGTGTTTCTGGGTGTGTCTATGTGTGTCTGTGTGACTGTGTGTCTGTGTGTCTGTATGTGTGTCTATGTGTGTGTGTCTATGTGTGTTGGTGTCTGTGTGTCTGTGTCTGTCTTTGTGTGTCTATGTCTGTGTGTGTGTCTATATGTGTCTATGTGTGTGTGTGTCTATATGTGTGTGTGTCTATGTGTATGTGTGTCTGTGTGTGTCTATGTGTGTGTATCTCTATGTGTCTGTTTATGTGTGTGTCTGTGTATGTGTGTGTCTATGTGTGTGTTTGTATATGTGTGTGTGTCTCTGTGTGCATCTATATGTGTGTGTGTCTGTGTCTATGTGTTTGTGTGCGTGTCTCTGTGTATGTGTCTATGCATGTCTCTGTGTGTGTCTATATGTATGTCTGTGTGTCTGTGTGTGTGTGTCTATGCGTGTCTCTGTGTGTGTCTATGTGTGTGTGTGTCTGTGTGTGTGTCTGTGTGTGTCTATATGTGTGTGTGTGTGTGTGTGTCTAGGACTTGTAGGCCCAGGACCAACCTCCCACCCCAGCTCAGGGCCTGGGGCGCTGGGGAGGCTGCGCCTTGATTCTGCAGCGGTGCTCCCAAGGCCCCAGGCAGGGGGAGTCTTGGCAATGAATGTCACACAGCGTTTCTGGGCCCCACTGAGACCCCCCAGCAGTGGAATCTCAGTCTGGACACATGCCCCGCAGACAAGCTCCGCAGGTGACTCTCAAACTCACAAGGTGAGCTCTAGAGAGTGGACGCCGAGGGTCGGGGGAGAAAAGGGGCACATGGCCTCCCTCCTTCCACGTCTGCTCAGAGACCAGAGACAGGCTAAGGGCCGCCCTAGCTTCGAAAAACCAGCCCTGGAGAAAGCTGTGCACTTCCCGGGGAGTGAGAGGCCTGCCGGCTGAGTCATCTCACAGACACCCAGGACGGGGCGCCTCGGGCGCTCCACCTGCTTTGGGGTGCGTGAGAGGCAGCAGGCTGGGCTAGGAACCGCGCAGGCTCCCAGGGCCCCTGGGCAGGTGGCTGGGGTCCCCCATGACTCATGTCTTCCCAGGAAGGGGTGCCAGGGGGCCCTGCCCAGGGCCCAATGCCCCGTGATCAGCCCCGTTGGCTCTAGGAAACCTTCCTAGCACAGAGGCCCTGAACCCCGGCTGCCCCGCCTGAGCCGGAGGTGGCTTCCTGCTGAAATGCCACTCTGAGAACAGTCTGGTGCCTGGTGACCGTGTCACAAGCAATACCCCTGCCTCCTGCAACCCCCTGTACCGTATCTGCGGGGATTTTATGCCAATCAACAAAGCTGCATCTTTAAGCTACTTAGAAATAGCATAGTTAGCAGCAGCATCACTAGATGAGACAGGAAGACACAGGATACTAACAGGAGGTGGGGTGGGGGGCCAGGCTAACACCGTCTTGGCGACATGCGCCATGCCTGGGTCAGGCCTCAGGAGCCTGGGGATAGTTTGGGGCATATGGGATTTCTGTGTGTACACAGCGATGAAGGGGACACACAGGGCCTGTGGTGTGTGTACACTGGGGGTGTGAGAGGCGGGCGAAGCTAGGCTGTGGGTGAAACGCCCTCTTGTTCCATGTGGCAGGGCCCTGGAGCCAGCCTGGCGGGGCCGCGGTGGCCATGCTGGGCCCGCACCACGGCCTCAAACAGCTCTTTCTTTGGAAAGCTGGCTTTGGCAGGAGATGAGAGCTCGGCCTGGCTGGCCTGCGCACCCCTCCCGCGGAAAGTCCTCCTGCTGAACACACACGTCGCCTCTTCCTTTCAGGACCAGACAGAGGGAAGCTTTGTGAGCTGGCCCTGGGCGAGGCATCCCCTCAGTCCCGCGGGCACCTCCGATGAGCCGGGAATGTTAACGGGGCCGAGGCTGGAGCCCCTGAGCTGCAGCCCAACCTCTCCCTCATGCTCTCGATGCCTGAAACTGCCAGGTCAATCAGGTGACGCTCAAGTGAGCCCTAGCAACTGACCCTGACCTTGGAAATGGGCAGTCTGGTGGGCCACAGCGGGTGGGGCTAGCAGGGGCGCTGGGTGGAGAGGAGTCAGGTGAATATAGGAGCTGGTGCAGCCTGGTCCTTTCCTGGTTGGCTCTTCTTGGATGCGGGCTTTTGAGGACAATGTGGGGTGTGTAGACTTCAAGGGTGGGTGGGAGAAAGCTGCCTACGGCCACAGAGGGTGTGAGTAGGTGCCTGGGGAGAGGGCATCCCCTCTTTCCAGAACAGGAAGGTCAGGCGAAGGCAGAAGCAGTCATGGGGGACTCCTGGCAGCTCTTGAGTGTGTCTGCCCAGCCCATCTTCGCTGGGTGCCTCTCACCTTTTGGGCCAGTGGCTATCAGGGCTTCAGGCCTGTACCAGGAGCACTTGGCCCCAAACAGCAGTTAGTGGTTTGCAAAGTTGTGCAAGCGATTTGCATCCTGCTGTGGTTGGCAGACACCCTCTGTCCCCAGCTCCTCGTGACTCTCTCCCCACCCCGCTGTGGAGCTGCCTGGGCCTGGCTCTCTGCCTAGTGACCATTCCCAGCGAATGCTGCTTCCCGGGGGGCTGTCCTGGTGGCGCAGTGGTAAAGAATCCGCCTGCCGATGCAGATGTGGAGGAGGAAATGGCAACCCACTCAGTATCCTTGCCAGGGAAAGCACATAGAGAGAGGAGCCCGGCGGGCTAGTTCATGCGGCCACAAAGAGTCGGGCACAACTGAGCATGCTGCTTCCAGGACGAGGTGAAGCCAGCTGCACGCTGCCTGCTCTGTGGCCCAGGCGATGCCGGCCCCACCTCCACCCGCCCAGGACCCCACGCAGAGAGCCCATTACCTGGTATACAGGCCATTCTTTCGGCAGAAGGAGTTCTTGACAGAGAGTCGTCGGTTGTTGAGTTCCAGAGCAGGAAAACTGCTCTCATCCAAGCTCATCATCTCGCCATGGCCCAGTGCACCAGTCTTGGCACTGTTGCCTGGGGAGGGCAGAGACTGACATCCATCACTCACTCCATCCTTTTAGACCAGGTGGCCCCTTTCCCCTATGGCTGGGCTGCCCCCTCTTTGTTAGTGTTGAAACCAAAACTGGAGATGGAGATTGTGAGACTGTGTGTAGGAACCCTAGGAGACCCCCACGCCCATCAGAGCAGGTGCTTTTCCAGGAGAGAGACTTCCCCAACACCACCTTTGCCGGAAAGGGAGATGGTCACGAGAAAGTCCGGTCCAGCCGGCTCACCTGCGTCTGTCTTCTTGGCATACTTCTTGCTCTGGCCTCGGATGATGAGCACAAAGACGAGAAGCAGGATGAAGATGAGGCCAACGAGGGCGATGACCACCAGGAACCACCACTCCTCGTAGAAGGGGTTGGCTTTCTGGGCTGGAGCATGGAGTGGGCGTCAGGTCCGTCGTGCTCAGACCTGTCCTGTCTCCAAGCCTCCGGCTCCAGCTGGGACCCTACCACCTGCTCTCACACTTTACGGGCAGGTGAGTCTGTGCCCTCTGAACGAGACAGAATCTTGGCTTGGTAGGGATGGTTTCATCTCAAGGGCCAGCTCTGGTTTATCAGTAAAGGGGTTGCCTGGAGGGCTGGTTTGAGAAAGGGCTGAGGCCATTTCTAGACTGACTGATTAGTGATGTCTGCTAAAGACACAGGAGGGACCGTGAGTTGAGGTGGTTTCTCGACTCCTGAGTGCTGGGATTGATTAGTGATGTCTGCTAAAGACACAGGAGGAGCAGGGTCTGTGTGCTTGCTATTTCTTCTTTCTTATTTTCCCTTGCCACTTATGGCCCAGGGGCTACCTTGATAGACGTCAATGTGTGTTAGAAAGGTGCTTGCCTGGCCTGTGGTGGCCCTGGGACAGTTTCTCTCCCAAGGTTCAGTAGGGACAGAATCTTTTCTGGTAGCCGGGAGGGTGGACATGAGCAGGTCTTCAGAAAGGCTCCTCCAGGGAGACTCCCCTTCTTTCAAAGCCCCCAGGACTGTGCTCCCTGCACTGGGCTGGTACTAATCCATGTTGCTGACTGAGGGGGCAGGCTCTTCTATTTCAGGCTTGCAGTGCTGACTTCCCATCATTTGGTTCTATCAATCAGGCCAAGGGCAAAAGCACACGGCTTCTGAAACTGGCCCAGTGAGGAGAAACTTTGAACGCTATCCCTGTCTCGGGGGAAGCGCCTATTAAAAGTGATTAGATGTGGGGCCGCAGGCTTCAGTATTGGTCCTCTGTGAGCTTGGAGGCGATGGGAAGAGAAAGGCAGGAAGGAAGGGGGAAGGATGGAGTCCTGCCCTCGCAGGGAGCTGCTCGCTCAGGCCTGAGCTTCACAGGCTGCGGGCTCTGTGTTGGGGGTTGGTTTGCATGGATACACACAGTGTATGACCCAACACCCTTGGATTTCCTGGGTGATGAGCCCACGGAAGCTCCCATCTTGGGCCCGCCCATTCATCCTCAAGCCACTGGGCCCCCTGCCCAGGGCTTCTGGAATCCTTGGAAAGGAATTCCCAAGACCTCTGCCCTCTATGTCCTTCCGGAGTTGAAGGCCGACCCAGGCCCCAGCCCAACGCTCTTGGCTTCGGAGAACTGAGAGGACAATGCCTTCTGGGTCCGGTCCCCAGTGCTTCTGGGGCTGGTGCCTCTCCTCCCGCGTCCCCGCCCCAGACCCCCCACCCCTCACCCCGTAGGTGGTACCTGGCACAGACTGGGAGGGGCTGCTGGGCGTCCCGAAACCGTAGTCATTGACTGCGATGACCCGGAAGTCGTAGCTCACACCTGGTTTGAGGATGTCCATGCTGAATGTGTAGGACGTGACCTCCTTGGGGATGTCTTTGATGAGAATGTCCCAGAGCCCCTCATCTGTGGGAGGACAGAGACGGAGGCACCTGTCAAGAGGGGGCAGTCTGCCTGACCCTAACCGGTGCTCCCTGACCCCAGGCCTGTCGGGCCTGTCCCCTCAATACCGAATCCCCTGTGCTTGGCACTGAGTAGGTCCTCGGGAGATACTTTTTACAAGTATCTGACCCTTTTATTCTTTTTTTATACTTATAATTAATTAATTAACTAATTAATCCCAGCCATGACTGTAAGGAAATCCAACCAGTCCATCCTAAAGGAAATCAGTCTTGAATATTCTTTGGAAGGACTGATGCTGAAGCTGAAGCTCCAATACTTTGGCCACCTGATACGAACTGACTCATTGGAAAAGACCTTGATGCTGGGAAAGATTGCAGGCAGGAGGAGAAGGGGACGACAGAGGATGAGATGGTTGGATGGCATCACCGACTTGATGGACATGAGTTGAGTAAGCTCTGGGAGTTGGTGATGGACAGGGAGGCCTGGTGTGCTGCAGCCCATGGGGTCGCAAAGAGTTGGACAGGACTGAGCGACTGAACTGAACTGATGCCATGAAGCCTGTGAGATCTTAGTTCCCTGACCAGGGATTAAAGCCAGACCCTGGCTGAGTCCTAACCACTGGAGCACCAGGAACTCCCTCTCCCTCTTTTTAATTAAAATCTCTGCAAAATATTGAAAAATGTATCATAAATGGAAAACTTTTTAACACCCAATCCAACGCCACCTAACGCCACCTAAGGCTCCAGTGAAGGAGCCTCACCATTTTCTTGTGCAAAATAAATCTCCGGTCTGCAGCCCCGGGACTTGGCTGATGTGCAGCGTGGGTCCCTCCCTGGTCTGCAGAACGTGGCTTCTCATGTCTAGTCGGTTCTGCCCAAACCAAGTACAGTGGTGCAGGGGGAGCTGAAGATGAGGGCGATTTCACCCTCAGAATGAGGAATCTGCATCCCCAGCCTTCAGGGGGTCCTGGCTCGATCCTTCCTCTTATGCTCTGCCCTTGATTGCAACGACGTGGACCGAGTCACAGCCCCCAAACCCAGAACACCAGGTCCCACGCTGGGCCTCCCAGGGAACGCTGGAAAATCCACAGGGCTGAAGTCCCGGGCCAACATTCCACAGCCTGGCACCCCGGCAGGCCAACTTGGATGGAAAAAACAGGCTCCAGGCCCTGGATGGGAGAAGCAGGAGGTGGTCTCCCGGCCAAGTCAGCAGCCGGCCCTGGAGGGCCAGGGAGGGACCATCTGGAGTGAGGAGGGAGCCAAGGCTGCCGGTATGTTCCGGCTACACATTGGATCTGAGCTGCTGGAGATAATAGCTGTTTACATGATATTTGCGACTGCGATTATTAGCCCAAGATTAAGGCAATGACCGGGTGCTGGCGGCTTCCTGGAACTGCTGGAGTGAATTATTTGCTATCGAGATGATTAGCGCTCAGCCACCCTGTGGTACTAACCCTCGTCGCTGGGATGTGCCAGTGGCCCCATTAGAAGTATTAGCTCCCCCCAGTTAGCATTTGCTGCTTGTGCGGGAGCAACACAGTCTTCTTTTTCCCTTTCTTTCTCATCTTGGGTTACCTAGTCACGCATCCATGGAACATCGAGAACAAGCCTGCAGCCTGCACTAACTCTGGCACCTCTGATGAACCAGAAACCTAGCAACGGAGGGAGCTGGCCGAGGGCGGGAGCTCCTGGCGGGGAGAGGCGCTCGAGGGGCCGCCGCGGGCGTCACTGTGACCCGTCAGTGACTTATCCAGCCTCGCCTGATGCCTTCAGAGGTTCTCACGATTCGATTTCAGGCTTGAGAGGAGAGCCCGGGACGTGATAGGTACTGTGGCGAGAGCCGGGATGCAGAAATGGCCCTCAAAGGCGCGCTGGTTCTCCAGGGGACGGCCAGCCTCCTCGTGGGGCTTTGGTCAGTGGGGTCGCGTGGAGGCGATGGGCGTTTAGCCAATGGGAGCCCAAACCTTCGTTCCTCCGGCTTCTTGGATGACCCCCCCACCCTCCCGACTCGAGCTGGTCCTCACCCGGCAATAAGCCCTGTTCTCCAGGGCCTCCAGGGTGAGCCTTAACTAGGGTGCGAGTCCCGTGTCCCACCTGCCACAGGGGCCCCCCTCGCTTCCCCCGGCAGAGCACAAGCGCCTGGTCACGCGATGACCCCCAGCCGGCTCAGCCCGGGCGGACGTACCTGAAGGCCGAGCCTCGAGGACGTAGCGGGTGATGGGCCCTTTGCCTGGGTCTCCGCTGGACCAGTGAATGGCAATGGCTGAGCTGTACCGCACGATGATGGGCACTCCGGGTGGGCCGGGGGCACCTGCACGCACACACACGGTGGGCGAGGGGATGCCCCAGAGCGGGGCCAGGCACCCCGCCCATCTCCCTGAGCTCCAGTAGGAGGACCCAAGTGCAAAACCCCGGCCAGGGTCTCTGGAACCCCTCCACGTGCCGTGCCCCCAAGAAGCGTATTCCGGCCAGGCCTGCAGGACCTGACTTACTCTCTGCCGGGTCACCCACAGCCCCCGCCTTCCAGGAGAGGTGTGTGGGGTGATGCCACAAAGGCCCCCAGCTGCACTGGCTCTAAGAGCAAGGCCAGAGAGGAGGCCGAGGCCGCAGGAGGATCTGGGGCCCCTGCCACCATGAGGGAGGAAGGACCTAGCCCTGCCCCGGGGACGGGCTCCCCTGGGGTGACAGGTGCCTCAGGGGCCGCTGGGGGTGCCAGCCCCAGGGCCCAGAGCACGAGGGAGGAGCCTGCTCTGTCCGCAGAGCGCCCTGTGCCCCTTCCTCGCCAGGGGGCCCTGCCTCGCTGGCTCCTACGGCCCCCAGGGGCCCAGCCTGCTGTTCCCCATGCGCCTGGAGCCCTGCCTCCTGGGAGCCTGGACACAGCAGGTGCTTCCTCCATGCTTGCAGGGCAAGGGAGCAAAGCAGGCAGCGGGGTGTGGGCAGCAGGCTGGCCCGGGGCCTCGGGGGAAGGAGCCGAGAGCCCAGCTTCAGACTGAAGCACCTCCAGGCCCCGGGGGAGGTGACCGGCCAGATGGCAGGCCAGGGGCTCACCTCCTGAGCCTGGCGGCCCATGACCCAGCCCTGCCCACGGCCTCGGAGGGCCTCAGAGCCTGCCTGCCTTCCTTCCTCCCTTCCCGCACCAGCATCCTGCCCACAGCCCAGGGCAAAGGTGGAGGGCCTGGGGCGTGAGCGGTGGGGTGGGGCTCCCAGGACCCCGGGCTCTCACTCCCTCCAGGGCAGCACCTGGGGTGGCGTGCAGCTGTCGTCCAGACTAGAAGCTTCCAGCCCACCCGCGGAGCTGGCCTGGAAGGAAGAGGGTGCCAGGCTGCACGTCCACTGACCCCTCCTCCAGCGGGCGCAGCGCGGCGCTTTCTCAGAGCCTGCTCCTTCACGCTTCCTCCCCGCCCCCTCCCCCAACACTTCAGGCCTCAGGTTAGAACACCGTGTCCTCCAGGCGGGCCTCTCCAGGCCCCTCGCCCCTGCTCTGTCCCCCTGGTCCCCAGCCAGCTCCCTTCCTGCTTTTGTTTCCCTGGGAAGCCGCTCAGGTGAGAGGCGCCTGCCTGCCTGGGGAGGGGCTGGGGGCAGGTGGAGGGCAGGGGGAGGGCAGCTCCCTGGCAAGCTGCCCGCTGCGGCCCTGCAGGCTGTGTTCCAACCCTGGGAGCCTTGGGAGCCAGACTGCCCTTCTTCAGAACCAGAGGCGGGGAGAAAGCGCCCAGTAAGAGAGTGAAGGGTGGCCGCCTGGAACCCGCTTCCGCTTCCGCTGGGCAGCAGAGGCCGCCCGGCCGGGTCAGCCCCTCCAAGCTCAGGGAGGCGGGCAAGGAGGACGGGGAGGAGGGGCTTCAGGGGGAACATGGTGGGGGGCTGTGTATGCTCTCGGTGGGGGCGTGGGGGCAGGAATCCAGAGAGTCTGGGAGGCGGCCTCCACATCAGGAGAGGACATCCAGCATGAAAGAGGCCCTGGGGGGCTAAACCTCAGCCTCAAGAAGGAGAGCTCCCCCAGCCTGAGGACGACCCCAGGGAGGGTCACAAAGCCCAGACGAAGCTACTCTTTCCTCCCTGGTCCCCAGTGCGCCCCATCGCCCCGGGACCAGCACACAGGGCCTGGCCTGCCCCGACGCTGCCCCTCTGTCCCCCGTCTAGGGAGCATGGGGCTGGCAGGCTTCCCTGGACCGGTGCCACACCTGCAGACCCCCAGAGCCCTGGTTCTCGCAGCAGGTACCCGAGAGCCACCTGGGCTCTTTCGTTCAAATGCACATCCCCAGGGATGCTCGGGCCCCAGGAATCAGCATTATCACGAGCACCCCAGGGGTTCTGGCATCAGTGTCCCCTTGAGAAATGTTCTGCTGGCACAGGTGACCCCTGCAGCCTGGCTGGCCCTGCCTCGCAGCTGGCCCTGCCTCGCAGCTGGCCACCCCGCCCCTCCTCTGCCTCAGCCGCCGTCAGAATCCTACGGAATGCTGGTCTCTTTTCCCACGCGTCCATACAAATGCCGCTCCCCACGCGGTGTTCTGGAATCGCTGCCTTTGTTCATTTTGTTTTTAAATTTAAAAAATTGTTTTTAATTAATTTACATGGCTTCACTGGGTCTTAGTTGCGGCAGGCAGGATTTTGATCTTAGCTGCGGCATATGAACCCTCAGGTGGGGGCCTGTGCGATCTAGCTCCCTGATCAGGGATGGAACCTCCTGCGTTGGGAGCGAGGGGTCTTAGCCAATGGACCATCAGGGATGTCCCCCCTTTAAGTGCCCCTCTTCTCCTCCCCGATCCTTCCCCTCAGGCCCACCCCACGTCAGAAGGGGGCCCCACACCCACCCAAGGCTCCTCTACCTTCTCCAGGGCCTGTGGTGACGTTGGCTTCGATCTCAGGCCCGTAGGTGAAGGTCTTGGCTCTGATGCGGAACCTGTAGGTCATGCCCTCCGCCAGGTCCTTCACCTTCAGCCACAGGGGGCTGCTGCCCTTCACATCCACCGTCACGATCTTACTGACCCCTGTGGGGAAGCACGCGGCCTGTGAGGGCCGCAGGCCCTGGCCGGGGAGGCCGGCGGGGAGAGAATGGATGGTCAGCGCTGGCCAGGGGCCGCACACCCTGGAGTCAGGCTGGGACCAGCACCCTTGACCACATGGAGTGTTTCCAAGACCATTCTCAGAACAGAGTCCTGTAAGCTGTCCTCAAAAATATATATATTTATGCTGCCTGCCTGTCTTTTCTTGAGTGAAAAACCACAGCGTCCTTTAGCATCTGCAGGGAAAAATCAACTATCTCGTTTAATTTAACCATCGTACCTCACACATTGGTTCCCCCACATCCCATCCCTTAGAAATCACGTTCCAAGGACCATCTTTTAGCAAGTGCTTCAGTAAAGACAGCGCCATCCGGAGTCAGAGGGTACACACGCGTGGCTGTACCCACAGCCCAGGACAACCTCAGATCCGGCCCGGCTCCCTCCCGCCGCAGCGCCAGCGAGAGCTGGGGGCTCACGCTGGCCCTCCATCAGCTGCACCCACCAGGCTCTTCAGGGCCAAAGTGAGGACGCTACGGCGCCCCAAATCTTAGCTACTAGAGGGGAGGCTGGGACGGTCTCCAGGAGGTGAGAGTTTGTGCTCTGCGCCTCCCAAGTCAAAGTCCTCCTGACCGTCAGCCTCTCCAGGACCCGGTTTCATCTCCCACACCCACCGAGGAGCTGGTCACCCCAGGAGACAGACTTTGCAGCCAGCAGGCTGGCTTCAGAGCACAGGGCTGGCCCCGGCTTCTCCGGGCACGTCTCCTGCCCTGGCTTCAGTCTGTGCTAACGAATGAGGGTATCAGCAGCATCTTAGGCAGGTGCTACGAGGTGGAAGAAAATAACTGAGCACCTGGCTGGGGGGCAGGAATGAAGTCCTGATGGACAGATCGGTGGGTGCTCCAGGGGGGCTTCCCGAAGGGGTCACGAGGCTGCGGGGTCACGGGGTGGATGTGCCCTGAGGCCTGGGATGTAGCCCTGGGTACACGCCCCTCGACTTGCTGGAGCAAACCCCTCACTGGCCTGGGTCTTGGTCTTCCCTACAGGGAGCCAGGGGTGCGTCCTTGTTCCCTGCATCCTAGTGAGGCCTGCTTGCTGCCGACCAGAGTCTGGGGCTGAGGCGGGAGCAGGGCGCAGGCACACTGCTGGCCCAGCTGGGCACCGTCTCACCGGCCCAGGCTTGAAGTTCTCGTTAGTGGGCTGTCAAGGGCGGATGGGAGTCTGGAAGGCCTCGGAGGCGCCATATGGTCCAGACGCCGCTGGGCTGAGTGACAAGCAGGCGAAGGGACCACAGTTCTCCGGGTGTGGACCCCCGAGACACACCCCGAGAGCCCGTCTGGCCCTGCGTCTGGCCGCCATGACCCCTGTCCTCTCCTTTCTGTGGGAGGAACGGCTCCTTTCCTGGGTCCTACACCTGACCACACCCCTGAGGCCCTGCTGGGCCCTGGAACTGGGCACAGGCCTCCCGGGGCACAGTCTCCTTCCTGCCTTTCTGACTCAGCAGCAGTGATTTCAGCTGCGGTGGGGCAGCCCCTGGGGGGCCCGGGAGGTGGGCAGGGTCCTGTCCAGGGCCTGGAGGGAGGGGGAGGGCAGGGGCTGTGAGGAGGGCTCTGAGCATCGCTCACAGGACCAGGGCTCAGGGCAGCAGGGGGCAACCTGCAGAGCCGGGGGCTGGAGCCGAGGCTCCCAGAGGGCAGCGAGGTGCATTGACCCCCCCCCAGACTCCTGCATTTGCCCAGGAAGAGGCCCCAGAGCTTTGATCAGAGTCTCAGAGGGGCTCCTGACCCCACGAAAGGCAGAGAAGAACTAACTCGGGGTCAGGTGAGTCCCTAAGGCTGGGGGATCATATGTAGGATGGAACCTTGGGGGGTGGTCCATCTTTATTTTTAGTCTTTTTTTTTTGTTTGTTAAATTTTTATTCTTTAAAAAATATATTTATTTATTGGGCTGTGGGCTGTGATTCATTTGAAAAGACCCTGATGCTGGGAAAGATTGAAGGTGGGAGGAGAAGGGGATGACAGAGGATGAGATGGTTGGATGGCATCACCAACTCGATGGACATGAGTTTGAGCAAGCTCCGGGAGTTGGTGATGGACAGGGAGGCCTGGCGTGCTGCAGTCCGTGGGGTTGCAGAGAGTCAGACTGAACTGAACTGACAGTCCTTCACTGTGGTATGCAGAATCTTTCAGTTGCTGCAAGTGGCCTCTTAGTTTCGGCGTGTGGGATCTAGTTCCCCGACCGGGGACTGAACCCATGGCCCCTGCATTAGGAGCAGAGTCGTAACTGCTGGACCCCTGGGGAAGGCCCCTGGTCCGTCTCCATGATCCATCTCGGGATGGGGTATTTTGCCCAGGTGTTTTTCCTTCTTCCCCATTTCTATCCACTGATGGGGAAAACATACTTAACAATTCTCTCCTAGGACTCAGGAGGCCGGGGCTGCTGCTCCAGTTTGCCCTCAACTTGCTGCTGTTTGACCTTGGCCCTGCCCCATCCCTGCTCTGCCTCCGTCTCCAGTTTATAAGTGGGGAGAGGCTCATCGCTTGGACTCTGCGTAGTGACGGTGGAGCGGAACCGGGCAGAGGGCAGGTTTGGGGAGCCCCGCTGGAAGGGGGCCGAACTCACCATCCACGGGGGTGCAGGGCTCGTACACCAGCCGGTAGCCCTCCAGGACGCCGTTGGGGAACTCCGGGGCCCCCCAGGACACGTTCACGGAGGTGGTGGTCAGCTCGCTGAACCTGACGGAGCTGGGAGCGCTGGGGGCTGGAGGGAGAGAGCAGAGGGGCTTTGTTTCCTCCCTTCTGGAAGTTCAAAGCCCTGGGTCTGGTTCCGAGGAACCAGCAGGGGCGTGTGGGTCCCTGGACAAACAAGAAAGCGGGGTTTCATGTGAGAGAGGGCGGGAGGGGTCGCTTGAGGGCACCGGGCCCCTCCTCTCCCTCGCTGACATCCTTAGCAGTCTTCCCAGTGTCAGGGTCCAAGTACTAGGAGAAAACAGGGTTTTGTTTTCAGAAAGTTGGAGAACTCAGGCTTCCTCCTGATAATTGGCCCTTAGAGCAGGACCCCTGGAGTTGCTGTGGCGGGGGCAGGGTGGTGCCAGGTCATGTCCTGGCTTCCCTGGCAGCGGGGTGCCTGGGGCTTAGAGCATCAGGTGGGCATTAAACAACCAGCTCTGCCATGGACATAGCCTCTCTCTTGTCCTGGGGCCCCAGGGATTATGGCCAACAGAGACCATGCTGGCTGAAGCAGCTGGAGCCAGGACCTGTCAACTCTCTGGAAGATGTTTTCTGGGCCTGAGAACCCGACCCTGAAAACATAGGAGGGGAAAGGTCTGAGGGGGAGGACAGAGAGGAAGTGTCCAGCCTGTAGCATCCTGAGCTGGCTCCGGGGGGCAGGGGACAGCCAGGCTATTATTGTCCAGCGCCGCCTCCCCACTGAGCTGGGTCTGATCCGGGCCGGCTTCCGCTTGGGCCCCGGGAGGCAGCGTCAGTGAGCCGTCTGTCAAGGGGGGAGGTCAGGTCTGCAGGCCCTTCCTGCCTCCGCTCTGCGCGAGGGACGTGAGGCGGAACACTCCGTTCCGGTGACGGAAGCATCCAGGCTCCCGGGGGTCTGCATCCGGCCAATGACACTGACAGAGCGTGGTGGGGCCAGGCAGACAGACCCCCGGGAGCCAGGCGGAGGAAGGAGTGTCCCCGGAGCCAGAGCCGGTCCCCAAGGAGGACAATACTTGGGAACGGACTCCACGGGGTCTTGTTTCTCTAAGAGAAAGATGATGGACCGAAGGGGGAGCAGCAGCTTGAGAAAGAGGCGAGGTTCGGCCCAAAGGCTTGTATTCAGATCCTCGAGGAGGAAACTGCACGGCAGGCAAAGGAGGGGACTGCAGCGGTGAAGATAGCCCAGGACTTGCTCAGACATCCGGGGCTCCAGCCTCTGCTCCCCGCACCGACCAGCGGGGGACCATGAAGGAGAAGCCTCACTTCCCGGGTCACCTGTGCTCATCGTGAAACGGGCCCATCCGGGGGTTCCGACAAGATTAAGTGCATAGTACTACTGAGAAGGCGCATGAGTGTGTGTTTGTGCTAAGTTGCTTCAGTCGTGTCCAACTCTTTGTGACCCCTTGGGCTGTAGCCTGTCAGGCTCCTCTGTCCAAGGGGTTCTCCAGGCAAGAATACTGGAGCAGGCTGCCCTTTACCCCTAGCGCCACCTGGGAGCAGCGGCTCAAGCGGCAGTGATGCCGTCTAGAGGGGTGCCCTGCATGTGTGGGCTGCAGGGCGCACACCCCGCCCGCTCCTCCCCTGCAGCCTCCTAACAGACCTCCCCGCCCCCATGAGCCTGTCCTCTGTTCAGCAGCCAGAGCCATTTCCAAAAACATAAGCCAGACCCTGTGGCCCAGCTGCCTACCTTCACCAACGGCTCCCCGTCGTGCTTAGAATTATTGCCGGACTTCCTCCCGAGGCCCCCAGAGCCTCTACCCCTTGACTCTCACTCCCGTTCTCTCAAGCCTCCTGGCCTGCACTCTGGTCTCTTGGCCCCTCCAGCCTCCAGGCCTTGGCACCTGCTGGTCCCTGGGCCCGGAATGCCCCCACCTCCAGGACTTCCCGTGACCGGCCTCGTCTTCCCACTGAAATCTCAGCCCGGATGTCAGCCGCTCAGCCGGGCCTCTACGGGCCAACCTCTCTGAAGCCATCTGTCCACCCCTTGCCTCCGCCCTGAGACCGCTCACAGCCCCTGCCACCTGAGGTTAATTCCTCTAGATGCTGGTAACCAGCCGACGCCCCCGCTAGGAGGAGGGGACCTCACAGGTTCCTTCGCTGTTATGTCCCCCACATCTAGCACAGCGCAGGCCCAGAGAAGGCGCTCAGTAAGTGAACAGTGGCATGATCAGAGCTAGGGAGATTAAAGCAAGTTGGGTGGGAACGAGGCAGGGAGCAGAAGGGGGCTGGCTGGGCGCGCACTGGCCGTCAGCAAGGAGGGCTTCGGTGGGAAGATGAGGGGAGGAAGGGCTAGATGCGGGGGGCCTGGCCAAGGCTTCCTGGGGATAGTGCCTCTCTTATTCTTTTTTTTTTTTTTAATGTGTTTATTTATACAGCTATGCTGGCTCTTAGCTGTGCCACTCAGGGTCTTTGATCTTTGTTGGGGCATGCAGAATCTTTAGTTGCAGCACGTGGGATCTAGTTCCCTGACCAGGGATCGAACTCAGGCCCCCTGCGTTGGGAGCGTGGAGACCCAGCCCCGATGGCTCAGCTGCCTCCTCCCGCCCCTGAGCCCAGGTGCCAGGTGGGCCCCCCTCACCTCCCCATCCGCCCCGGCCTCTCCCCCACCTGCTTGCTGGGTCTGGCCCCGGGTGGGGGTGCTCCGAGGCCCGTCCCCGGCGGCGTTGAAGGCTGCCACGCTAACCATGTAGGTGGTGTAGCCTGTCAGGTTCTTGAGCTTGACGCTGTTCTCGGCCAGGAAAAGCGTTTTCACCCGCTCAGTCAGGTTCCGCCGCTGGGCCTCCCAGAAATAGATCTGTGGGCACAGAGGTGGCAAAGTGAGGGAGACCATGACCCAGCTTCCCCCTGCCCCTGCTTGATCCCAGGGTCTCAGACACACCGCCGCTCGAACTATCCACACGCCTGGACGGCAGGTGCGGGTCACCCAGGAAACAGTACTGTTCTTGTCGCTTAGCCCCTCAGTCATGGCTGACTCTTGGCGACCCCTCGAACTATACCCTGCCAGGCTCCTCTGTCCATGGGATTTCCCAGGCAAGAATACCGGAGGAGGTTGCCATTTCCTCCTCCAGGGGATCTTCCTGATCCAGGGATTGAACCCACGTCACCTGCATTGGCAGGAGGGTTCTTTACCGCTGAGCCACCTGGGAAGCCTAGGAAATAGTATTTAAGAGCTGCTTTACAAAGCCGTCCAGAACCTTCGTTTTCACAGTGAATCCTTCAGTCCCTGCTAGACTGTAAACACCACGAGGGCACAGAGCCCGAGTCTGCTGATGGCAGGCTTGTAGGATTTAGCACAGCCTGGGCACTTAGCCCTCAGAAGAATCACTGTAGGTTTAAACCAGTTCCGTTCTGAGGCTCCGGAGTGCAGGGCAGGTAGACTCCACCCCAGCAGAGGCGGGTTCAAGGGCCAGCCTATCGGCATCACCCGGGAGCTGTCGAGGGGTGCAGGCCCCAGCGAGTCACTGGCACGCGGCAGTTTGCACAGCCCGTGGTAGGGGTGGGCACGCCTGGGCTGACCCCAGGGCACTGCTGACTCGGGCAGGTGACTTCCCTGTGCTGCAGCTGTGTCCTCTGTACAGCCGAGGTCAAGGACACACACTTCCTAGGACCAGCGTGATCGAGGGCAAAGAAGGAAGACACACAAGGCTGCAGGCAGTTTTAGTCCAGGAGCACAGCAGGTCCACAGCGCTTACAATCACAGGCGACCCTGGCACAGCACGGATCTGAAGTGCCTGGGTCCACTTCTTCATGGATTTGCTTTCAACAGATCAGTACAACAGGGTCCGAGGTGGGTTGTATCAGCAGATAAGGAGAGCCGTCTGTGAAACAATCCCCTGAGGATTCCGAGGGAGGGCTCTACTTCATATTAACCGGGGGTTAGGGCTCGCTAAATCCCATGGATGGAGGAGCCTGGTAGGCTGCAGTCCATGGGGTCGCTAAGAGTCGGACACACTGAGCGACTTCACTTTCACTTTTCACTTTCATGCATTGGAGAAGGAAATGGCAACCCACTCCAGTGTTCTTGCCTGGAGAATCCCAGGGACGGGGGAGCCTGGTGGGCTGCCGTCTCTGGGGTCGCACAGAGTCGGACACGACTAAAGCGACTTAGCAGCAGCAGGGCTCGCTAGCGGCGAGAGAGGCCGCGCATCCTTCCCTAGTTTCAGAACTCTGCGACCAGAGCACGCGGAACACGGGGAGCCTGAGGCCGCGGGGATTAGAGAGCATTTGGCACCACCTGCTGGCCAAAGGCGTTTCTGCATGCTCTGGGCGTCTCAATTTCTCAATTCGCCTGGAGAAAGCTCATAAAAGTGAGAAAAAGCTAATAAAATTGTCCCCACCTGGCATGTGTGAACTGGCAGTTAGGATGCCTCAGTACTATAAAATCCTTGTTTTTTTCCTAACCCCTCCCTTTTTCTTTATTTTTCCAGTCTTCTGACGGGTAGATGTGTGGGAGTTGAGATAGTTTCATTAAATCCCTCGTTCATGGGTTCACTGTTTGGAAAGAATAAATGAACCCTCTTGGAGTGGATTCAAGAGAGACAGGGAAGAGGCAAGGGGCACAGACATTTTGGGGGAGGGTTTACGCTAGAAAGGGGCCAACCGGGAAAAATGGCTGAAGCAAACGTGAGGTCAGGAAGAGGCGTTCAAAAGATGGGACAAGTCTTAGAGCGAGAAAACTGAAGATGCAGGAGGGGGTGCCAGTCGCTCGCATCGCGCTCTTGGCACGGGGGAGGGGGGCCCAGGACCCACAGCCACCTCACACCCATAAACGGGCACCCTCTGCAGGTGGGTCCCGCCGTGAGTGCTGAATCCAGCAGACTTCTGTTAGATGACGATTCGGTGGCATTTGTGCAAAACAGCCCAAGGACCTGAGCCTTGAGCACCCCAGCAGGTGGCATACGGCCAGGTTGCTGTGCGGGCCGGTGGTGGCCAGGTGTCTGCAGGAAACGGCTCCCCGGAGGGCCCACATCTTTGGCTCCCTTGTGTCTTGAGCACTCAGAATCATGCCTGGCACACCTGTTGGTGATCAATAACTATTTGCTGATGGATAAACACTGTCTGCAGACGGGAACAGGTGCGGGAATGAATTACAGCCACTACTTTCTATCTCTTCTTCTCAATTCCATGCCCGCTTTTTGCAGCTGAAGTAGAATCGCTTTACGCCGTTGTTAGTTTATGGTGTCCAGCCATGCGGATCAGCTACATGTGAATGTATATCCCCTCCCTCTTGGAGCTCCCTGCCACCGACCCCTTCCCAACCCTCGAGGTCATCATAGACCACGGGGTCCCTGCCCCTTCTGGCTTCATCACAGGCACCAGGCTGGACTTCAGCCTCAGTTAAGTCAGGTCCAAGCCCACACGTCACATAGCTGGCTGTCGCTGGAGGAAAGTCACACTTTCAGTTCACGGGCACGGCCTCGAGTGGCCGGTCACCGTGCTACACCGGTCTGGTCCACCCACTGCAATATCCCACCTCGCGGCTCCACGCATCTCCTCCCCATCCCTGCTCCTAGCTGCGGGCCCTTCACGGAGCACCAGAAGCCATCACGGGATACTCCAGACGCTCGCTTCGCCACCTGGGCCACCTCCCACCCTGTGTCCCCACCTTCTGCCTCCCTCCTGCGGCTAGGGCCGAACTGCCGGCTCCCTACTGAGGTGACCCCACCTTCCTGCACTAAATCCAAGCCCCGTCACCTCTTCCAGGTCGTCACCCACCAGAGCTTCCTCTCGTCCCCAAGTCACGAAATTCTTCCTCTTTCCAGAACTGTTTCTATCAGCACACACGAGCTATTTCTCCCATCTTAAGACCGCCTCCGTTGACTGTCTTTTTCCAGCCTCTACTCTATTTCGTCACTTTTCTCTAAAGCAAAGCTCCTCAAAAGGGATGTCAGTACTGGCTACCTCTCCTCATTCTCTCTCGAACCCACTCCAAGCAGGCATCGCCTGCCCTGAACTCTTATCAGAGTCACCCGTGAACTTGGCCTGTTTAATGTAATCATTCAGGGCTCTGGAAAAACCTGTAAAGGACCAGGTAAGAAATATTTTAGGCTTTGCAGGCCACACGGTCTCTGTTGCACTTATTCAACTCTGCCTTGTGACTTGAAAGGAGCCAAAGGTGATCTGTAAACTAATGGGTGTGGCTGTGTGCCAATAAAACTTTATTTATAAAAACAAGTTGGGGGCCGGATTAGGCCCATGGGCTGTGGTCTGCCCATCCCTGAATCACTGCCTCCTAGGTCTCTTCTTGCTTGCGCTCTCGGGGATGGCACATCTGCTTCCTCTCTCCTTCTGAAAGCACAGTCTTCATGTGGGTTTTGAGAATTTGATCATTTGTTTTGGTCCTGGGGCTCAGTTTTCAGACGTCTGGTGTTTTCTATCTAACCATGTCTAATCTCCAGGCTTTTGGTACCATCTGTGCGCTGAAGGCGTTCACCATTCACATCTCCAGCCTGGAACTTCTCCCTTGGACTCTGCACCTGTGTGTCCAGCTCCCTTCAGCGTTTTCCCATGGATATCCAACAAACATCTGGAACTTCTTCCTCTGGCCCCTCCCCCCACCGTCACTGCCTCCTTTTTCCCTGCTCTGTAGCTGGAAGCTCCATTATCCAACTGCTCGGAAATCCTCGTCGCTTCTCCTCCTCTCACGCTCCACGTTCAGCTCATCAGCAAAGTCTGTTGGCTCTATCCTTCGTGGGGAAGCAAGAGCAAGCGCTTCTCACAGCGACTGCCTGGTCTAAACCCCCATCACCTGAGGCTGCCGCCCCCTCTTCATGGTTTTGCAGTTGCCCCGATGCAGACTCCCCTCAACGCAGCAGCCAGCACAAGCTTTAAAACCCAAGTCACCCAGGGCCGTCTTCTGTCCCCAAACCCCCCATGGCTGTCATCTCATTCAGCCAAAGCTCAGAGGGCTCCGGGTGATGCACTCCGTCATGCTGGGTCTCTCTGCTGGGCTTTGTATGCGCCTAGCCCCCACTGACCCCAGGGCCTTCGCTCGTCAGTCCCCTTGTTCAGAATACTCTTCTCTCAGATCCATGCGATTCACACCCGGTTCACCTTCATCTTTGCTCATGTGGCAGCTTCCCATTAAGGCTTCTCCCGAAGACCCTGGGACTTTAAAAGTCCCAAACATGCCCCTTAACCTGCTTCACTTACCACCAGCTGGAGCCACTCTTTGCTTTGTGCGTCACTAGCCTTCCTCCCCTACAGTTTAAGCTCACGCTGTCTCTGATTTAATCTCAGTATTGGGAACACAGCTGGGCACAAAATAACTACTCAATAAACACGTGTTCCTGAAAAGGCCGGCTGTACCGACCTGCCTGCCCCCACACACATCACAGCTCACCCTGGCGTGACCACTGGCTGGTGGTGTTAACACCTGGTTGATGTTAAGGTCGACGAGCATGGATGTTAACGCAGGTCTTGTTGCTGTTTAGTCACTCAGTTGTGTCTGACTCTTTCTGATCCCATAGACTGCAGCCTACCAGGTTCCTCTGTCCATGGGATTCTCCAGGCACGAGTACTGGAGTGGGTTGCCACTTCCTTCTTCAGGGGATCTTCCCAATGCAGGAATCAAACCCATGTCTCTTGCACTGGCGGGCGGCTTCTTTACCACCAGGGAAGCCCAGTGCAGGTCTAGGAGGCGGCAATGCTCTTCCCCTCATCAGCGTCCATGCTTGGTTGTGATGTTCCCAAGCGTGTGGGCCTCTGTGGCGTGATGCTTGATGCCTGGGCACCCACACATTTCTGGGGACCGTGCATTAATTGGAGGCGTTCCCATCTCCCCAGCCTGGTGTCTGCCAAGCTACATCAGGCCCCGTCAGGCTCCTTTGTCGTCCCTGGGGAGGCATATGCTAGGGGTGCAATATTTAGTTCTCCCAGCTGGTGCTGCTCAGGAGCACCATCCATCTTCAGAGCCTCCTTGGCGAGACGTCTCTCCTTCTCGCTCCCGCCTTCTTCACCCCATACAGAGCCAGACTCCTATATGTGGAGTCTCCACAAGCCGTGTGACCCAGCAAGGCCCCCGCCTGTGCGACCAGGGCTGAACCAGGAAGCTCCTGGTGGCTCCCACCCTTGCCACCTTGCCACTATGCTGGACTGCCCTCTGGAACAACAAACCACCGCCAAGAATCAGAGCAGTGCCGGACGCTGGCGTGGGAGCCAGGCTTCAGACACGGCCACAGGCTGAGTGTCCAGCCAAGCAGCACATCCTTATTGTCATTACTGCTGCCACCTCCTCCAGAGGCTGGTGGTTCAGACAGTAAAAAATCTGCCTGCCATGAGGGAGACCTGGGCTGGAGAATCCCTGGAGGAGGGCATGGCACCTCACTCCAGTGTTCGTGCCTGGAGAATCCACATGGACAGAGGAGCCTGGCGGGCTACAGTCCACGGGGTCACAAAGAGTCGGACACGACTGAGCAGCTAAGAACATCCCAGTGGCTATGTGCCCAGCGCTTCCTCCCCACCCCCTACACGGCGAGGGCCAGCAGACCTGGAGTTTGATGCTCTGCTGCCAGCTTTTTTGGTGACCTCATTGAGCCACTAACTTGGGACTCAGTTTCCTCATCTGTGCAATGGGTACAATCATTATACTCTACCAGTTTTAGCAGGCTTTCAGGCATCTTAAGTGAAAACTGAAATGTTAGTTGCTTAGTCATGTCCAACTCTTTGTGACCGCTGCCAGGGTCCTCTGTCCATGGGATTCTCCAGGCACGAATACTGGAGTGGGTTGCCATTTCCTTCTCCAGGGGATCTTCCCAACTCAGCGATCGAACCTGGGTCTCCTGCCTTGCAGGCGGATTCTTTACCATCTGAGTGACCAGGGAAGTTCTAAAGGGCTTAGCAAATACTGGAGATGAATAGAATCCTGTCACAACCTGTCATAACACATGTCATTGTTTAAAATCTAGAAATAACTTTAAACAGAGATTTCTAAGACCTTGTCGGTGGTTCTTTACTAACTGGCTGTTCAATTAGCATCCATACTGTAACTAGAGTTGGCCAAATAACCACTTCAAGGGGTCTCACGTTGGCTTCCGGGAGCTGGTGGGCTGGGCGGGGGTTGTAGATGCTGCGGGGATGGTACAAGCTGGGGTGCGGCCCGAGTTTCTAGCATCTGAGTGCCACCTGCCCCAGGGACACTGGGAGGATGGGTAGCGTTTTGCTCCAGCTGTGTGTATTTCAGTGGGTTGGATGCAAACAGCCAAGAGAGTGAGTGTAGACCTGGGACCTCTGCCCCTCACCACACCTGGGTCCCTCCCAAGCCCCGCCAGGCCCTGTGTCCCCGGGACCCCCTTCCCTGCCCGAGCACCCCTACCTTGTAGCCCTGGATGTCCCCGTTCTGACTCTCCAGCGGAGGCGGCTCCCACGTCACGTCCAGCTGTGTGGCCGTGGGGCCATGGACGGCCACGTTGCGGGGCGCTGCCGTGGGCACTGCGGGGTGAGAGGGGTCCTGAGTGTGCAGGGCCCCCCCCCAGGGAGGAGGCGCTGGGCTGGGCTGGGCCCCGAGATCCCAGAACCCCTCCTGCTGGGCTTCTTAGGGTGGAGCAGGGCCGGGGTGGGAGGGGGCTGGAAGCGCAGCTGTGCTCACCTGCCTCCCCGACAAAGACCTCGTGCGGGGGGCTGGAGGGCCCCTCGCCCACGGCGTTGTACACGCTCATGCGGATCTCATAGCGCCGGTGCTTGTTCAGGTCTGGGGGCGACAGTCGGGGAGGGGCGAGACACAGAGCTCACGTCACAGAGGGCGGAGGCTGCGATGACGCTCCTCTGCAAGCCTGGACCCTGGAGTGCAGGCCCAGGAAAGGACAGGGAACAGCTAGGGGGCGGCCGGCCCGCGGTGGCGGACGCCTTGGCTCATCCCTGGGACCCCGCACAGGATGCGACCATCCCAGACACTTTTAGGACCAAACGGGACACTACAAACATTCACACTGGGACAACAGGTGCGAATCCAAAGTGTCCTGGACACGCCGGGTCACAGGCCACTTCTTCCCTGTCCTGGGCACCCTGATCACAGGGGTGCCAGGTTCCCAGCACCTCCCCATCCCCCCGCCCTCCCTTTCCCCGGGCTAGTCTCCCTAAACCAAGTCTCAACATGGGGGCAGGGCTCAGCCTTAGAGAGAGGGGCTTACTGGATGTGAATTCGGTGCTAAGAAGCCCTCTGTTCCTGCTCACTTCTGGGTGTTTGGGGGAGACACTTAGAAGCTGGGAGAGAGGGCAGTTGCAGGAATATGGGCCTGACACCTGGGGCGGTCACTGTGCCTGCTGGGGGGGCTCCTCTTTGCTCCCCCCGACCCAGGTGGGCGTTCTAACCACCCTGACAGCCCCAGGCCTGAGCCCACAAGGAAGGAAGAAGATGAATAACTCAGTCTAACGTGGACCCCTAACGGGAGGCCCCCTGGCTCAAGGCTCTGGGTCTTGGGGAGAACCAAGCACCCTCTGGGATATTATGAAAACAGTGAGGGCAGGGGGCCAGGGCACTGGCCAGGGACATGTCCTGGTCCCTGGTGGAAGAAGGGGCTCTGCTCACTTCAGGGTGGAACTCGGTGGACAAGACAGCTGAGCTGACAAGTGCCTCTGATGGACGAGACGGGCGGCAGCAGCGTGACCCCCCACCCATCCAACCAGCGGGACCACCAGGTCCTGCCGCGGACCCCGTCACCATCCCCGGCTCCCCAGAGTATAAGGCCAAAGCCATTTTCCTTTCTCTTCTGTCCTGATGGATGAGGGCTGGGGCAGACCCTCCCGGGAGACCCCCCTGCTTTTCTGTGCATTTCAGGAAAGTCGAGTGTGTGCAGGAAGCCGCCTTTCCTCAAGCAGCCTGAGGTGGGCGTAGCCCTGGGCTGCAGGCCGGCGTCCTCAGAGGCCCCGCTCCCCTCCCCGTGGGAGGCCTGGCCCGTCGGGGAGCTGCTGTGCAGGGGGACTTACTGTCCAGCTCGTACTGCGTGAGGCTGGGCCGGCTCAGGTTCCGCGTGGAGTAGAAAGCTATGGGGTGGGGTCAGCGGGGTGGTCGGGGCGGGGGGTGGGGTGCGGAGGGGGCCGGAGGGAGACAGCAGACAGAGGAGGTTAGTACACACACCCACTGCGCCACAGAGACCCTGATGAGGAGGCGGGATGGGAAGATACATGCAGAGGGAAGGGCCTTCCAGATTCCTGAGTTAGGGGCTGGGGCAGGAGCAGGGCAGGGCGGGGGCAGACAGCTCCCAGGATGACGCTGCCTCACCCTGGCGTGCGCCCGCCGGAGGTCACAGGGCACCAGGAGTCCCTGGGAGCCCAGTACCCCCAGATGGAGACGGTTCTGAGGGACCCTCTGGGCCCTTGTCTAAAGGCTGAGTTCCTGCCGTGATGGAGCGGTGTCGTTAATTTCCTCATATGAACCAGAAGCCATTTTACTACTAGGAAATATGACTGTATTATACACAGGCCTATAAAATCACAACCACCAGCACATGTCTGCCAAAAGATTTAAAAAAAAAAAAAAAAAAGAATGCAAGCTGTTGGATCAGCTACTTCTGAGTTTTTTTCTATTAATTTTCCTTGGCTCCGCGTTCAATCATCTTGTCTGCTAATACCCTCTGGAAGACAAGGAGCAGAGGGTTTAAGAGAAGGATGGAAGGAAGCGTCAAGACGGATCAAGAGGATCTTAAGCTGCTCCTCCGCTCCCACCCGTCTCTGATCTGGTCCCACCGCCCATCCGGGGACTGATTCCTGTGACCCCTGCCCATTCCCAGCATGAATCCGTGGGGGGTGGACCACAGCACGCCATCTCCCAGACTGGCTCGACTCAGTCCCAAGCCTGTTGCCTCAGGTCCACCCTCCCACTCTCCCCTACGTCTCCTATTCGCCTCTACTTGGGCCCCCTGCCCCATCACCAGCCGTCATCTTCAAGTCCCTGAAGTAACTGTCCTAACTGAAAGCACGGCGCATCCTTCCTTAGCTTGAATGACTCTCTGGGGTTTCTACTTGGCTTCTTGCGTCTTCCTTCCAGTTGCAGAGGCAGGCTGGGCTCCGAGGACCCCAGGGCAGAACAGTAACCTCCCAGAGGAACCAGAAGGGGCCAGACTGCTGCCCTTGGGTCGCGACCAGGCTTGGCTTTGAGTCCTTCCCACCTCAGGCCCTTTGCACATGCCAGGACCCCCCCACCCCCACTTCTTTAAGACCTGGAATCATCCATCAGGGCCATCACCACTGGCATCCCCTGGGACGTCTTTTCTGACGCCGGCTTTAGGCTCCCCTGGAATATGCCCTTCACAGCAGTCAGGCCAGAGGTCTTAGATGCCCCTACCAGGGCTTTCTTCTCCAACACCTGGCTCCTCCTCCAGCCCGCCAGCTCTGAGAGCGCAGGGACCCTGTCTGTCTTGCTCCCTGGTATCCCCCAGTGTCCGGGGGCATGTGAAGTGCTAAGGAAACACGCACTTGGTGACTGAACGGGACGGGCTGAGAGGCACACACCGGGGAGGGCGGCAGGGTTCCAGGGTAACCAGGTTCCGGGAAGCTGGGGGGTTCAGGCTCCGCCCACCCCAACTCCCTCCGCTGTCACTCACAGGTGAGCTCCGCCCACTTGGCCCCTGGGTTGTTGATGCCGCGCAGCGTGAAGCCCCTCAGTCCGTCGTAGAGCAGCTCTCGGTAGCGGATCCGGAAGCCCAGGAGGATTCCGTTGATCTTGTCCTCCGACGGCGGCTGCAGGGCAGGGGGTAGGATGATGGAGCCGGCTGGGGTGGACCGCGGCGGCAAGTCCCCTTCCACTGGCCCCTCCTTCCCTCCCTCCCTCCCCACACCGCCTCCCGCAGGCCTAGAGCAGGGGCTGTGTCTGGACCAGGAAGTGGCACTGAGCAGCTTTAATTTCCGAGCATTTCCGGCGAGGTTATTCCACCCCTGTAGCATTCTCTGTGAGGCAGGGCATGGCAGGGATCACCACGCCATTCCCACCGCACAGAGCAGAAAAACGAGGCTCAGAGATGGAAAGGAACCTGCCCAAGGTCACACAGCATCGTGGGGGCCCTGAGCACGACTCTGGATGCAGGGCGAGTCTTAAAGTGTCATTACTTGCCTAGAAACTTCCTCACATGGTCACCCACCCTGGCCAAGATCTCTTGGAGTTTCCCAAGAGTCAGGGAACTAGGTAGAGGCCCCGCCCTGCTGTTCAGCGAGACCCAGGGCGAGCGTGTCTCCCTGAGCTGCGCCTCTGTGTCTTTATCGTTTTCTCCTTTGCTTTCTGCTCCCGTCCTCAGATGAGCTGGAGAACAGGCTTCTGGAGAAGGTGGAAACTACCTTTTATGACACCTCTTCTAAAAAACCTGCTGCAACAGTTCAGCCTTTTATGAGCTCCTTAATTGCGTCCCTGGCTGCATCTGGCACCTCCCTGCTGCTCACTCCATCAGGACGGCCCCGCCCTGCTCCAGCCTCCACTGGCTCCTGGTTGCTCCAGGTCATTTTCTCTTTGGGGAGCGTCCTCCTCAGGGGGGGCCTGGGGATGGGGGAGGGTTGGGGAGGGTCCCTCCTGTTTCCTCCTCAAAGGCTTCCCCTTCAGGGGATCTGCAGGTGGGCAAAGGTTGGCACCTGCCCCTCTAATCCTGAGAAAAGGAGTCACTAGTTCCTGGTTTTGGGGCCCCTGGGGGTGACCTGCTGAGCCCCATGGCTGGACTTCAGGGGGTTGGGGAGGGTCGTGAAGGTACCCAGGGGCAGCCGGCTCTCTGAGAGGTGTCCTGGGTCTTCCTCCGGCCATGTGAGAGGCAGTGCCCACATGAACAGTGGCTGGGGGTGGGCAGGGATGGAAGGGGGATTCTTTGTACCTGGACAGTGGGTTCCTGCTCACAGGTCAGAGCCCGGCCCGGGCACAGGTGAGGCACACACACCTGTGTCTGGTCTCTGTTGGGAACCCCTTCACTCAGAGCAGGGCTGGGTTCACGGAGACCCTGGATGCCCCACGCCTGTCTCTGTCTGAGGGTTCTGCTGACCTCAGGGCACCTAGGGCCAGCCAGCAGCTGTGTGACCTGGGACTTTCTCATCCCCTCCCCGAGTCTGGGTCCTCATTCACACAAGGGTATGTGGCGGGATCTGATTACGGGGAGAGGAGTGAAGGGTGTGTCCGTATACATGTGAGCGTGCGTGTCTATGCACGTGGGCATCGTGTTCCAGTCCTGCCGGGGCTGGTGAATTGCTGGTCCGAGCACAGACTGTGACCGAGTCTGCGTGGGACACGGGCCCCTCCCCGCCTGCCGGGCGTACCTGCCATCGGATCAGCACCGAGGTGGTGGTGTGGGGTGTCACCGACACGATGGTGGGCGCTTCGTCGGGGGCTGTGGGGAGAGGTGGGCAGCTGAGCTCTGGGGCCCCTGGGAGGCCATGGGAACCAGGTTCCACTGACGCTGGTCCTGCTTCAGGCACAGTCCCCACCCCCACCGCCCGCCCCAACTCCTGCGCAAGAATAGCCAATGTGGATGGGGAGAGGGGCCGGGACCCTGACCCCAGCGCAGACCCGAGGGCCTGGAGCCTCCCCTCTCTGCCCCCCACGGGCCTCCCCACGCTGACGCGGCTTTCTGGGGTTGGCCGTGAGCTCGGAGATGTGAGGACGCCAGGCTGGCTGAGGGTGCTGAGCCCTGGAGAAGGTCCCTCGGACCCAAACCTCCTTGGGAGTCTGCCCAGGGAGCCAGAGCAAGGATCCAGCAGGCCTAGGGTCCCTCCATCTTTGGAGGCCCCCTCGCCACAAAGAGAATGCCCAGCACCCACCAACTGCCCAGGGGACCGAGAGAGAGACCCAAGCAGAGGGCGCTGACCGGCTTGCAGGGTGGTCAGGGGCTCTGACTCCTCGCTGAACTCGCTGTCTCCAATGTCATTGGTTGCCTTCACGCGGAACTTGTAGGATGTGAAGGGCTTGAGCCTGTAGAGGAGTCGGAATAAATGAATGGGGGAGGTGTCCCTCTAGGTCCCCCCAGGGCAGCCCCGGAGGGTGAGGGTCCATTACACAGACAGGAACATGGAGGCTCAGAAGGACGGTCTGCTATGAAGGCAACAACCTGGGGCGTAGGCCAGGCCCTGGGGCCCCTAGACCGGGCCAGCTCGGGGTGTGGCCTCACCCTTGGTCCCAGCTAGACGCCAGAGGTCCCCAAGTGGAAACGTCCACATATTTCCTACTTCGGAGGGGCCTGCAGGCGGAGTAACCCCACTGGGAGCTGACCCTGCCCCCAAGAACTGCCAGGCCGCTCTTGCACTTAGTAAATTCAGGAGGGGCTGAGGGTCTCAAGAGCTAACCAGCACTTCATCTCCATGAGGCTCATTTCCTCTCCAGGCAAACGGCTTCCTTTTTGATTTACTGGGGGTGCAGTGGGGGTGGGGAGAAGAGTATTGCTCAAAACTCTCGGTCACGTCAACTGGAATATTAAAAATACATCCCAGTAGGAATTAAATTGAAGGCAGGATTTCAGAGCGGAGCTCCACTCCCCTATTAAAGATGGAGAAGGAGATGCCGGCTGGCTGGCGGGATCCAGCTAATGAAGAGTGGCCAGCCTCTCTCGAAGGGGGGGCTTCTAGACTCCAGAAATAGATAATTAAGAGGCAGCCCTAACAAGGCTCCAGGGAGGGTGGGGAGGGAGGTTCGGACACAGCTGGAGGGGATGTGTGTGGATGGGGAGGGGTCTGGGGGATGGGGGCTATGGAAGCCATGTGGGGCTGGGCTCCGGGCCCCCAGGAGTCCCTCCGAGGGTGGTGCGGCCCCGGCTGGGCGGGGCAGGGTGGAGAGGCTGGCGGCCAGACCGCGGGGCCTCACCGGTCCACGAGGAAGGTGGAGGCGTTGTGGCTCACGGAGGCTGAGTGCAGCGCCCACCGGCCGCTGGGCAGCTCGCGAGTCTGGACGGTGTAGTAGCGCACGGGGGACAGCCCGTCGCTGCCCGGCTCCCAGGACAGCAACACGCTGCGTGCCTTCACGTCCTCCTGCTGTACCACCGGCTTGCTGGGGGGCTGCGGGCGGTCTGGGGGGTGCACACGCGGGCAGGGGGGTAAGAGATGCATGTTCTCGCCCACCTCCCCAGCCCACTTCCACGCATAGCAGACCCGACAGTCAGCACTGGGGCTCCTGGTCAGCGGTGGTCCCCGGACTAGGAGAGGCCTGGGTGTCTGGGGATTCACCCCACTCGCCCCCCAGGGCTGACAGTGATAGGTGTGGACATCGGCTCCTTCGACCCGTTTCTGCACGGGGCTGTGATGGGACCTAGGCTGGCCCTGATGGAGTGGGGCTGAGTCCACGTTCCCTCCACGGGACTTGGCATGTCTGCCCCCTGTGCATGGTCCCCTCTCGTGTCCCCACGCCCTGTGGCGGGGGTTTTCTGCACTTTGGCTTTGGGTGAATGGGTCTCTATTGACGGGGCCCGTCCCACACGCCGTGGGCTGTGTGCCCACACCCACTAGATGCCAGGACGCCTTCCTCTCCAGGTGTGACAACCCAAAGGCCTCCAGACTTTGCCCAGTGGCCCCCGGGGGGGCCAAGTCACCCTGGTTGAGAACCACTGTCCTGGGTTTTTTTTCTGGGAACACTGTCCGATAAGTCAGGTTCACAGGGGTCTGGGGATCAGGCCTGCTGCTGGGGAACCTGATCCGGGGTGGGAAGCCGAGTCAAGGCTGCAGGGCGAAGGCAGCCGGGGCTCCGGGCTGCGGCCCTGTTTTGTACCCAACTGGACCCCTCTGTCGAGGGGGCAGGGAGTGAGGAGGGAAGTTGGCCTCACCAACCCGCCCTGTGGAAAACCAGTACCGGCTCAGAGCAGGGTCCTCGGAAGGGGACCGCCCCGCCCAGCTCCGGAAGTCTACTGGAGCCCGTGCTGGCCTTGGGGACAGAGAGGGGAGCCCATTCTTCATTCGGGACCAGGACAAGAGACTCACAGCTTGTCACTGGCCCACCCCTGGTGGGGCACCAGGAAAGGGGGTGAGTGCCTGACCCCTCCCCAGCCCCAGGGGATGGTTACCTCTCTTCTCGGTGGTCACCACCAAGGCCTCGGCAGCCTCTCCCCACCCCTTGCGGGTCTGGGCCGTGATGCGGAACAGGTAGACAGACTCCGGCTTGAGGCCGGTGGCCGTGAACTGGCGGGCGCTGGGCGCGAGCACCTCCACAGCGGCGGCGTTGGCCGAAGTGGCATTGAGCCGGTGGGTGATCTGGTATGCTGCGGGGCGGGAAGGGGGCTTGTGGCGCTGGGAGGCAGGGCAGGCTGCCCCCAGGGCCCCAAACCCGAGGCTGCCGCGGCATCTGCCCTTGAGCCACTCTGGGTCGCTCTTACATCCTCAGCTGCCCCCTGGGGAGTGTGACTCTGGGGGCCTTGGACCGGTGCGACCCACCCCCTACCCAGCCCAGCCCGCAAGGAGGACAGTGAGGCTCAGAGAGGCCAGACCACCTGCCAGGAAGTGACCAAGCCGGAAGTCCAGCCAGCCCAGGTCTTTCTGAGTCCAAGTCACGTGCCCTCCCCACCTCCACTCTGCAGAGGCGTGACTATCACTGGGAGGTGCCGGGATTGAGAGCCCTGAACCGGACACACGTGGTCCAGTCTCCACGTTACAGGTGAGGGGCTGAGGCCGTGGAGGGGAGCAGACGGGCTTAAGTTCACACGGCTGCTGATCTCAACCCTGCACCTCCTCCTGCATGTGTGAGTGTGTGTGTGTGTGTTAGGGGAGGAGCCTTGGATATGAAATGATGCTTCCCATCTACAGCATCCCTGCTGGGGGCCGTGGGCCCCATTTCCCGCCTGTGATAGCCCCCGGGCTGAGCCCGTCAGGGCACCCTGACCTGGCCACACTTAGAAGCCATGGCCGAGGTATACCAGATGGCCCGTCGCCTGGGGCCCTGGGGTTCTTGGGGCACAGAGCTGATCAATGGTCCTTCCTGCCCCTCTGTGGGGGTACAGAGCTAATCAATGATCCTCAAGAGACCTGAACCTGACCGTGCCCTCCAGCTGATAACCTTACAGACAGTTTTTTTTTAAGTTGACGTTTAGTTGATTCACAGTGTTGTGTTGATTTCTGCCGCGCAGCAAAGTGACTCAGTAATACGTGTACACACACATTCTTTTTATGGTATACTCTTCTATTATGGTTTATCCCAGCACACTGAACACAGCTCCCCGTGCTCTACAGTAGGGCCTCGCCGTCCATCCATCCTAGGGTTCGCATCTGCTGACCCCAAACTCCCCCTCTCCCCCTCTGCCCCTCCCCCTGGGCCACCACAAAGCTGTCCTCTGCCAGACTGAGATTTCTAGTGGGAGAAGTCAGAACCTTTCTCGGGGATTTGTGAACACTGCCTGGGCTCAGTCTCCCTCCTGCCCACGCAGAATCTGCCTCCCTTGTTTCTTACACCTCCTGCTTCTGTGGCCCGGGCCCGGGAAGGGGAAGGCCTTACCAAGGATGATGCCATTGGGGGCAGCGGGGGGCTGCCAGACCAGCCGCACCGATGTGGTCCGCACCTCCGGGAACAGGATGCCCACGGGGGGTCCCGGGACTGGGGGGCACAAGGGAGGAGCAGGTGACCGAGTGGCCACCGCTCGGCCCCCAGACCCACCCCGCTCCCGCAGAACAGCTCGGGGGAGGCTGGGGATGACCCACCCCGCTCCCACAGAACAGCTTGGGGGAGGTGGGGGACGGGCCGCTTGGCTCAGTGAGCTGCGGGGGAGTGTGTGTCTGCGTGTAAGCACGGGGCAAGGACATGTGATCAGGGAGGTTTACATATTATTTGGCAGGAAGTAGAAGGGACCCAGGCTCCAGTCTGGGGGAAAACGGAAGTGCCCATCCCGAGCCAGCACCACTCTTCTTTCCAGACTTCTGTCTGGAATCCCCAGATCTGGGGCGCCCTGTCCAAACAGCTCCCAGCGTGCTTCCTGGGTCTGTTCCCCGGATCCACCCTCCCCAGGGTGCAGACTTGCCCTTCTGGACCCAGGAATGGCCAATGGGCGGCTGTTTCAGGGCACACATGTGGATGGAGATGGGTACAAGCCGGAGGGGAAGGGGTGAGGAGGGGAGAGAACCAAGGTGATGGGGGCACAGGTTTTCCTGCGCCGCTTCCATCCCACCGAGAATGCCAAGGAAGCTGAGATTTCTAAATTTGAACTTGGCCTTCCAGGTCATTAGGAGGGTATATTTGTCAAGGTGGAAGGATAGAACATATTTAATTTAACACATCATTAGCTTGATTTATCGCTTTCGAGAGCAGAGACATATGGTGTTTGGGCTTCTTTTGGCCCTCTCAGCCCGACCCCACCGATGTTTGTGCTGAGCAGCGTGTGAGGATGCGTGTGGGCAGGAAGCGGGGGAAAGGACGTGTCAGGGCGGCCTCTGATGGGGCGTTTTGCTGCAGAGACGGACGCCTGGAGCTCAACTGACGTCACTCGTTGGCAAACAGGACCCGTAGGCTTGTGCAAAGGGAAAATCAGGCCTTTTCCCTTGCACAGACCTGCACTCGGCCTGAGCCTGCCCCCAGGGACAAGGATCAAAAGGGGCGCAGATTCTCTTTTCTTGCCCCAGAGAGGCTGGATCACACGCCAGAAGGCCCCTGCGCTGTCATCTCTTCCTTAGGGATGAGGTCTGTTGCTAGCCTTCCCTGCAGTGGGCAGGTGGCCCTCAGAGGCCCACTCCCCCAGGGGAAGCCTGAGGCCACGGTTCCCTTTGGGGCAGAGGGAGACCCCAGGAGGGGCAGGGCTGGGCAGGGGGCGGTAGGGAGTGGAGCACAGCTCCCAGCCTTTCCCAGACCCCCGGGGGTGTGACCTCACCGTCGTCCAGGGTCCGCTCCAGGATGGGAGGGTGGCTTGGTCCCCCGTCGCCGATGCGCGTGAAGGCCAGCACCTGGATCTCATACAGCACGTACTTGCCCAGGCCTGTGAGCTGGGCGCTGCGGGAGGAGTTCCCTTCCACCAGCCAGAACCGGGGCGGGGCGTCCGAGTCCTTCTCCTTGTACAGCACCTGTCAGAGCCCAGCGCAGGGTCAGGGCCGCGGGCCGGGTTCTGGTCTTGCCAGAACGTCTCCTGTCTCCTCCCCAGGAGCTGGATGGGGGGCGGGGTGAGGATGAGTAGGTGGACCCGGGGCCCCTTGGAGGGGCTTGGTCCCCGGGTTACAAGCTAGTGCTCGGGGCGGGCGGGGGACACAGAGATGTACTAAGCTGCAGAGCTGGAGATTCCTCAGGGAGCATCCGGCTAGGAAAGCAGGCCCAGAGAGGGGGCCTGACTTGCTCAAGGTCACACAGCCAGGAGCCACAGCGCTGGGATGTCTCATGACTTCCAGGCTGGGGCTGTAGGTGCAGGCTTGGGAGGAATTCTAGAAGATGATGGAAACTGAATCTGGGCCCATGGGGCTGAGAGTGAGTGGCCCAATGTGGCCTCCTGGGGCCCAGGACCTCCAGCCCACATGGGAAGCTTCCCCACCCGCAAAGGAGGACTCCCTGGTTGCCGTGGTGACCTGTGGATGCCAGCAGGCAGATCCCCTGTTCTGGGCGCCAGGGGCAGCGTTCTGGGCGCCAGGGGCTCGCCAGGACTGGGTGCCTGGACGGGGAAGCAGGGAGCCCCTCACCTTGTAGCCCAGCACAAGCCCGTTGCGGTCGGCCTCGGGGACCTCGTTCCAGCGCACCAGCATGCTGCTGGAGGTGGTGGCCAGCGCAGACACGTTGGTGGGCCCGGAGGACGGCACTGGGGGCGGAGGGAGAGGGGAGGAGGGGCTCAGGACCCAGTGTGGACCCTGCAGCGGAGGGGTGGAGGGGGTCCAGGGAGGGAACGGGGGCGCGGTCCCCAAACAGCAAATTAGCCCGCGACTGTGATGCTCTTGGCTCCGGAGCATCACACGTGCTGCCTCTGGCGCGAGGTGAGCCCCCTGTGACCCCCCGCTCAGACTCACGACAGGATGAGCCTGCACTTCCTGCCAGTGCAACCGCGGGGGGCCGGCGGGGGGAGCCCAGTGGGAGGGGAGCCGTCATTTAAAGGGCGTCAGGAAGAAGCCACAGGGTACCCGCCACGTGCGGACGGACGAGGGCTGCCTGCAGGCTGGGAGCACCTATTCCGTGGGTGTCCCCTTGCCAGGCCCCTGTGAGCGGCTGCTTATGTTTCTGGAAGGTTCTGAGAGCTAACCCAACCTGCTCCCCCTTCCCCTCCCCAACCTCCAATCATGGGGTCTTGCAGGCATCACTGGGGTCAGGGTTAAAGGACACAGAGCCAGGTATCTCCTCCTGGGAACATGACCCCTAACTTGGGAAGCAGTGCAGGGAAGGATCAGGTACTAGAGACATACACACACACACACACACAGAGAAACCACACATACACGCACACACACAGAGAAACCACACATACACGCACACACACACGCATACATACACACACACACAGGAACCACACACACACACAGGAACCACACACACACACACAGAGAAACCACACATACACGCACACACACACGCATACATACACACACACACAGAAACCACACACACACACAGGAACCACACACACACACACAGGAACCGCACACACACACACAGAGAAACCACACATACACGCACACACACACGCATACACACACACACACACAGAAACCACACACACAGGAACCACACACACACACAGGAACCGCACACACACCCACAGGAACCGCACACAGACACACAGGAACCACACACACACACAGAAACCACACACACACACACAGGAACCGCACACACACACACAGGAACCGCACACACACACACAGGAACCACACACAGACAGAGGAATCACACACAGACAGAGGAATCACACACACACACACACACACACACACACAGAGAAACCACACAAACACGCACACACACACGCATACATACACACACACACAGAAACCACACACACACAAACAGGAACCACACACACACAGGAACCGCACACACACCCACAGGAACTGCACACACACACACACAGAAACCACACACACACACACAGAAACCACACACACACACACAGGAACCACACACAGACACACAGAAACCACACACACACACACAGGAACCACACACACACACAGAAACCACACACACATACACAGAGAAACCACACATACACACACACACACAGAGAAACCACACATACATGCACACACACACGCATACATACACACACACAGAAACCACACACACACACAGGAACCACACACACACACACAGGAACCACACACACACACAGGAACCGCACACAGACACACAGAAACCACACACACACACACACAGGAACCACACACACACAGGAACCGCACACACACCCACAGGAACCACACACAGGAACCACACACACATACACAGAGAAACCACACATACACACACACACAGAGAGAAACCACACATACACGCACACACACACGCATACATACACACACACACAGAAACCACACACACACACACAGGAACCACACACACACACAGGAACCGCACACACACCCACAGGAACCGCACACACACACACAGAAACCACACACACATACAGAAACCACACACACACACACACAGGAACCGCACACAGACACACAGAAACCACACACACATACAGAAACCACACACACACACACACAGGAACCGCACACACACACAGAGGAACCACACACACACACACACACAGGAACCACACACACACACACAGGAACCGCACACAGACACACAGAAACCACACACACACACACACAGAAACCACACACACACACACAGGAACCACACACACACACACAGGAACCACACACACATACACAGAGAAACCACATATACACTCACACACAGAAACCACACATAGACACACACAGAAACCACACATACACACACACACAGAAACCATACAAAGACACACAGGAACCACACACACATGCACACACACACACAGAAACCACACACACACACACAGGAACCGCACACAGACACACAGGAACCACACACACACAGAGGAACCACACACACACACACACACACAGAGAAACCACACATACACGCACACAGAGAAACCACACATACACGCACCCACAGAAACCACACATACACACACACAGAAACCATACAAAGACACACAGGAACCACACACACACAGAGGAACCACACACACACACACACACACACAGAAACCACACATACACGCACACAGAGAAACCACACATACACGCACCCACAGAAACCACACATACACACACACAGAAACCACACATACACGCACCCACAGAAACCACACAAAGACACACAGGAACCACACACACACATGCACACACACACACAGAAAGCACACACACAGGAACCGCACGCACACACACACAGGAACCGCACGCACACACACACAGGAACCGCACGCACACACACAGGAACCGCACACAGAGACACAGAAACCACACACACACATACAGAAACCACACACACACACACAGGAACCACACACAGACACACAGAAACCACACACACACACAGAAACCACACACACACACAGAGAAACCACACATACACGCACACACACACGCATACATACACACACACACAGAAACCACACACACACACACACAGGAACCACACACACATACACAGAGAAACCACACACACACACACAGGAACCACACACACACACACAGGAACCACACACACATACACAGAGAAACCACATATACACTCACAGAAACCACACATAGACACACACAGAAACCACACATACACACACACACAGAAACCATACAAAGACACACAGAAACCACACACACACACATGCACACACACACGCAGAAACCACAGACACACACAGGAACCACACACACACACACAGAAACCACACACAGACACACAGAAACCACACACACACACACAGGAACCGCACACACACACACACACAGAAACCACACACACACACAGGAACCACACACACACACAGAAACCACACAAACACACACAGGAACCACACACACACACGCACACACACACACACAGAAACCACACACACACACACAGAGGAACCACACACAGACACACAGAAACCACACACAGACACACAGAAACCACACACACACACAGAAACCACACACACACACAGGAACCACACACACACACAGAAACCACACACACACACACAGAAACCACACACACACACAGGAACCACACACACACACAGAAACCACACACAGACACACAGGAACCACACACACACACGCACACACACACACAGAAACCACACACACACACAGGAACCACACACACACACAGAAACCACACACAGACACACAGGAACCACACACACACACGCACACACACACACAGAAACCACACACACACACACAGAGGAACCACACACAGACACACAGAAACGACACAAAGACACACAGGAACCACACACACACACAGGAACCACACACACACACACAGAAACCACACACACACACACACAGAAACCATACAAAGACACACAGGAACCACACACACACACATGCACACACACACACACAGAAACCACACACACACAGGAACCACACACAGACACACACAGGAACCACACACAGACACACAGAAACCACACACACACACAGAAACCACACACACACACACACAGAAACCACACACACACAGAAACCACACAAAGACACACAGGAACCACACACACACACGCACACACACACAGGAACCACACACACACACATACAGAAACCACACACACAGAAACCACACACACAGAAACTACACACACACACACAGAAACCACACACACACACAGAAACCACACACACACACACAGAAACCACACACACACACAGGAACCACACACACACACAGAAACCACACACAGACACACAGGAACCACACACACACACGCACACACACACACAGAAACCACACACACACACACAGAGGAACCACACACAGACACACAGAAACGACACAAAGACACACAGGAACCACACACACACACAGGAACCACACACACACACACAGAAACCACACACACACACACACAGAAACCATACAAAGACACACAGGAACCACACACACACACATGCACACACACACACACAGAAACCACACACACACAGGAACCACACACAGACACACACAGGAACCACACACAGACACACAGAAACCACACACACACACAGAAACCACACACACACACACACAGAAACCACACACACACAGAAACCACACAAAGACACACAGGAACCACACACACACACGCACACACACACAGGAACCACACACACACACATACAGAAACCACACACACAGAAACCACACACACAGAAACTACACACACACACACAGAAACCACACACACACACATGCACACATGCACACAGAAACCACACACAGACACACAGAAACCACACACACATACAGAAACCACACACACACACATGCGCACACACACACAGAAACCACACACACACGTACACTCACACACAGAAAGCACACACAGAAACCACCTCCCCCACACACAGAAAGCACACACACACGCGCACACACACATACACACAGAGAAACCACACATACACACACACACACACAGAAACCACACACAGAGAAACCACACACACACACAGAAACCACACACACACATGCACACACACACACACAGAAACCGCACACGCACACACACACACAGAAACCACACACACAGAAAACACACACACACACAGAAACCACACACACACAGAGAAACCTCACACACACAGAGAAACCACACACACACACAGAAAACACACACACACACACAGAAACCACACACGCACACACACACAGAAACCACACACGCACACACACACAGAAACCACACACGCACTCACACACAGAAACCACACACGCACACACACACAGAAACCACACACGCACACACACACACGCACACACACATGCACACACACACACAGGGCATGCTCTGTCAGACGCTGAGCACAAGCAGGAGAATGAGCCCAGGACATTTCTGCACCGCAGCTCCAGCCTTAGGGACCCAGGTGGGGTGTCCCCAGGCCACAGGGAGGTGGCCTGGGTGAGGGGCGGGCACCCGGGGCGGTACCTGACTCCCGGGTACGGCCCGTCACCGCCGGGCTCCAGGGCCCACTCCCGACAGCGTTGAAGGCCTGCACCTGAGCGCGGTACTCTGTCCACTCCTCCAGGTCCTCGATGGTGCACTCACGCTCCACGCGGTCGTGGACCACGTGGCTCAGCGTCTTGCCGTGGCCGTCTGCCCGGCTGTACTTGATCTTGTAGCCCACCGACTCGGGATTCCCGTTGTATGCCATCTCTGGGAGAGGCTGCAGGGGGGGCAGGGGGAGGAAGACTGCTGTGAGGCCTGCCCCATGCTGTGCAGACCTGCCAGGCTCATGTGGCCTCTTCCAGGGAGACTTCGGGATTACCCAGGCCACTGTCCAGCCTCTCGGCACCCGTGTGAGGCGTGCTCAATGCTGAGCATGGCTTGGTTGTGTGACTCTGTGTTTCTGACAGCCCCACCTTCTCCCTGAGTCTCCCCTTGGGCTCAGAGGAGAGGCAGAATCCACTCTACAGTGCATATGACAAATTTATGACCCTGTCGAGGGGGCTGGCCCAGGAGGAGCGGCGTAAAGGCTGTCTAACACCTGGCACTTCTGGCCGTGGTCTCTGCCACTAAACTCCCGCCCTCAGCCTGCCAGCTGCTGCTGCTAAGTTGCTTCAGTCGTGTCCGACTCTGTGCGCCCCCATGAACTGCAGCCCACCAGGCTCCTCTGTCCCTGGGATTCTCTAGGCAAGAACACTGGAGTGGATTGCCATTTCCTTCTCCAATGCATGAAAGTGAAAAGTGAAAGTGAAGTCGCTCAGTCGTGCCCAACTCAGCGACCCCATGGACTGCAGCCTACCAGGCTTCTCCATCCATGGGATTTTCCAGGCAAGAGTATTGGAGTGGGTTGCCATTGCCTTCTCCAAGCCTGCCAACAGATACTTATTTAACAGCCTACAACATGCTCGATCTCAGCCCGTGTCTGCCCTTGGAGAACAAGCGTGCGGAGACAGCGTCTCTACTACAGGAGCCGCTGTCAGGAAGTCCTTCCGCCAGCACACCTCCGTCTCTCCTGTGCATTTTCACCCTCCCTCTTCTTGGTGTCTCAGTGAAGAGGAAAAAAAAAAAAACAATCAGCTTCCTCTCCTGGGCCTGTGACTAGGCTGGTGAGGCTGATGCCACTGCCTTAAGTCTATCTGGATGAACTTGGCGGTGCTGACTCGCAGTGGCGAGGTGGGCCTGTCGGGGGCAGCCTGTGACCCGGGCAGGCACTGGAAGACTCTTGTTCTGACGGTGGCAGGGCTGGAGCTGGGGTGCTCTCAGCCCTCACTGGCCCCCGCTCTGCTTCCCTAAAGAGCCCCTGATCCACGGGCCCCCATGTTCTGACCCACTTTCTCCAGGTCCTCAGCCTGTGCCTTGCCGCCTCCATACTCCCTCCCCGGCCCCCCGCTCCTGCAGACACTTAGTGAAGCAGACCAGAGACCATTAAGGCAGCGATCGATGCGCCTGAGAGCTCGAGCCGGGCCCAGGTCTCAGGCTCCCTCACCTGCTAAGGAAAGGTAATGGGCCACGCCATTAGGGGGGCCCCGAGGGGCCCGGGCCCCGCACTGCCCAGAAGCTGCCTCCTGTGCCCCTCCGGCCCCCACCCCAGGTATTGGACTCCTCAGCCTTTTAGTACTTGGAAACCTTAGAGCAAGGAGCAGGGGGCAAACGGAGAGCCAGCCTGGATGGGAGTGCAGCGGAGGAGGGAAGTGGGGATGGGGCGTGGTGGGCTGGGCAGGTGGATAGCTCCCCACGGTACCTGTGCCTGGGGGGCTCCTTGTTCATAATTAGTGCTCAGCCAGGGCTGACGGCCACTAGCACCTCCATCAGGCTGTCTATGAAAGGCAGCAATGACCTGATAAGTCATAACCCTGATAAGCTTTGGTTCTGAAAAACCAAAGCTCGGTGCTTTTTAAGTTGAGTTTGGGACAACTAGTAAAGATCTTTCAGTTCAGTTCAGTTGGTCAGTCATGTCTGACTCTTTGCAGCCCCATGGACTGCAGCACGCCAGGCCTCCCTGTCCATCGTCAACTCCCAGAGTTTGCTCAAACTCATGTCCATCGAGTCAGTGATGCCATCCAACCATCTCATCCTCTGTCGTCCCCTTCTCCTCCTGCGTTCAATCTTTCCCAGCATCAGGGTCTTTTCAAATGAGTCAGTTCTTCGCATCAGGTAGCCAAAGTATTGGAGTTTCAGCTTCAGTGTCAGTCCTTCCAATGAATATTCAGGACTGATTTCCTTTAGGATGGACTGGTTGGATCTCCCTGCAGTCCAAGGGACTCTCAAGAGTCTTCTCCAACACCACAGTTCAAAAGCATCAATTCTTCGGTGCTCAGCTTTTTTAGTGGAGGCCAAAAGGAGTTGTGTGGGGACTTCCTTGGTGGTCCAGTGGTTAAGAACTCGCCTTGCAATGCAGGGGACGCGGGTTTGATCCCTGGGCGGGGAACTAAGATCTCATACGCCACGGAGCAACTATAGCCTCTCCCCCGATACTACTGAGCTCACGTGCTGCAACTAGAGAGTCTGTTCACCACAACTAGGATCCCACATGTGGCAACTAAGACCTGATGCAGCAAGATAAATAAATCAATAAACGATTGTTTAAAAAAACGAGTTGGTGGTTGGAAGGGCCAAGTGAAGCAGAGTCGGGCAAGCTCCCCCTGAAGCTAGGGTTCCTGGGTTTTCTAAGAAGCCGGGCTGTGCAGAGCTGGCCCCACGTCTCCTTGCCTAGGAATTCCTCCTGGCTTGCTGCTCTCTGGGGCTTCATCCTGGGAAATGCTGTCCCGGGGGGAATGTTCTCTTTTGTTCCCCAGGAACAAAAGCATGCTCAGGGTTTATGGTGGTGGGTTTTGGGGCCAGACTCCCTGGGTTGGGATTCTGAGCCCTGCTGTTAACTAGACGGTGTGGGAGGATGGAGGGAAGGCTACTTGGGAAAGTTATCCCACCTCTCTCTGCCTCAGTTTCCTAATCTGTAAAGTGGGGCCAGGATACTGTCACAGGCTCCCAGGGGGAGGGCTCAGTGTCCAACACCGACAGCACTCAGAACACTCAGAACAGTGCGTGGCAGGAGGGGAAGCCCTCAGCCGTATCACTAACTCGTGCAGGGTCACTAACTCGTGCAGGGTCACGTGGGGGAATGACCCTCGACGTGGAACCTATGGGGACAGAGCTTAATGCCTCTGCCAACTCCCCCCGAACCTCAGGAAGAGCCCCTCATTCTCCGACTGGGTGGGCAAGACTGATTAGGTCTGAATCCCAGAACCACCCCAGGGAGCTGTGTGACTGGGTGAATGCGTAACCTCTCTGAGCCTCAGTTTTCTTAGCTGTAACTTGGGATAGCTGTAACTTGCAGGATTATATGGAAGAAAAAAGGCAAAATGCTTGGCACATGGCAATGTTCAATAAAGTGTTTTCTAACTTCTTGTCATGCAGAACATTTGTTCGTTTGGCTAAGACTGATGGCCGGAACCGAGAAGGGGGCTGGAGGTGAGCCAGTGGATGCCCGCTTCTGCAGGGCGATGAGGCGCAAGGCGACGTCCCGCCCCCACCGCCCTTGGCGCGCTCGCGGGAGCCTCACCACCCAGCGGAGCCACAGGCTGGTCTCACTGGCCGTGCGCAGGGTCACGTTGGCCGGGGCCATGTCAGGGGGTGCCTGGAGGGTCTGGATCTTTCTAGAAGGCTGGCTGGGTGGGCTGGTGCCCACGATGTTCACCTGGCGCATGCGGAAGCTGAGCCGGGGGGAGAGAGGGTGGGCGAAAGGGTGAGGGCAGGCCCCCAGGGCCGAGCCCACCGCCGTGTGGGCAGCCCCTCGCCTCCGCGCCCCATACCTGTAGTAGGTGAAGGGGTTGAGGTCGGGCACCTCCATGGAGCGGGCGTCGGGCTCGTTGGGGAGCTGGTGGATCAGCTGCCACTCGTCTCCCTCCCCGACCACGCCCACCTGCAAAGAGAGACCCCGTTAGAGCCGGCCAGCCCGCCAGGCTGAGCTGGGGGTGCAGGCCGGCCCATGCAAGGCTTTGACAGGGCTCACCTGGAGGACACCAACTGGGGCCCCCTTCTTTCCAGGCCCTTAAACATGACTTCAAGGGTGACCCTGAGCCCGCCTGCATCAGAATCTCATGGGACGCTTATTACAACATAAACCCATTCCTGGGCCCTGCCCGTGAAAGCGTCAGAAACCCTGGGAGTGGTGCCCAGGAGTCTGCTTGTTCAGTAAGCTTCCCAGGTGATTCTCCTGAACACCCGGTAAGTTTCTAAAACTCCAGCTAGGGGGTTCCCTGGTGGGCCAGTGGATAAGAATCTGCATGCTGACGCAGGGGACACGGGTGTGATCCCTGGTCTGGGAAGATCCCACGTGCTGCGGAGCAGCTAAAGCCCATGTGCTTCAACTACTGAGCCTGGACCCCGGAGCCGCGAAGCGCAGCTGCTGAGCCCGCCAGCGGGAAGGACTGAGGCCCTTGCTCTAGAGCCAGGGCTCCACGAGGGGAGTCAGCGCAGCGTGAAGCCTGTATACCGTGACTAGAGAAAGCCCACGTGAGGCCACGGAGACTCAGCGCAGCCGAAGCCCCCAGCTGGATCAGAGTTTCTGGGGGCGGGACCCAGGCACTGCAGTTTCTGGACGGTCCCGTGTTGCAGCCAAGCTGAGAACCGTGAGTGCAAAGGAAGCAGCTGGTCATTTCTCTGGGCCAGCAGGTCGCCACCTGATCAGAGGGGGTGTGTGTGTGTGAGTGTGTGCACGTGTGTATGCACATGTGTGTGTGCACGTGTGTGTGCAGGCACGTGTGTACAGGTGAGGCAGAGGGGAACTGTGGACGCTTTTGGTGTACCTGGCCTTCTGCACCTTGCATATGGACTTCACACTGGTGTAAAAACACACACAGTTTGCTCTCAAGAGCAGGGGCACGGCCAAAGCGAAGGGCAGGCTGCCCGCTCTCCCCTCCACAGGCTCTACCTGGGCCTCCACCAGCCAGCGGGAGATGGAGGTCTTCCCGTCGTAGCCTGGCTTGAACTGCAAGGTCACGGAGCGCGGGCCGATGTTGGAAATGCCCAGGTTGGTGGGGGCTCCGGGGAGTTCTGGAAGAAGGAGACAGGGCAGGAAGGCAGATTAAGAAGAAGGTCCTTCCACGTCGAACAGGGCTCTCTGGGCACAGAGGGGGCTATGTCACATACTTCCTAGAAACCTCCTCCTCCGAGCACGACCGAGGCCTCACCCCCTGCCCCCAACACAGGCTTCCGTCCTGCATCTATGGCTCGCTGTGTTCAGACCGGGGACGGGGCAGGATCGGGGCTGAGAGAACCTCAGGGCCACGCAACAAGGGCTGGGCTTCCTAGAAAGAATCCTCCTCTCGATCCACCCATAACCCGCGAGAGCACTCCCCAAACGATGCTGCCTGAGGGAGATTTGGAGGAGGGGTGAGGGGAAAGAGGAGGAGGCCTTGTGTCCTGACCAGGAGCCTTGAGGTTCAGGATGAACAGAAAGAGCTCAGATGCCAGGGTCAGACTGCTTCCGACGCTGTGTGTCTTTGGGCAAGTTCCTTAACCTCTCTGTGCCACAGTATCTTTCTTGGTAAAATGGAGATAATATCACCTACCTCAGGGATACCGTGTGTGTGTGTTAGTTGCTCAGTTGTGTCCAACTCTTCGCGACCCCATGGATTGTAGGCCACCAGGCTCCTCTGTCCATGGGACTCTCCAGGCAAGAACACTGGAGTGGGTTGCCATGCCCTCCTCCAGGGGATCTTCCTGACTGGGGATTGAACCTGTGTCTCCTGCACTGACAGGCAGATTCTTTACCATCTGAGCCACCAGGGTTACTGGGGGGATTCAGTGCATTGATGCATGGAGCTCCGGGCTGGGTAAGCACTTCATCAACAGTCAGTGCTGCTTTAAATTATCAAGTAATTTAATAACTACCTAGTGGCAAGGACGGTAAGGAATCGGCCTGCAATGTGGGAGACACAGGTTTGATCCCTCGGTTGGGAAAGATCCCCTGTAGAAGGAAATGGCAACCCACTCCAGTATTCTTGCCTGGAGAATCCCGTGGACAAAAGAGGAGTCGGGCGGGCTACAGTCCGTGGGGTCACAAAGAGTCGGACACAATTGGGCCACAAACAATCTCCTTCTTGTCACCGTTATTATCACGTGGGGTGGGCTGAAGCCCAGTTATCTCAACCATCCTGGTAGGTGGGCGGCTCCAGGCATCCTGGCCACATGGCACAAACACAGACTCACAGAGCCAGATGGGAATGCGTGGGTATCTAGATACAGACGAGGAAACTGAGGCACAGGGGCACGTGACTTGCTCAAGGTTGCAGAGTCTGGCAGAAACGGGGCTGAGAGGGGACCTCAGCTTGCTCTTTAAACTGGGGGTGGGATTATTCACACCCTGCTCTACCCCGCTCCCAACACACATTCCCACTAGTTGGAATCCCATTTGGACCCTTCAGGTGGCAGTGAGATTTCCTTCCCTGAGTCACAGATCCCAGTGCGCGATGCAGAGCCTGGTGTGGGCATTGTGGGGGGGGGGGGGACAGCGGCCAGGGGTGGAGGAGAGAAGGGTGGGGGCCTGCGGGGTCTGGGCTCCCCTGAGAGCCAGACAAAGAAGCAGCAGAGCCCACCCAGCCTTGCCATCACGAGGGTGAGGCCGGCCCTGGGGGGACCCAGGGACCACAGACCCCAGGGAGGGGCCGGCTCTGCGGGACGGAAGCGGCCGTCATCAGGAGGAGAGCGGCAGGAGCCGGGCGCGGGCGGTGGGCACCCACCTGGAGGCACCCCCGAGGAGATGGTGGAGGCCGACACCTGGCCCTGGCCCTTGGCGGTCATGGCGGCCACCTCAATGGTGTAGGTGGTGAGCGCGGTGAGCCCGGTCACGCGGTATTCCAGGGTCACGTTGGGCAAGTAGTGGGTCACGCGCGTGTTGGTGCGGTTGTACTCCTCCCAGGAGATCCGGTAGCCTGGGGAGAGCCCGCAGCATGGTGTGAGCTCAGCTGCAGTGGCCTCAGCCTTCTGCTCTGCTGCTCATGTCCCCAGGAGTCTGGCGGTTGGACACGTGCTGAAAGCAAGGTGCCTCCGGGGAGATGGGAGCTTCGTGGGTCGGGTGGGGGGCGCCCTCGCTGTGTGGGGATTGCAGCCACGGTGAAGAGCTGGGGTGTGTCACAGAGCAGAGGGGCTGAGAACCTCCTCTGAGTCTTCTCCAAAAAAGACTGGTCTGCTGAGAGGCTCTGGAGGGACGCTGGGTAGGTGGTAGGGGGATGGACAGGATGACCCTTCCCGGCCCAGCTCACCCCCCGCGTCGGCAACACCGAGGGGCCTACCTGTGAGGATGCCGTTCCTCTCCCCTGGCTCCTGCCAGCTGACCTTCAGCGAGGTGTCCAGGACATCACTGAAGCTCAGGTGTCCCACAGGCCCAGGCACTGCACCCCAAGAAGGCCCCCCACCCCACCCAAGGCCAGTTAGAGCCAGAGAGAGACCACCATCTGCAAGATGACCCGTGGAGCTCCAGGGGCACCCCAGGCTGGAAGACAAGGGCAGGGCTGCCCTGTGCCTGGAGCGCACAGCCTGGCCCGTGGAGGAGGGGGCGCATAGAGAGTCGGGGGCAGAGGGAGCCGGGACCGGGGGCTGCCTACCATCCTCATGGGTGCGCACCAGCTGCGGGGTGCTGCGGGGCCCGTCCCCGGGGGTGGTGAAGCACAGCACCGAGGTGAAGTACTCCGTGAACTTCTTCAGGCCAGACACGAAGCCCACGTGGATGCTGTCTTGAAAGTTGGGCCGGGCGGTCACCATGGTGACCTCCTCTTCCTGCTCCGGCTCCCAGGCGATGAGCTGCAGAGAGGCCAGGCACTCAAGCAGGGCGGCAAGAACGGGACCAGCAGAGGCCCAGCGCTTTTCCAGAGGCTGGGCCACGGACAGTGTCCAGGAGCCCAGCTCCCTAGGATCCCTCCTCCCAGGGAAGGGAGGCCGCATTGGTACCCACAGGCCCCTGGAGCATCTGTCCTCTGGGAGCTCACTCTGGGGTGCTTTTCCATTCCCTGAGTGACTTACTCTAAGCAAGGCGGCCGGCAAGGTGCTTTCAACGAGTCATCTCTCATTCAGTCCCCACGGCAACCCCGCAGGGAGGGACTTGACCAAGATCGGCTACATAATTTGCAGATCCAGAGCAAAATGCAAATGGCGACCCCCTTGTTTAAAAATTGTTAAGAATTTCCGGAGACAGCAGCAAAGTGCTGAACCAAATATGCAGTCCTTCCGAGTATGGAGACTTGAGTGACTACACAGGCACAAAGCCAGTCTTGTTTTTCACAGATGACGATAATAGGCTCAGAGAGGCTGAGTGACTTTACTATCCCACAGTGGCTAGAAGCTGAGGGTCTCTTTCCAATACCTGGACTCCCTTGTCTTTCTCCATCTGGGCTAGGGCAGTTCTCCCCTGGAACTTCAGTGTGTAGCTAACTCTAATCCTTTTAAACTTGTTCTGAGTTGGGACTTTAATCTTAACCATCTGCTAGAGATGGAGTGTCAACAGGAAAACCCTGTCTGGAAATTCAGCATCACTTCTCATTTAATCTCCACTCTATACATCCCACCCATAGCTGCATTAACTCCCCGCCTCCCCTTCCATCTCTTCCTGCCTCCTGTTTTTTAAAACTGGAGTGTAGCTGATTTACAGTGTTGCGTTAATTTCTGCTGTAACAGTGTACAGCAGAAATAGCCAAGTGATTCAGTGATACATATATATGTGCGCATGCGTGCCAAGTTGCTTCAGTCGTGTCTGACTCTTTGCGACCCTGTGGACCATAGCCTGCCAGGCTCCTCTGCTCATGGAAGTTCTCCAGGAGAATTCTGGGGTGGGTTGCCATTTCCTTCTCCAGGGGATCTTCCCAACCCAGGGATCCAACCTGCGTCTCTTACGTCTCCTGCAGGGGCAGGCGCTTTCTTTACCACTAGCGCCACCCGGGAAGCCCCATACATATATACACATTCTTTTTAAATATTCTTTTCCATTATGGTTTATCACATGGTTCCCTGTGCTGTAGAAGAGGACCTGTTGTTTATCCATCCCAAATATACTGGCTTACACCTGCTAATCCCAGACTCCCGATCCATCCCTCTCTCCACCACCACCCCCATCCCCGAGGCAACCACAAGTCTGTTTTCTGTCTGTGAGTCTGCTTCTGTTTCACAGATAAGTTCCTTTGTGTTATGTTTTTGATTCCACTTGTAAGCGATATCCTATGGCATTTGCCTTTTTCTTTCTGACGCACTCAATGTGATCGTCTCTGGATCCATCCACGTGGCTGCATCTTTCTGCCTCTTGGTCTCTTGCCCCCCACTCCTTTTTCTCTGGGCCCTTTGTCTGTCTCTAACAATGACAGCTGGTCTCAGAGATGTCCTCCTTTATTTGAAGTTGATTAAATAGCAATTAATGGTGAAAAGCAACACGGGATGAGTTTTAATAAGCCTGGGTATTTATAGACATAAAACAATACCATGCCAATGTTTCCTGATTAACTCATGCCCGTAACAATGCTTAATCTGCTCCTTTTCATGGCCGCCTGTTTATAAAGGATGTTTGGAAATTTAATTGGTATTGTGAAAAGATAGCCGATAGCAAGTTAATTAGACACTAATTAGACCCTAAAAATACTAATCAGAAATACTAAGTGGCATTTAATAAGTATGTTAAATACCCTCCTTATTTCGGTTATCTTGTTTCATAGCAATTAAATTGCTGAACTTCTTTGGAGTAGATGAAGAAACAAGTTTGATGTTTTAATTTAATTTAATTAATGTAAATTCAAATTAATTACGCCATTAGAATTAATTGCGCCGTGTATTCTCCAGTAAGTGCAAAATCTAGGTAAATATAATCTTACTGGGTTTAGACCAGTTATGATCACTACAATTAAAAAAATATATAAGGGACAAAGAACGTCCCGACAAATGCATAGAAACAAGATCACAGGGAACTGTCTTGAGAAATGACACGGAAGACGTGCACAGGGTGACGGAAGCCTGGCGCGGTGGAGTCACGCCCGGGGCATGCGCACATACAGGCCAGAGACCAAGATGGCGGAGGCGGCTTCAGAACGTTTATTCCGGAGTGTGGACCTCTTGTCCTTCCACAGCTGCACCTGAAGAGGAGGGGCTGAGGGCTGAGGGCTCTCCCTCAGGGCCCGGAAGACAACAGAAGCGTCCTCCGTGCCTTCTAGTGCCCTCAAAGGGGCTGGGCTCCGGCAGCCGCGGGGTGGAGTCTGTGCTCCAGGTACACGCACTGGGCCTGGCACTGGGTCAGTCCATCACCGACGAGGCCCGTTTCACCATTGCAATGAGGACGAGATGGGAATCACTGTCCTGCACTGTTACAAAATCAAAACCAAGGGGCCTCCCTGGTGGTCCAGGGGTTAAGACTGTCTTCAATGCAGGGGACATGGGTTGGATCCTTGGTCAGGAAACTAAGCTCCCACCTGCATGGGGAAACTAAAGCTCAACTATGTCATTTACTGGGAAAGTCAGTCAACCTCTCTGAGCCTCAGGATTATAGGAGACACGATCGGCTACCCTGAGGGTTGTAGAGAAAAGGGCTGAATTGATGTGTCTTTTTTCTGATGGAGGCAGTACAGTACAGGCTCGAGAGTCCAGGATAGTACGTTTGGGCTGCTAGATACTCGAGTTAAAAAAAGAAGGGGAACATTTCTTTTTCTCCCTCCCCTCCTCTTTCTCTCTATTTTTCTATCTCTTTGCATTTGCACAGATTTGTATAAAACATCCTGGAAGGATATGTAAGAAATTAACAACAGTAATTCCCTGGAGTGGGGAGAATTTCAAGGTTGGGTGGGAAAGAAACAGGCAGATGAGGGGCTGGGGTGGGAGAGGGTGGGACGGAAGGAAGATTTCTGCTCTAAGTTTGCCTTTTTTTTATGTTTGTTGGGTTTTGAATTGGGTAAACATATTTCTGGTTGAAAGTTAAATTAAAAAATGAAAAAAATAACGGGGCAATTTGGCAACAGCAGCAAAATTATATATATCTACCTTTTGACTTAGCAATCTTATGTCTAAGAATCTATTCCAAAGTTGTACGTGAAAATATGAAAAGATGTACGCATAAAACTATTCACCGTGGAAATGTTTGTTCCAGGAGAAGATAGGAAACAACCAAAATGTCTTCACTAGGGAGCTGGTTGACCAAACAATGTGAGACCCACATCATGGACTACAGCGCAGATTCTTTAAAAAGGAACGTGAAGTATCTCTATAGACTCCTACAAAGTGATCTCCAGGATACACTGAAAATAACAGCAAGATGGAGAAAGCATGTATTGTACGTTGTCATTCATCTGAGGTGAGGAGACACATTTATGTATGCAGGCATTTGTTTCTGTTAAAGAAATGGAAGGGAAAATCAAACCAAACCAACACACAAAAAGAAATGAATTCTACTGGGAAGGAAGAGAACCAGAATTCAGGCTGATTTTCTTGGAGTTAACTTTTCTTTGTAGATTTAACCTTGGAACCATGTAAATATGCTACATAATTACAGAACAAAATTAAATGAAAAAATCAATCCCTAAAAATCAAAACCAAAATGAAACAAATGAACTTCATAGTGTATTGAGTTGTAGCAAAAATCAGAAAGAAACCCTTTCAAAGACTTTGCAGCACAGAAAGGGGTAGCGGAGTATATCTTGCTGGGATACACCCTAAAACCAGAGAGACCTACAGATCATCTGAAACTATTTTCAGTAACCACAGTGTTGATATTACTATTCTGACTGTTGTGGGTGTCTATGGGATCAAGTAGGTCAGTGATTCTTTGGTGTGAAAAGAATTCGATTTTTACTATGGAGAAAAGAGAGAGAAAAGACCCACGAGATTATTTTAAAAGAAATCTGAAAGTCCTGAAACTGAATTGGAAGTATATGTTTTATCTTTTAAAATAGTATTTTTCAGTTGTCCATCCACAGAGCTTTAAAACAACAGTCAATGCTAGAACCAGGAGCATCCCCATTGCCCAGATTCTGGTATCTAACTATCATTTAAAAGGAACAAGGGTTCCCTGAAGATGTGGCTGATCCCAGGCACGCTGCAGGGGAAGAAGATAGTTTGGGGCATTCTGTCGTACCAGAGAGCAAGGAAGCTACCAAAGACTCCTGGGGCTGGGACTTCCCTGGTGGTCTAGCGGTTAAGAATCTGCCTGCCAACGCAGGGGATGCAGGTTTGATCCTTGGTTCGGGAAGATTCCACATGCCTCAGATCAACTGAGCCTGTCGCCACAATTCCTGAACCCATGTGCTGTTAACTCCTGAAGCCCACGCACCTAGAGCCTGAACCCCTCAACAAGAGAAGCCACCACCGTGAGAAGCCTGCACGCAGCATCGAAGACCCCGTGCAGGCGAGAGAGAAAAAGAAGGCGCCTGAGCCCACAGCAGAAGGACTCAGCAGCTCGAAGAGGCAGGTGATGGGTCAGTCTGGCATCAATAAAAGTAATAACAGCAGTGGCTTGAAACATAACAGACGTATTAAAAATCCCTAAGGACATAATAATACTAACAACAACAACAACACGGATGCCTCCTTCTGCCCCCATCCAAACTCATCTATCACCTTAGAAGATGCTGAGGAACCAGTTCATTCCTCTGAAAATTGTTAACTTATGGAAAAGACTTGAGCACTTACTATGCTTTTCCTAGATGAACTAAAACTTCAGGTAACCAAAAAGCTGTTAAGGGAAAAATTCTTTTTTGGGGGGCGGTGGGGGGAAAGTATTTCAGCTCATAAATCGAGACAAAATCACAACATTCACGTCTCCTCCTTTTGCAACCCTTACTGAGATAACGGACCACACAAGGACCATCAGTGGCCACTACATCCTAGAGAGACAGTCGGATGCTTTGCCGTCTAATAAAAATGCACAGCATCGTCTAGGAAGTAATATTTTGAAAAAAGATATTCAAGCCTGAATCTGATCAAACGTCTCATCCTAAATTCCAATTTACTGCAAATATACTGTTCAGAGGAATAAATTAAATGACCCCACAGGGATGCAATCAGCCGATCCAGCCAGGCTGTGGAAAATTCTATAGGATAAATGACTAAGTTTCTCTACAAAATAAACTAAAAAGGAGAAAAAGGGGGACAGAGAACCCGTGGACCAACTGAAACCTAGAAAACTCCAACCAACTGCAGCTGTGTGGCTTTCCTTTGGCTCCTGAGGCAAATAAACCAACCAGTAAAGGAAATGATTTGGAGACCAGGAGATCTGAACACTGACTGGGTATCTGATACTATTAAGGGGACCATTGATATTTGAAGGCACCATAATGAGAATGTGGTTACTGTAGTGAGGTTTTAAGTAGAGACTTTATAGTGTTTCTCTGCGGGAATATGAATGGATAAAAGGATACAGTACCTGGGATTGTCTTAAAAATATTCTAGGACAGAGGCTGGAAAATAGAGGGAACAGGGCTTCCCTGATGGTCCAGTGGTTAAGAATCCACCTTCCAACGCAGGGGAAGCGGGTTCCATCCCTGGTCGGGGAACTAAGACCTCATGTGCTGCAGGGCAATTAAGACCTCACGCAGCCATGTAAATAAATAAGAAAAAAAATAGAGCAAGCACGCTGGGCCATGTGCTGGTAACTGTTGAAGCCAGGGTGCGTTATGGTTTTATCTCGTCATTTTAGTCTCCTCTCTAACTCTGTAGATGTTTGAAACTTTTTCACAATTCAAAGGGGAAAAAAGGTCCCTTCGCACTGAAGGATGGAAGAGAGAAACACTGTTTTTTTTTTCTCTCCCTGTGACACTGAAGGTGGAAAGAGCAAGAAGCAAAATCCCACCTGTATCATCTGCACTTGGAGAAAATCACTTACAGTCATTATTTGACCATTAAATCACATGACACTGTATTTTTAATACAAGGCAAGGTGTAGGCTCTGGAGTTGGAATCTGAGCTTTGTGGTTACTTTGAACAAATTACCTGTCCTCACGCCTCAGTTTCTTCCTCTACAACATGGGGTGATGGGAACGTCCCTGGTGGTTCAGTGGCTGAGACTCTGAGCTCCCAATACAGGGAGCTGGTCAAGGAACTAGCTCCCACGTGCTGCAACTAAGACCCGGCACAAATCAATGTTTAAAATAAAATAAAACGAGGGACGTTCCTGGTGGTCCAGGGGTCAAGACTCTGTACTTCCAATGCAGGGGGTGTGGGTTCGATCCCTGGTCAGGGAACTAAGATCCCACGTGCTGCATGGCCAGAAAATAATAAAAATAAAGAAATGCAATGGGGGTGATGATAACAAGCCTTCCTTCTTAGGGCTCTTGTGCACCTTGCCCAAGACAAGTATGGGAGAGAAGCCCATACTGCCTGGCGCTAGAACGTGCCCTGTCTAAGCACGAGCGAGTCTTCCTTACCTGTTTCTATGCTCCAGCTATTTGGCCTGTTCCTTCCCGCTGACTTTCAGGGAGCCGGGAGTGGGTGCTCGGCACTGCCCAGACCTGGGAGTCAGGTGGGCCTCTGTAGCCCCCTCTGGCTCTGGCACATAATGGGTCTTTGCACTAATTGTCCCGGCCACTGAGCTGGTCTCCTTGGCCTCTGGGAGCCATTTGCCTTAGAAGTTTGCAGCCCAGGGCTCCCCAGGGTGGAAGGAAACTTAGAGTCAGCAACAAGAAGCTAATTGTTCCCAGCTCAGCTCCTCTGCACGATTTGAGCCTCCCCCTTCCCTCCCCTGCCGCCCCCCAGAGTCCCAATTAAGAGGTTTCTCCAGCCAGCCAGCATTGCCGGTGAGAGCTGCAGCCTCGGCCCAGGAAGGCCGGCTCGGCCTCGGTGATGCACCTTCCCGGGAGGAAGATGCCACAGCTGGAGGGTGTCCCAACCTAGACCCTCCCTCCTTTTTGCTGTCCTGTGCCAAGTCACTTCAGTCATGTCCGACTCTGCGACCCCATGGACTGTGGCCCACCAGGCTCCTCTGTCTGTGGGATTCTCTAGGTAAGAATCCTGGAGTGGGTTGCCATGCCCTCCTCCAGGGGATCTTCCCGACCGAGAGATGGAACCTGCGTCTCAGGTCTCCTGCACTGGCAGGGGGGTTCTTTACCACTGAGCCACCTGGGAAGCCCCCCTCCTTGGTTCACCAGCAGAAAAATTCTCTCAGTGATTTAATCTCAGTCTCTTCCTGTCCACCACCTTGACCTTGAAGCAATAAAGGCTGAGACTGCAGGTCCTAGAAACACTCTTGGTTGCTGCACATGGGTGGTTTGAGAATGTTCTGGAAGTGTCTGCAGTCACTGCCAGGTCGCCAGATCCCTGGCCTCCAAGCCAGAGCCTGAAGTTCTTTCCCCCGCACGACTGGCTTCCTGGTGACACGTGTCACCACCCCCCGCCCCCCCGTGCTTCCTGCCTGCGTGAGAACATGGAGAAGGCGGCCGTCTGCACACCAAGGAGAGAAGCCTCAGACAGAACCAACCCCGAGGACACCCGGATCTCGGCCTTCCCGCTTCCAGAACTTTCAGGAGATACACTTCTGGTGTTTAAGCCGCCCAGACCGTGGTGCCGCGTGAGAGCTGTCCACGCAGCTAGTCCACTTCCACTCCTGTTTCTAGCGTTTCCCTAAGGCTTGTTAGGTGTTTGCCGTTCTGCTCAAAAAATTACAAATATCCTCATTTAATCCCCACATAGCCCCAAGGAATAAAAATTAGCATCATTTTCATGCACAAATGAGGGAACAGAATCTATCTTGCTTCCCCAGCAGCTAGACGTGCATAGAGTCGGGCTCAGCAAATATTTACCGAAGGAAGGGTGCTCAGATGGACTATCACACTTGTCCAGGTTGCCGGTGAGAGGCAGAGCCAGGACTCTAATCCAGGCTCTGAGTCCTAGTCCAGCCCTTAAACACACTGTGGGGGTCAAGTACAGTCCAAGGACTTTGCACGCGCCCCTTAGCTCACGGCTCAGGGGCAAGAAGTGCGTTTTAGATTTTTCTGATAGGGCCACGGCTCTGCGGAGGGTCTGCACCTGAAACAAACCTGGTTTTGTTTCTAACCCAGTCTCACTGAAACTGCGCTGTTGCACCTGGTCACAGACAGGTCAAGGTCTGTACTCCCCGGGGCCTGGACGTGGACTTGGGGACAGCCCAAGGCCCTCTGCCTTGATCACGTACATGTCCTCTGCTTGGCCTGAACCGGTGATTTCAGAAACAGAGGGGATGCCCTCCTGTACCCTCCAGCTTCGGTCGTCTCCAGCCCGAGTCCTCCTTGCAGGCTTCCACCCCGGGCCAGGAGAGACCTCACGTACCTTGTAGCCCTGGTTGATGCCGTTGATGAACTGGGGGCTGGGAGCATTCCAGGTGAAGCGGATGGTCGTGGAGTTGGTGGCTTCGGCGTGCACGTTGCCCGGAGGGACTGTGGGGACTGGGGGAGAGTAGAGAGGTAGGGGTGTGGGTGGAGGGGCCATTGTCTGTCTGTCTGTCTGGCCCAGGGAAGCAGAGGAAACACACGAGGTTTGCAGACATAGCTTTAAACCGCCCCCCCCCCCAACCCCACCCCGCAGCCATGGAGACTTGAGATGCTCTCTTGCTGTAGATTGCCTGTGTGCTCAGTCGCTAAGTCGAGTCTGACTCTTTGTGACTCCATGGACTGTAGCCCGCCAGGCTCCTCTGTCCACGGGATTCTCCAGGCAAGAATACTGGAGTGGGTAGCCATTCCCTTCTCCAGGGGATCTTCCCAACCCAGGGATCGAACTGGCATCTCCTGCTTGGCAGGCGGACTCTTTACCACTGAGCCACCTGGGAAGCTTCTGTAGATTAGTTTGGGTTTAATAAAACCGGTCTGGCCCATTTCACAGGATGCCCATAAATACAAGTGATGAATCTGAAAATGCTCAGGGTGGTTTTTAGGTATGACGCTAAATGTAAGCTGTTTCATGATCCAGTTAATGGGAAACTTCGCAGAAGGTCCCTGTGCCCCCGAAGCCTCTGCCTTCATCACACCCACCCCAACCTCTTCATCTTCTCCTCCATTCTCCCGCCCTACAGGGTAACTGGGCACAGCGTCCAATAGCCTGTTGCTGCTGCTGCTGCTGCTAAGTCGCTTCAGTCGTGTCCAACTCTGTGCGACCCCACAGACGGCAGCCCACCAGGCTCCCCCCTCCCTGGGATTCTCCAGGCAAGAACACCGGAGTGGGTTGCCATTGCTTTCTCCAATGCATGAAAGTGAAAAGTGAAAGTGAAGTCGCTCAGTCGTGTCCAACTCTTAGTGACCCCATGGACTGCAGCCCACCAGGCTCCCCCGTCCATGGGATTTTCCAGGCAAGAGTACTGGAGTGGGGTGCCACTGCCTTCTCCGGTGCAATAGCCTGGGGCTGGATTAAACAGGCGACATGGCTGAAGCGGTCAGGACTGGCGCTGCTGCTGCTCCGTTGCCCGGTTCTGTCTGACTCTTTCTGACCCCATGGACGGTAGCCCTCCAGGCTCCTCTGTCCATGGGATTCCCCAGACAGAGATACTCTAGTGGGTTGCCATTTCCTTCTCCAAGGGATCTTCCCGACCCAGGGATCAAACCCAGATCTGCTGCACAGCAGGCAGATTCTTTACTGTCTGAGCCACCTGGGAAGCCCACGTTAGGACTGGGCGAGTATAGGATCCCACAGGCACAGAGCTTGGAGAAGCAGAACAGCGGGCACTGTGCCCACTCACCCCCCTGTAGCGTCCACTCGGTGACTTTGCTGCTGTAGACGCCCAGCCCGGCGCTGTTGTAGGCGGCCACCTCGATCTCGTAGTTGGTCCAGATGATGAGGTCCTCGAGCAGCAGGTTGTTGACTTCGGCATCCGTGATGTTCTTATACTGGTACCCGACAGGAAGCCCGGCCAGGCAGTACCTGAGGAGAAAGCCAGGATGCCAAGGGTGAGAGTCAGCCTGCGTGGCCCCATGTCCAGGAAACTGTCTGTGATGGCGGAAATGGTCCACATCCAGTAGCTGCTGGGCACCTGAGATGTGCTTAAGTGCAACTGAGGAATTACATTTAATTTAATTTTCTCGTTATTTAATTTCTTTTTATTAATTTAAATAGTTGCAAGTGACCAGAGGCTACCCTACTGGATAACACAGGTCTAGGGGATGTGTCTGGACTACTGTTTTTGATGGGGGAGGAGGACGTTGGTGGGATGGTTAACAGGATGCTGAGAGCTCCTGGGAAGATCTCACTGGTTTCAGCTTTGTGGGGTCATTGATGGGAGAGTGGCCTCCAAACTTTGGGCTGATTTTCCTTCTTGCTCTAGGAGAATGGCTCCCTTTTTTGACAGCCACTCACTTTGCTGGAGACAAAAGTCCTGAGGCTACCTGCTCTACCAAGTTCCACCCTCCACTGGGAAGAGAACACAGGGCGATAAAGAAATGGGATCTGAACAGGCACATTTTGGAGGATGGATAGCTTACGGGAGAACCACAATGCCCACGTACTTTCGATTCTAACTATTAGGGAATTAGAGGCCCCAGGTTATTCTGAGGCATCACGAAGCCCCACATCAGCGGTTCTCAAAGCCTTAGTGTGCGTTAAGGACACCTGAAAAGCTTGTCAAAACACAGCTTGCTGGGCTATCCCCAAAGTTCCCCATTCAGTAGTTCAGGGGTGGGACCTGAGAATTTTCATTCCTGTCTAGTTCTCATACTGACACGGCTGGTTCGGGGACCACACTCTGAGAACCACTGCCCTTTAGAGTCACCAGAAAACCCACAGCACAATTAACTGACTATGGAGTAGCCAAACCAATAATAACTTCTTCCAAAATTAGGGGCTTTCAATGCTGTGAGTGTCCAGGAAAGAGATATGGGAAGTTGCCCAGCATTTCGCAACCAGCCCGAGTTCAGAATATTGATGAGAGTTCTCAGTAGTTTCAAATAACAGGCCAAAATCTTCTTTTCTGAACACCAAATTTTAGTTACAACTTAATAACATGCTTTTAGGGTTACCAATAAGGAGCCTGGTGGGCTATAGCCCATGGAGTCGCAAGGAGTCAGACACGACTGAACGACTAATACCTTCACTTCTTCAAAGTGTCCCCAGTTAAACTGAAAAATAAAAGGCTATAAAACTGGGCTTCATTTTGCCATAAAGACCAAAGAAAGGAATTCTACTTTTTTTTTTTTTGCTGTGCCATGCAGCATGTTGGATCTTAATTCCCTGACCGGGGATCAAACCCATGGCCCCCGCAGTAGAAGCACAGAGTCTTAACCACTGGACCACCAAGGAAGTCCCCAGATTTCCACTTTTTAACCATTCTTGGCCAAGTCGTTTACCCACTGGGGAAACCTGGCCTTGGAGAGTTGCCTGTCTCCCTATAGCCCTGATGTCTGACAGACTTGCCCATGCATACAGCCCTAAGGAGACTTCACTGTAGCTCCTCTCTCACCATTCCTGTGGATTCCGAGGCTCTCACCGCTGGAAGTTCTTCTGGATGTCTAGCCTCAATGCTTCCTAGTGTAGGGTAGGCATTTCTTGTCTCGTCCTTGTTAGAGAAGGACCTGCCACGAACCTGCTCTATTTCCCAACCCACTCCCGACCCTCCCCGTCTCTGCCCCCTTCTCTCCCCTGCTGTCCTTGGGGTGGATGCCTACCTGATGATGTAGCCCTTGAGGACGCCGTTCTGGTGGTTCTCAGGGGGTGGCTGCCACTGGATCATGATGGACTGGTTGGTCCGGCCACTGGCGATGACGTTCTGTGGAGGGGCTGTGGGGGGCTCTTCAGGAAGGGAGACCCTGGAAGATACCAAGGACGGACAGGTCTTTTCACTCCTTGTCTCAACGGCAAACACGGAAGTTTAAAGGGATATGAAGAGACCTCACCCCTACTCAGTCCCTGCAGACTCTGCGCAATTGCTGTGTGCCTTTGGGCAAGTCATTTAACCTCTCTGAGCTTGTCTCTTTATCTAAAAAAGCAGTATAATAAAGCTCCATTTGTCTGCTTTATAAAAGTGGTTGAAGCTCAAATGATGCAATGTCTTTTCAAAACACTCCCTGTTGGCAAATTATTGTTCAGTCGGTAAGTCACGGCAGACCCTTCGAGATCCCATGGACTATAGCCTGCCAGGCTCCACGGGGTTCTCCAGGCAAGAATCCTGGAGTGGGTTGCCATTTCCTCCTCCAGGGGATCTTCCCGACCCAGGATTGAACTTGCGTCTCCTGAAATGGCAGGTGGGTTCTTTATCACTGAGCCACCAGGAAAGTCCCTGGAAAGCACCAGATGAGTGTATTTTCTGTGCGGTCGAGGGACCCAGGCCTCGGTTTCCCATTTGTCAAAGAAGCTGCCGTCGGGTCTGGTGGAGGTCATGAGTGTTTGAAAATTTTAGAAGTAGAAGTGTTTAAAACACTCACCTCCCTGTTACTAGCTGGTGGTGAACTCGAAACAGGCTTCCTCCACTAACCAGCTGGACCTTGACCCGGGCGGGGCAGGCCGGGTAGGGCGAGAGTTTGAGCCCTCCTCTGACCCCATACCCTGAAGCCTGGGGCCACTACATCTCTTTCTCTGGCATGGCCTGGTGACGCGGCGTTCCACCTCTGTGGATTTTTCACATAACTGACAGGCATCCACGAACAATAAGAGTTAATTCTTTCTGATGATGCCTTTCCCTGTTTGTTTATTTTTTTTGTGCCCCAGTGGATAGCTTTTCTAAAATGTACCACACCCTCCCATGTCTTTGTGCAGCCCGGAGTGAGGGTAATTTAAGCTTTTGCCGTGTGACTCAGGGCCCTTAGGATGCAGATTCAGTACGAAGATGACTCAGTGTTACAAAGGGAAGCCTGAATGACTGGAGAAGTTATAGGATGGTTTCCCTGCACTGCGGGGCTTCCTGTTATTGGGAGTTCGTGGCTCTGGAAGGTTGGGTCTGTTTATTTGCTTCTCTGCACCACCCCTCATGGTCCAAACGTGGCCTGGCCCACAGCAGATGCTCAATATACAGTGAATGAGGGCCCTCCCTGGTGGTTCAGTGGTTACAAATCTACCTTCCAATGCAGGGGCGCAGGTTTGATCCCTGGTTAGGGAACTAAGATCCCACGTGCCCTGGGGCAACGAGGCCCATGAGCCACAACCACTGAGTCGGTGTGCTCTGGAGCCCTCATGCGACAACTCGAGAGAAGCCTGAGGACTGCAAGGAGAGGTCCCAGGGCCACAACCAACGCCTGCTGTAGCAAGAAAATGAAAAGAATAATTGCAAAAAAAACAAAACAAAAATGATGAATGACTAAATTCTCCATGCCACTTCTTCCCCCTGCTAGAGTGTCACGCCTCAATGGCGTCTGGCTCGTAAAAGCCAGAAGGACTCAAGCTCACGGGAACTGCAAGGAAAACCACAATGACTGATTGAACCTGGGTGTGGGGAGGGGTCTGGGTACACATCTAAGAGCAAAGTGCATTCGTGGCTCCCTTAGCAAATATTATGACTGCTTATTTCTGGGCTCTCGATTCTGCTCCATTGATCTGCGTGTCTATTGTATTTGTGTGTGTGTGTGTGTGGCTGTGCTGCCCAGCTTGTAGGATTTTAGTTCCCTGAACAGGGATTGAACCCAGGCCATGGCAGTGAAAGTGCTGAGTCCTAACCACTCAGGGAATGCCCTGTGTGTCTCGTTTTGGAAGCGTGGCATACTGTTTTGGTGACTGTAGCTTTGTAGTATAGTTTGGAATCAAGAAGTATGATGCCTCTGGTTCTGTGCTTTGTTCTCAGGATTGTTTTGGGTATTTGGGTATTTTTTGTGGCTCTATACAAATTTCAGGATCGTTTTTTCTGTTTCTGTGAAAAATACCATTGGAATTGTGATAGGGATGGGATTGATTCAATAGATGGCTTAGGGTGATATGGACATTTTAACAATACGAACTCTTCTCAATGGGGAAAGGACAGTCTCTTCAATAAATGATGTTGGGAAAATTGGAAGTCCACATGCAGAAGAAGGCAACTGGACCCATATCTTACACCAATCACAAAAAAACTTTTTTAACTTGAAAGGGATTAAAGACAAACTTGAGACCTGAAACTATAAAACTCCTAGACTAAAACGTAGGGGGAAAGCTCCTTGGCATTGGTCTTGGCAGCAATTTCCTGGATATGGTACCAAAAAACACAAGTAACAAAAGAGAAACAAATAAGCAGGACTATATCAAACTAAGAAGCATCTGCACGGCAAGAGAAACAACGAGATGAAAAGGCAGTCTACAGAATGGGAGGACATATCTGCAAACCATATATCTGATACTGGGTTAGCATCCAGAATATATGAAGAACTCATACAACTCAGTAGCCAAAACCTAAACATCTGAGTAAAAAAATGCACAAATGGGCTGCACATTTTTTCCAGAGAAGACAAATGAATGACCGATAGGTCCATGAAAACATGCTCAAGATCACAAATCAACAGGGAAATGCAAATCAAAACTACAGCGAGGAATCACCTTACACCCGACAAAGTGGCTATTATCCAAAGACAAGAGATAACAAATGTTGGCAAGGTGGGGCTAAAAGGAGCCCTTTAGGCGCTGCTGGTGGGAAGATGAATTGGTCTAGAAACGATGGAAAACAGCATAGAGGTTCCTTCTGCCCAAAGTTGGAAGCAGTACTACATACAATCCAGCCATCCATAGGATCTCAACAACGTATCTGCACCCCCTTATTCACTGCAGCGCTGTTCACAGCAACCAAAAGGTGAAACCAACTTAAACGCCCCATCAAGGAATGACTGGTTAAAGAAGACGTAATATATCTACACAATGAAGTATTTTCCAGCCACGAGAAAGAAACTCTGCCACCTGCAACAATACGGATGGGCCGGGGGGCACTGTGCTCAACGAGCAGTCAGCAGAGAAAGACAAACACTGCATGACCTCACGGCTACGTGCAATCCGGGCGAGCCGAGCTCAGAGAAACAGAGGAGAGTGGTGATTAATAGGGGTTGGGGGTGGAGGGAATGGGGAGATGCTGCTCAGAAGGTATAAACTTGCAGGGGTAAGAGTAACCAGTTCTGAGGAGAGAATGCACGCCTGGTGATTATAGCTAATGACACTGTATTATCCCCTTGGAGGTTGCTAAGAGAGGGGATTTTAAATGTTCTCACGACAGAAAAGAATCGGTAATTATGTGACAGGATGGAGGTGTCAGCTAACACCACAGGGGTAACCATTTTGCCATATAGGAGTGTGTCACACCACACGGCACGTCTCATACTCATACTGTGTTTCATGCCCATGATATCCCAATCCATCTGCAAAAAAGCATTAAAAAAAAGAGCAAAGCACACAGCTCTGGGGCATGGGATTGGGGGTCACTGTCACTCTGACCAGATGTCTCCTTTCTCATTAGAGGACTTTGCTTGCCCTACCGGGATCTAGGTGGGTAGATATGTGCCTCCTACATATAAGTAGATATTAGAGTGGATGAACTATGTTGCTGTTCAACTGTCGTCATTAAAAAAAAAGGCTTGTTGAAGGCTTCATGGGGTCTGAGCCATGCAAAGCATTGCACACGGAGGTCCAAGGGGATCCTTGGTGATTCTGGAACTTTACGTACACTTGGTGACGGGGATGTGGAGCAGAATGGGGTGAGTGTTGGAACTTGCGTGGCTCACAGAGAGACGCACAGCTCAACCGGATTAGTGCTTATCCCTTGTCAGGCGCTGCTCACAGCCCTTCACTCGTAACGCCTGATTTTTTTCTGCCTCCCTGTGAGACCGGCGTCAGTACAGTTACCCCCATCCGTCCGAGAGGAGCCACCAGGACGCGCCTGGCAGCCGGGGGCCCCCCGCCACAGTGGTTTTGGCAGCAGATGGCCCCGCCCAGCCCCCACCCTCCACTGGAGCCCCCGAGGCCCACCCTGCGCCCCTCACCTCTCCGTGTCCTTGCTGAACTGTCCCTTCCCCACGTCGTTGACAGCGCAAAGACGGAACTGGTAGGACCGTGCGGGGACCAAGCCCTTGACGGTCACCGAGGTAGTTTCAGGGTCCACGCTGGCCAGGAGCACCGTCCAGGGGGCATCTGCCGGGACAGAGGGTGGAGGCAGAGGTGGGCATCTTTGGGGGGCATGCTTCCTCCTGCTCCCACTCCCTGCAGCGCTCCAGCCTCGTACTTAATACCTCCCGCCCAGCTTGATCCAGTAGAGACTGGCCATGTCACTTTCCTGGGTCCTCTTAGCCCGCGTGTCCCAGGCTTGGAGGGTACTGGCTGCGGACGGAGCCGGGCTCACTGGAACTGAGATGCACTTGGCCTTCCTATCCTATTTCCCCCTCAAATTGATGAGCAAGCTGTATTTAAAACACCCTTCAAGTGATGCCTGCTAATTTGGGAGCTCACAGCTTGGGGGTGGAGGATAAGGAGAAATAAGAAAACTAATGACCGGCGTCTGGGAGACTTCTGGGCGCTGGGCTCCGGGTCCAGCCAGTGCCTCAGCCCGCTCCCTCGTCACAGGACGCAGGGAGGCGGACGCCGCGGCTCCGCACTGGGGAGCGGGGCCGCCCTGCCTGCGGTGGGTGCGGGGGGCGGGCGCGGAACCTTACTGTTCTCGGACATCTCCAGGACGTATCGGATCAGCGGGCTGTTGCCGTCGAAGGGCTTGGCCCACGTCAGGTTGATGGCCCTCCTCTCCGAGGTACTGAGGGTCGCCACGGGGTGCTCGGGGGCGTGAGGCAGCTGCCTGGAGGAGACAGGCGCGGTGGGCCCCCCGGGAGGTCTCGAGTCAGGGGGCGCCAGGACTCGGTCTGAGCCCCCGTGACGTCTAGCACTCAGCCCCCAGCCAAGCCTTCGGCCCTCTATCCAGAGACTGCATGCCGGCTTTGGAGCCCAACTGGCCAAAGCTGTAACCCAGGCTCCCCGCCCTAGACGGCGGCATCCCCGGGCTGGAAAGGCCCGGTCAGGCCGCCCCGGCCCCTCGCTCCTGCGCCTCCGCGTCCCGAGGCGGGCAGGCCGCCCTCACCTCACGCGCAGGTGGGCGCTGCGGGAGTCGTTGCCGCCGGCCGAGAGCACCCGGCAGGTGTAGGTGCCGATGTCCCCGGACCAGGTCTGCGAGATGCGCAGGGAGCCGCTGCCGTCCAGGCGGACGCGGGGGTTGCCCTCCGTGCTCAGCGCGACGCCGTCTTTCTCCCAGACGTGCCTGAGAGGGGGAAGAGCTGCTCAGGAAAGAGAGGCAGGCGAGGCGGGGTGGGGGCTGCCGGGGGTGGGCTCAGCCCAGGGCAGGTCTGGAGCAGGGAGCTCCAGAGGCGGGCCCCAGGCCAGGGCGGGCGGGGGGGTGGGGGGGCACCGACCATCACGCCTGCGGCGGGGGTCTGGGTGCGCGGCTTGGGCCAGGAGCGGACCCACATCGACTCAGCATCCAGTGTTCACACCTTCAGTTCAGGTCCAGGTCCCAGCCTGGTTGCTTCTGACCCGAAGCCACCACCAAGCCTCCCAGAGTGGGCACAAGCTATTCTCCCAAAGAGGTTAAAAGATTAGGGCTGGAAAAAGGATGAACGCTTCCGCCTAGACTACATTTGGGGATTAGTTTTATGAAGAGAACCATCACATCAATGCATCACTGTGACAAATTGACCTCAGTGTCCAAAAAAAAAAAAAAATCACTTTAGCTTTGGTCAGTCAGTACAAAGGGGAACTTGAGAAATTACACTCACACCCGCGCCTGACAATGAGAAATGCCTGCTCTGGATTTGTTCTGTGGAGGAGACACAATAATTGTCATCAACACACACCGGGTGCCAGCTTCTGGGAGGATGCAGGGCGGCTGCCCCCCAGGGAAGGTGGATCAGGGCAACCAGGGCAGGGGCTGGGCTGGGGCACTTTGCAAATAAGCCATCAATGACTTAGTGTGGGGGCGGGGACTGTCTATACAGCCCTAGAACTCTCTGGCTTTAGGGAGGCTGAGATGGCTAGACAGAATGAGCCTGTACTATTTTTAACTTACAGTTAAAAAAAAAAAAGTCAGAAAAGTAGCAACCACAGATGAGAAAAGAGTAGGAAAAAAGGAGAGAAAATTCAACAGTTTTCCTCCGTTGTTGTTGAGTCGCTGAGTCGTGTCTGACTCTTTGTGGCTCCATGGACTGCAGCACGCCAGGCTTCCCTGTCCATCACCAACTCCCAGAGGTTGCTCAAACTCATGTCCATTGAGTCGGTGATGCCATCCAACCATCTCATCTTCCGTTGTCCCCTTCTCCTCCCGCCTTCGATCTTTCCCAGCATCAGGGTCTTTTCCAAGGAGTCGGCTCTTTGCATCAGATGGTCAAAGTATTGGAGCTTCAGCTTCAGCAACAGTCTTTCCGATGGATATTCAGGGCTGGCATTTGAGGGTAAACCTTCCAGACGCCTCTCTCCTGGCCCCTAGGCAGCTACTACAGTGCTTCTGTGTTCTGGGCTGGAATGTTCCCTGGCCACTTACTGTTGTTGTGGTCTTGGGGATGTTTATCAAATGCGGTGTACCTCACTTTTCTCACTTGTCATATGACAGAAGAAATACCATCCATCCCATAGCGTTGCTATAAGGACTGTGTGAGTGAATATAAAATATTGGAGTAGCGCTGGAAACATGGTGATTGATAGAAGTTATAATATATGTTTCAGTTCAGTTCAGTGGCTCAGTGGTGTCCGACTCTTTGCGACCCCATGAATCGCAGCACTCCAGGCCTCCCTGTCCATCACCATCTCCCGGAGTTCACTCAGACTCATGTCCAGCTAGTCAGTGATGCCATACAGCCATCTCATCCTCTGTCGTCCCCTTCTCCTCCTGCCCCCAATCCCTCCCAGCATCAGAGTCTTTTCCAATGAGTCAACTCTTCACCTGAGGTGGCCAAAGTACTGGAGTTTCAGCTTTAGCATCAGTCCTTCCAAAGAAATCCCAGAGCTGATCTTCAGAATGGATTGGTTGGATCTCCTTGCAGTCCAAGGGACTCTCAAGAGTCTTCTCCAACACCACAGTTCAAAAACATCAATTCTTCGGCACTCAGCCTTCTTCACAGTCCAACTCTCACATCCATACATGACCACTGGAAAAACTATAGCCTTGACTAGACGGACCTTTGTTGGCAAAGTAATGTCTCTGCTTTTCAATATGCTGTCTAGGTTGGTCATAACTTTTCTTCCAAGGAGTAAGCGTCTTTTAGTTTCATGGCTGCAGTTACCATCTGCAGTGATTTTAGAGCCCACCAAAATAAAGTCTGACACTGTTTCCCGATCTATTTCTCATGAAGTGATGGGACCAGATGCCATGATCTTCGTTTTCTGAATGTTGAGCTTTAAGCCAACTTTTTCATTCTCCTCTTTCACTTTCCTCAAGAGGCTTTTTAGTTCCTCTTCACTTTCTGCCATAAGGGTGGTGTCATCTGCATATCTGAGGTTATTGATATTTCTCCCGGCAATCTTGATACCAGCTTGTGTTTCTTCCAGTCCAGCGTTTCTCATGATGTACTCGGTATAGATGTTAAATAAGCAGGGTGACAATACACAGCCTTGACGTACTCCTTTTCCTATTTGGAACCAGTCTGTTGTTCCATGTCCAGTTCTAACTGTTGCTTCTTGACCTGCATATAGGTTTCTCAAGAGGCAGGTCAGGTGGTCTGGTATTCCCATCTCTTTCAGAATTTTCCAGTTTATTGTGATCCACACAGTCAAAGGCTTTGACATAGTCAATAAAGCAGAAATAGATGTATTCCTGGAACTCTCTTGCTTTTTCCATGATCCAGGGGATGTTGGTAATTTAATCTCTGGTTCCTCTGCCTTTTCTAAAACCAGCTTGAACATCTGGAAGTTCACGGTTCACATATTGCTGAAGCCTGGCTTGGAGAATTTTGAGCGTTACTTTACTAGCTTGTGAGATGAGTGCAATTGTGTGGTAATTTGAGCATTCTTTTGCATTGCCTTTCTTTGGAATTGGAATGAAAACTGACCTTTTCCAGTCCTGTGGCCACTGCTGAGTTTTCCAAATTTGCTGGCATATTGAGTGCAGCACTTTCACAGCATCATCATTCAGGATTTGAAACAGTTCAACTGGAATTCCATCACCTCCCCTAGCTTTGTTCGTAGTGATGCTTTCTAAGGCTCACTTGACTTCACATTCCAGGATGTCTGGCTCTAGATTAGTGATCACACCATCGTGATTATCTGGGTCATGAAGATCTTTTTTGTACAGTTCTTCTGTGTATTCTTGCCACCTCTTCTTAATATCTTCTGCTTCTGTTAGGTCCATACCATTTCTGTCCTTTATCGAGCCCATCTTTGCATGAAACGTTCCCTTGGTATGTCTAATTTTCTTGAAGAGATCTCTAGTCTTTCCCATTCTGTTCTTTTCCTCTATTTCTTTGCATTGATCGCTGAGGAAGGCTTTCTTATCTCTTCTTGCTATTCTTTGGAACTCTGCATTCAGATGCTTATATCTTTCCTTTTCTCCTTTGCTTTTTGCCTCTCTTCTTTTCACAGCTATTTGTAGGGCCTCCCCAGACAGCCATTTTGCTTTTTTGCATTTCTTTTCCATGGGGATGGTCTTGATCCCTGTCTCCTGTACAATGTCACGAACCTCATTCCATAGTTCATCAGGCACTCTATCTATCAGATCTAGGCCCTTAAATCTATTTCTCACTTCCACTGTATAATCATAAGGGATTTGATTGAGGTCATACCTGAATGGTCTAGCGGTTTTCCCTACTTTCTTCAATTTGAGTCTGAATTTGGTAATAAGGAGTTCATGATCTGAGCCACAGTCAGCTCCTGGTCTTGTTTTTGTTGACTGTATAGAGCTTCTCCATCTTTGGCTGCAAAGAATATAATCAGTCTGATTTCGGAGTTGACCATCTGGTGATGTCCATGTGTAGAGTCTTCTCTTGTGTTGTTGGAAGAGGGTGTTTGCTATGACCAGTGCATTTTCTTGGCAAAACTCTATTAGTCTTTGCCCTGCTTCATTCTGCATTCCAAGGCCAAATTTGCCTGTTACTCCAGGTGTTTCTTGACTTCCTACTTTTGCATTCCAGTCCCCTATAATGAAAAGGACATCTTTTTTGGGTGTTAGTTCTAAAAGGTCTGGTAGGTCTTCATAGAACCATTTAACTTCAGCTTCTTCAGCGTTACTGGTTGGGGCATAGCCTTGGATTACCGTGATATTGAATGGTTTGCCTTGAAAACGGACAGAGATCATTCTGTCGTTTTTGAGATTGCATCCAAGTACTGGATTTCAGACTCTTTTGTTGACCATGATGGCTACTCCATTTCTTCTAAGGTATTCCTGCCCACAGTAGTAGATATTATGGTCATCTGATTTAAATTCACCCATTCCAGTCCATTTTAGTTCGCTGATTCCTAGAATGTCAACATTCACTCTTGCCATCTCCTGTTTGACCACTTCCAATTTGCCTTGATTCATGGACCTGACATTCCAGGTTCCTATGCAATATTGCTCTTTACAGCATCGGATCTTGCTTCTATCACCAGTCACATCCACAACTGGGTATTGTTTTTGCTTTGGCTCCATCCCTTCATTCTTTCTGGAGTTATTTCTCCATTGATCTCCAATAGCATATTGGGCACCTACCGACCTGGGGAGTTCCTCTTTCAGTATCCTATCATTTTGCCTTTTCATACTGTTCATGGGGTTCTCAAGGAAAGAATACTGAAGTGGCTTGCCATACCCTTCTCCAGTGGACCACATTCTGTCAGATCTCTCCACCATGATCCGCCCGTCTTAGGTGGCCCCACGGGCATGGCTTGGTTTCCTTGAGCTAGACAAGGCCGTGGTCCTAGTGTGATTAGACTGACTAGTTTTCTGTGATTATGGTTTCAGTGTATCACTGTTTAGTGATACAGTATATTTTGAGTATAAATAATACCTGGCTGCTGCTGTAGAGCACAGGGAGCTAAGCTGGTGCTCTGTGGTGACCTCGAGGGGTGGGACTAGGGTGGGTGAGCAGGCATTCCAAGAGGGGTGGGATATATGTAGACGTATGGCTGATTCACTTTGTTGCACGGCAGAAGCCAATACAACATTGTAAAGCAATTATACTCCAATAATAAAAAAAACCCTATACCTAGCTATTCATCCATCCTAATTTTAAAGCTGCTGTTTCCACCCAAGACAATATCATAAATTCCATTTAATGTGACATTTCTTCACCATGGTTCACTTGGCTGCAGAGCACTTCAAATAATCATTTCTCTGTAATTGATCCTGTAATGATGGGCATCCAATTTACCTCCTTGTTTTCTTTTTTTTTTTTAAATAAAATTTTTTCTGGCCACATCACACAGCCCGTGGGAACCTTGATCCCCGGCCAAGTATTGAACCTGGATCCTCTGCACTGGAGGCAGGGAGTCTCAGCCACAGGACAGTCAGAGAAGTCCCAAGCTCCTTGTTTTCTGATCTTACAGCTAATGCTGTGATGAACACCTCTATGGCAAAAAATTTGCCACATTCTAAATCACTTCCTCGGGTATAAATTCTCAGCAGTAAATCACTGAGTTAAATGTTAAGGCTTTTTATACAAATTTTGCAGATCACCAAAAGTGATCACCGTCAGTTCATCTCTTTGACTAGAGAAGGACCATCCTCACGGGCACTGACAGGATGGGTAGAATTTTACTAAAGCGAATCTAGCTGCAGAGGGTAATGCCTGCTCATGAAACAACCTGTGGCAAGCAGACACACTCTGTCCAAGACACCAGGTGTTAGGGAGCAGCCATCACTGCCTGCAGGTGCTCGTGCCAAAACAGCTGAGCCTGAATCTAAAGATCAGCTTGTTCTTTAGTTGCTAAGTCGCGTCCAACTCTTTGCAACCCCCTGGACTGTAGCCCGCCAGGCTCCTATGTCCATGGGATTTCCCAGGCAAGCACACTGGAGTGGGTTGCCATTTCCTAACTCCAAGGCATCTTCCCAGCCCAGGAATTGAACCCTCATCTCCTGCATTGCAGGCAGATTCTTTACTGCTGAGCCACCAGAGAAGCCCCCATGATCAATTACTTAAATCTAATCAGAAATACAAGGGATAGAAGAAGTGAGCCACAGCCTGAAAAAGCTGCTGGCCAAATCCAGATGTGGGCTATTCTACAGCAAGGATATTCTGCAAATTATGGCCCACTGCCTGTTAGTGTAAATAAAGTTTTATTGGAACACACACACAGATACACACCCATTTGTTTACAGATTGCTTATGACTGCTTTTGAACTGCAGACACAGACGTAAGAAGCTGTGACAAAGACTATATGGCCCTCAAAGCTTAAAATATTTACTCTCTGGCTCTTTACAGAAAACATTTGAGGATGTTTCTCCTATAGAACCTGGTTTCTCCAACTTATTAAGTGCATGAAAACAAGACAAAAATGAAAACCAAAATAGAGACAAAAATAAAAAGAAAGGGAGCCGTGTAGAATAGAAGAGACGCAGCAACTAAACGCAACGGGTGGATCCTGTTTAAACCCTGAGTGAAACTAACTCTGTGTACAAAGGCTTTCTGAGACACTCTTGGTGGCTGAAACACGGGCTGGTGTCAGAAGAAGCCAAGGAATTGTTCACTGTCTCAGGTGTGAGAGTGGACATGGCTGTTATGTTTAAAGAAAAGTCCTTTTTAGTAAGAAATGCACTAGACATATCTAAGGGTGAAACTGCACTTTTGAAATTTGCTTTTAAAAGAACTTTGCAGTTTAAAAAAAGCGTGGGGAACATTCACGAAACAAGATGGGCAAATGTGGATGATCGTTGAGGCTGAGAGGTAGTCCAGAAGGACTGAGGATGCAATTCTCTCTTCTCTGGGGTATGTTTTAAAACTTTAATAAGAGAATGTTAAAAAAAAGAACCCATCAGTCCTTTTAACTCAGGGGACATTTCCCCCCAAATAATCCATAAAGATATAGCTGGCTGTTGAGCAATTTGGATGAGTGGTTTTTAGCTTTAAGTAATATTAGATAGTCCTCAGGAAACAGAAGATGTGCAAAAATATTTAGTTATAAGGGCATTCAGAACGATATTTCCTAATATTAGCAGCAATTCAGAAATAATCAAATTACCCAGCGTTAGGGAATTGGTAAGATAAATTATGGGGCGTCCACACAGTGGAGGACGGAATAGTCATGTAATTGAGTTTACTCAAAAATATTTATTGACAGAACAAGAGATTCGTAACAGGTTCTTCAGGGAAAAAGCAGAGAACACAGTGTTTTTAGTTTCTTCAAATGGCATTCAAACATTCCTGTCGCTAATGGAAGGAGAATGAAAGTGCGAGTCGCTCAGTCATGTCTGACTCTTTGTGACCCCACGAACTGCAGCCCCCCAGGCTCCTCTGTCCATGGGATTCTCCAGGCAAGAGTACTGGAGTGGGGTACCATTGCCTTCTCCAATGCATGAAAGTGAAAAGTGAAAGTGAAGTCACTCAGTCATGTCCGACTCTTAGCGACCCCATGGACTGCAGCCCCTCAGGCTCCTCCATCCATGGGATTTTCCAGGCAAGAGTACTGGAGTGGGGTGCCACTGCCTTCTTCCAGACACCTCAGGGACTTCTAAAATTACTTAAGTCTGGGGGCCCGTCCCACCCCTAAGACTCCCCTCCCCTCGCCTAGGCGATGGAAGGCAGACAACGGCAGGAGATGAGGAGGTGGACTTGGTCACAGATTTTTGCCAATTTAGGGGGATGGAGGGACCGACTCTGCTCTCTCCTCCATCTAGAAAAGATTGTCTTAGATGGGTAAGTCCATCCTAAGGCGAGGTCTCCTCCAGTAAACTGGAAGCACGATTTCTCATCTGTAGTTCACTGGGGGGCCTGGAATGTGGGCCTACAGCTATATTGCAAGGGGTCCCTGAATCTCTTTGTTCACAGGAATTTTCCAGACTATGAATAAAATGTGCAAGCATTTCCCAAGTATTTGTAGATAGTTCAGTTCAGTTCAGTTGCTCAGTTGTGTCCGACTCTTTGTGACCCCATGAATCGCAGCACACCAGGCCTCCCTGTCCATCACCAACTCCCGGAGTTCACCCAGACCCATGTCCATCGAGTTCGTGATGCCATCCAGCCATCTCATCCTCGGTCGTCCCCTTCTCCTCCTGCCCCCAAACTCTCCCAGCATCAGAGTCTTTTCCAATGAGTCAACTCTTCACCTGAGGTGTCCAAAGTACTGGAGCTTCAGCTTTAGCATCATTCCTTCCAAAGAAATCCCAGGGCTGATCTCCTTCAGAATGGACTGGTTGGATCTCCTTGCTGTCCAAGGGACCCTCAAGAGTCTTCTCCAACACCACAGATCAAACGCATCAATTCTTCGGCGCTCAGCCTTCTTCACAGTCCAACTCTCACATCCATACAGACGTGACCACAGGAAAAACCATAGCCTTGACTAGATGGACCTTAGTTGGCAAAGTAATGTCTCTGCTTTTGAATATACTATCTAGGTTGGTCATAACTTTTCTTCCAAGGAGTAAGCGTCTTTTAATTGCATGGCTGCAGTCACCATCTGCAGTGATTTTTGGAGCCCCCCAAAATAAAGTCTGACACTGTTTCCACTGTTTCCCCATCGATTTCCCATGAAGTGATGGGACCAGATGCCATGATCTTCGTTTTCTGAATGTTGAGCTTTAAGCCAACTTTTTCACTCTCCTCTTTCACTTTCATCAAGAGGCTTTTTGGTTCCTCTTCACTTTCTGCCATAAGGGTGGTGTCATCTGCATATCTGAGGTTATTGATATTTCTCCCAGCAATCTTGATTCCAGCTTGTGTTTCTTCCAGTCCAGCGTTTCTCATGATGTACTCTGCATATAAGTTAAATAAGCAGGGTGACAATATACAGCCTTGACGTACTCCTTTTCCTATTTGGAACCAGTCTGTTGTTCCATGTCCAGTTCTAACTGTTGCTTCTTGACCTGCATATAGGTTTCTCAAGAGGCAGGTTAGGTGGTCTGGTATTCCCATCTCTTTCAGAATTTTCCAGTTTATTGTGATTCACACAGTCAAAGGCTTTGTCATAGTCAATAAAGCAGAAGTAGATGTTTTTCTGGAACTCTCTTGCTTTTTCCATGATCCAGAAGATGTTGGCAATTTGATCTCTGGTTCCTCTGCCCTTTCTAAAACCAGCTTGGACATCAGGGAGTTCACGGTTCATATATTGCTGAAGTCTGGCTTGGAGAATTTTGAGCATTACTTTACTAGCATGTCAGATGAGTGCAATTGTGTGGTAATTTGAGCATTCTTTTGCATTGCCTTTCTTTGGAATTGGAATGAAAACTGACCTTGTTTTTTCATTCCAATTCCAAAGAATTTGTAGATAACATTTTAATAAATAAAACACCAAAGTGTTCCTTAATCAACAGAGCTTTTTGTTACAATAAAAATTTTCAAGTGACGGATGCTAAGATGATAGTGACTATTTCTGTAAGTGTCTGAGACCCACAGCTGTGTTCTACGGGGGTATTGTGTGGGTTCTCTTGGAAGACATTTTTACAGTTGGTATATTAATGTTTAACAACACTCTGATAAACCCCGGGATAAGCAGGTTCTGGATTATTTGATGGCCACGTTCTAACCACACCTACATGATTTCAGGGCTCACGTCCGTGTTTGTGTGGTACCACACGATGGCTGTCCAAAGGGCCGATGTTCGCTGTTTAATGAGGTGTTTCTTTAAGTGGGGCCTGAGTCAGAGCCTCTGAGAAGGGGTGTGGGGCTAAAAGTCTAGTCTCCTTGAATGGACGCTGGTGCAGCCACCTTGGAAACCAGTCGGGAGGTTCCCTATGAAACTAAAAATTGAACTAGCACATGCACCAGCAATTCCACTCCTGGGCGCATATCCAGACAAAACTCTGCTTCAAAAAATGCCCGTGCCCCAGTGCTCACAGCAGCATTGTTTACAACAGCCAAGACACGGAAGCAAAATGTCCATCAACAGGAATGGATGAGGAAGACGTAGTGCATATATCCAAGGGGACACCGCTCGGCCCCCAAAAAGAACTTAATGGTGCCATTCACAGCAACGTGGATGCGATTAGAGGTGGTCCTACTAAGTGAAGTAAGTCAGAAAGACAAAGACAAATATCACATGATGTCACTTAAATGTGGAATCTAAAACTTAACACGAAGGACCCTGTCTATGAAACAGGCACAGACTCAGGCATAGGGTGGGTAGACTGGTTGCCAAGGAGGGGGGCGGTGGTTGGGGGAGGAATGGAGTGGGAGGCTGGGATTAGCAGATGTAAGCTTTTATACATAGAATGGATAAGCAACAAGTCCACTGTATAGCACAGAGAACTATATTCAAAATCCTGTAATAAACCATAACAGAAAAGAATATTTTTTTTAGAGAAGAATGCGTATACATGCGTAGAACTGAATCACTGCTGTGCACCAGAAGTTAACGCAACACTGTGAATCAACTGTACTTCAGTAAAAATAAAATAAAGGGAAATGAGGCAAATATAAATATCAAGAAATAAAGCCTAGTACCCTTGGCTTCCTGGGGTCCCACCTGGCACGGCCCTACGGCCATACGCCTAGTGGCCACCAGGTGGCGCCCCAGGACGCACTCGGGTCCCACGCGGCGCGGCCGAGACTCCAAGGGGCGTCCCTCACTGCCCGGCCGTGGGCTTCAGCGGTGACGTTGCCCATAGAATAGAACAGCACGAGGGACTATTTATTTCTACGGAAGCAGTTACTTTTTTTTTTTAAACACAGCATCCAAAGCTCAAGAGGGTCTGAAGGGGCTATTTTCTCCCAGTTCTGGCTCAGAAACCTTGCCCAGCACAGCCCAGGAAGTGTCCCCGTGCCCCGCCTGGCGGGTTCCCAGCTTGCAGGCCTGTCTTGGCTGCTCCCTGCGCTCCAGTTCTGGCTCAGAAACCTTGCCCAGCACAGCCCAGGAAGTGTCCCCGTGCCCCGCCTGGCGGGTTCCCAGCTTGCAGGCCTGTCTTGGCTGCTCCCTGCGCTCCCAGGCCTCCCCAGGGGCTTTCCCGGTTGGACCCGGCTCCCTCCAGGCTTGCGAGGTCTGGGCTCCGATGGAGGACGGCAGGGGCAGCCCCTGTCTGGGCCCTGGGCCCCTCACGAGTGTCTCACTGGGAGTCACCCCAGGGCCCTCCACTGCCCCAGGCATGTCAGGACCCCCACGCCTCTTCACCAGACCCGTCTGCTGTCCATGGGTGGGGAGAGGGTCTAAGATCTGTGGGCGAGGGCTAGCAGTGGGGTCCCGAGCATCTCAGAGCTTCCACGTCTCCCCAGACAGAGGCTTCTTCCTCTCCCGATCCCTAAAGGCCCACCCTCTTTCCTATGTTTCTCCAGCTTTCATCCCCTCCCCCCGACCCCAGGCTGCCCCCTTCAACTCAAGCTGGCTCAGTCCCCAGACATGTACTTCGTTGCTGTTCAGTTGCTCGGTCGTGTCGGACTCTTTGCAACCCCATGGACTGCAGCACGCCAGGCTTCCCTGTCCTTCGCTGTCTCCTGGAGTTTGCTCGGATGCAGGTCCATTGAATCGGATGGACATGCTTTCAATCATCGCATCTCTGCTGCCCCCTTTGCCTTTTGCCTTCACTCTTTCCCAGCGTCAGGGGCTCTTTTGGGCCGTAGGGTCCCCAGGTCTCAGTCCTGCACTGAGTCTGTACGTGGCTGCTCCCTGACCCCTACGGGCCGCACTTACCTCCCTGCACGGACACTCAGCCAGCAACCAGCGACCCCTGAAAGCTGCCCCTCCCCTCTTGCCTCCAAGGGGCCTCGGCCGCAGGAGTACCTGACGGTCACTCGGGGGTCGTGGGTCACTCCGCACACCATGGAGGCCTGGGTGCCCTTGATGACGCTCTGGTCCTGGGGGGGCCTGGTGATGCGGGTCCGGGCTGAAAGACAGCAGGGAGGTGGCCTGGTGGGAAGGTGGACAGGTGGGCCCTAGACGGACAGGTGAGATGCAGGTGTGGTGGGGGTCCTTCCGGAGAGCTGGGCCCCTGCGGCTGCGCTCTACAGTGGACTGGTCCACCACGGCGAACATCCCAGAACACTAAGAGCCACGGGAATTCTGGGAAGTGATGCTCATAGCGGGGGCTCTTTTAATTTCGTGCCCACGGGATGGACAAAGAAATAGACGCCTGGGGATGATCATGGCCGTGCTCCCCGGGGTCCAGCCAGGGTAAAAACAGGACCTCTGGCTCTAAGACATCGCCCATCAGGCCCCTGGCACTCAGGCTAGGAGGGTGGCCCACCCCTCCATGTGGCGCCAGACCCCAAGGGGCAGGAAGGGGCTTGGGAGGTTCCCCCAGAGCAGGGGCCAGGAAACCATAACCTGGGGGTCAAGTCCGACCGGGGGCCGCCTGGGTAAATCCCCTCCGTGCTGGCACCCAGCCACGCCTGCTGCGTTCAGCACTGCCTACGGCTGCTTTCCTGATGAAACGGAAGGGTTTGTGGAGCTGTGACAGAGACTGTCTGGCCCACGGGGCCTGAAGTACTTCCTCTCTGGCCCTTTCCAGCAGAAGTGTGCGGATCTCTGCCCTAAGGCCTACGCGCACAGCTGTCTTCTCTTGGCTCGGCCCGAGCGGCGAGCCCTCGCAGCAAGAGCCCCCGCCCACCCAGCACCGCCCTGGGGACTGTGACCTTCCTGCTCCGTCCTCTGAGCTCCTCTGTCCAGGTCTCAGGACCATGTGGGCTGGACAGACAGGTGGACGTGGGGCCGCTGGGGCTCGTACACTCTCAGTGCACGCTCACACACAGGCGTGGAAAGGACCCCGGCCCGGCCTGGGCACTCACCCCACACCACCAGGTCGGCCGAGGCTTCGTCCGCCCCTCGCGAGTTGGTGGCCAGACAGGTGTAGGTGCCGGCGTCGGAGATGTGCGTGGGGCTGATGAGCAGACTGCCCGACTCCAGGAGTGTGAAGCGCGGCAGCTGGACCGAGCCGCTCGCCAGAATGCGCTCCCCTGGGGGACACGGGCACAGGTGGGCTCAGGCTGCCGGCCCGCTGCCCCCTGGCCACCCCCGGCATTCGGCCATCACCAGGGGCCTGGACCACACCTCACCACCCCCCTGTCCCCCTGTCCCAGGGTGAGCTCCCAACTTTAGGAAGGCCAACTGCATGTCCCCTGGAGGGGGCATGGCGAGGGTGGCAGGGCTGCGGACCAGCCTGGTTTCGGACCTGGGGACAGACACAGGAGCAGGGGGCCTGCACGGAGCCCGGGCTCCTGCTGTCTCTCCTCCCACCACGCTATCTGCCCTTCAGCAGGGAAGACCAGCGCTGCCTCCTGCCGGCGGGCACAGCCCTCGGAGGCAGCTGGCACCTGGGCTGGGGGGAGCGCACAGACAGCTGCGACAGGGCGGTGACGGGCCGCCTGCAGAAGGATGCTTCTGGAGTCACCTTCAGGGGAGCGCAGAGGAGCGGCGGGCGGGAGCAGCCAGCGAGGGGGTGTGGCGGGGGGCAGCGCTGGCGGGGACAGACCTCCCACTGGGGACCCGGGGACCCTGGTGGCTGGAAGGAGAGAGGGAGGGAGACCCTTGTGTCAGAGTGTGTCTGAGAGTGTGTTGTTGGTGACCATACCTGTTTTTAAAGAAAGTCCCACCTGCCTGTACCGAGGGGACTGTCCACGTGCAAGCTTGTGGGTGAGTGGGTCCCTTTGCACACGTGTGTGGGCATACTGAACCGGTGAGTGTATCAAGTGGGCGTGTTTATTTCTGGGTCTGGGCACACACCCCACCGATACTGACGAAGCAGCCCCTGTGGGTCACTCTGTTCTAAGCTCCGGGGAGACGGCAGGGGACAAAACTGAAAGCCTGGAATCGTGGGAGGCGGGGTGATCAGTAGACTGAATATGCCGATGACCTTGTGTATTAGAAGGTGGGGAGACAGAGCAGGGAGGGGGCGGAGGGAGGCTCTGGGTGAGAGGAGGGTCATGCGGGCAGAGGCTGGGGGTGTGAGTGAGTGACAGTGTGTACCTGTGTGTGTGTCCCTGGGGAGGGTTGTGACATGAGTGTACAATGCGGGGGCGTGGAGGAGGCACGGGGTGGGTGGACTAGGGGGACAGCTTGGGCTTTGCTGGCTTTGCCTGGGGAGGGGGTGGGCCCCCCTCCCCATACTAACAACCTCCACCACGGAATTACGTCAGCCAGCACAGGCTGGTCTACTTCCCAGACACGGTGCAGGCCCTTCCCAGGCACCCGCTCATCTAGCTTCCATGCTGCTCCCAGGGACGCATCCCACAGCCCCCAGTTTATAGATGGGAACGTCAAGGCTCCGAGTAGTAAATAACTCACCCAAAGTCATGGGTCTCACCAGAGGCAGAGCCTCTGGAGCCTGGAGCCGGACAGGGCAGCACACGGTGCGTCCCGTGTGTAAAAGAAGCCCTCTGGGGTTGTGCAGTGCACAACCTTCCCAACTGTGCACGGGAAAACCCCCTGGCTGGCTCCGGAGCTGAGCCCCAGGGCTGCCTGAGACTTTTGGCCACCCTCTAAAGTCAATCAGTCTCAAGTACCTTTTTGCCAAGTGATGGCCGGCCGGGGCGCCCCCGAAGTCTCACAGGCCAGCACCACTGACATGCCGTCGATCACCGTGCTGTCCAGGGGGCCCCTGGTGATGTTGGGGGCGATGCCTGCAATGGGAGACAGTGGGGTGTCTTAGCCACATCCAGTCCTGTCCTGCCCCCCACTCCCATTGGTGTGGGTCCCTCTTCAGGGAAGGATGCAAGTGTTCTGGGAGGACCCGGTGCCAGGAAGAGCCAGAGTGCCCACGAGTGCCCCCTCACCACCTGCCCCGTGGAAGGACCCTGGAAGGGTCGACCCAGGAAGGACGCCAGTCCCTGCCCTGCCTCGATCCTCAAGCCTCCATCTGGTGGAAACTGAGGGCTCCCAAGGGCAGCTGACACCCTCCATGACAAGGGAAATGGGATCACCTTTCATTAAACAAGAAATCGAGGCTCTGGTTTGTAAAAGCAAAAACCAGTGCTGGCCGCAGAAGCAGCAGGCATGACAGGCCAGTGACGCCGCTCCGGGGGGAAGCCTTCTGGGATCCTATTTCTGCATCTACAGCAGCCTGTTCTCAAGAGGCCCCTGGCTTGGAGGAAAGCTGGGTGGGGGGAGGGTGGGGACTCGGGCAGGACAGCGAAGGGGACTCACTGGTGACGGCCAGGTAGGTGGAGGTCTGCGCCTCGCCGGCCGCGTTCCGGGCAAAGCACTGGAGCATGCCGGTGTCGTCGGGCACCAGCCCGCTGATCTGCAGGCCCCCATCGCCTCGCTGCCGGAAGCGGCTCAGCCTCCCCACCTCCACGACGGCCGCGTCCTTGTACCAGGTCACGGAGGGCGGCGGCACACCTGGGGGGTCAAGCGCCCACCATCAGCCACCTGCGAGGGATGCCCCGGCCCCGGAGGCTGGGCTGCAAGTCCTTAAGGTGGGGGGGTGGGCAGAATCCCTGGTGTGTTCTGGTTTCTAGAAACTTCTCAGTGCGTGCTTGCATGCTAAGTCGCTTGAGCCTTGTCCGACTTTTTGCAACCCCATGGACTGTAGCCTGCAGACTCCTCTGTCCATGGCGATTCTCCAGGCAAGAATACTGGAGTGGGTTGCCATGCCCTCTTCCAGGGGAGCTTCCCGACCCAGGGATCAAACCTGTGTCTCCTGTGGCTCCAGCCCTGCAGGCGGATTCTTTACCCGCTGAGCCACTGGGAAAGCCCGAACCTTCTCAGAGGTGCCACTACTGGTCTTGGAAGCGGGGAAAGTTGTTCTTAGATTCTCAAATTCTCATAGAGTAGGCATTCCAAGCAAATTTACAAGTTCCCGGGGTTAGTTCAGCTTGGAAAGGCTGGACATACTGTATTTTCTCCTGGGATATTTAGTGGAGTCTTCTGTATGCTCTGGGAACCTCCAGCCGGCCTTTCCAAACCCAGGCGAGCACAAGCCCAGTGTCTAGGGGTTCACAGGTGGAATGGGGGTTTCTTCGGAAGCCCCGTCCTGCCTGGTCCGCACAGGGAGGAGTGTGGGGGCTCCTCCTAACCCCTCAGCCTTGCCCGAGCTGTGTCCCCAGCCTGGCACCCCTTCCCCACATCCCCTGGCCCTCCCATCTCTCCCCCTGCATCTCTGCTCAAAGGTGGCTTCCACAGAAAAGCTCCCCAGGCTCCGTTCGAATGACCACCCTCCAGCGCCGAGCCCATCAGCCTGCCTGCTTCTCCTTCCCCCGCACTTTTCAACCCCGACACCCGTTTTTCACCCACTCCAAGCTACGCCTTTGTTCTCATCGTAATGTCTCTGAGATGAGGACGTGTCTTACAACCGACAGCATGTCATAATTTAATTGGCAGCCTTTTTTCTTTCTTAGTGGCGCATAAAATAATGGGGCATCTTACAACCCATGGCATTGTAGATGAAATGAAATAAGGCATCTTTATTTGTTTATTGGTTTGTCTGTCTCCTTCACGAGAACGCACAGTTCTGTAATAGCAGGGATCTGGCTCTTGGGTTCATTCCGTGCCTCTCCAGCCCGAAAACAGTCTCGGCACACGTTGCTCAAAGTATCAGATACTCAGTCGTGTCCGACTCTTTGGGACCCCCATGGACTGCACCCCGCCAGGCTCCTCTGTCCATGGGACTCTCCAGGCAAGGATACTGCAGTTCCTGACCCAGGGATCGTGGTAAGCCCACCCCACACCAAATGTTTGTCCAATAAATCACTGTCTTCCCCGTGTGTGATCTCAGGACGGGGGTCAGTGTGCCCCCTCCTCCTCCACGGGGCCCTCCCGCCTGCCAGGGTTACAGTCTCCTCTCTGCTCATCCTGTCATCCCATTATCCCAGATTGCACCCTGGTTTTGGGGTGTCTTTTAGCTCAGCTGGACTCAAAGGAGAAGGATGGGAAACGCGGTAAGGGTGCAAGAACTCTGAGAGGGGCTGGGGGTTAAGTAGAAACAGTCGGAGGAGACGAAGCAGAATGGCGCAGAGCCCAGGCAGAGACACATCCACGTCCTAGCAGTTCTGACATGACGACAACACCGCATTGTTGCAGCTCTCACATTACGGGCAATTTGAGTCTGTCACCTGTCCTGAAATTACGGTAATTTGGATTCATTTGTAACCTTCAAGTTATGGTAACACAGGGTTGATTTCCAGCCCTAAGATTACGGTAATTTTTCCTGTTTGCTTCCTGGGGTGTCTGCTTACAGCCAGACTGACTCTGCGCAATGGTGAGAGGGTGGTGGGCTTTAGAAAAGTCCGTGTCAGGGAGGGGAGAGGTTGAAGGCCCCCCTCCAGCCAGGCCACCAGGTTACCTTTGGCGCGACAGGGGATGTCCACCACCTTCTCCATCTCCGCTGTGATGTGTCTCTCTGGCTCCTTGACAAACTGAGGTGGCTCTGCAGGAGGAAGGACCGGGGGAGGGGATCAGAGCCATGCTCCTGCTGATATGGCTGCTGATCGGGTCACCCGTGCTGCCCCTTCACGTCGGGAGGACTCCAGCACTCCCACCCCGTCTCACCCAGCACGGACAGGTAGGCGCCACGGACGACGGAGGGGACGCTGCTGCTCCGCAGGACGGCCTCACACTCGTAGTAGCCGGCATCGCTGGCCGTGGGGTTGGGGATGGTGAGCCGGCGGTTGTAGTCGCTGATGCCGCTAGACAGCAGCGCCCCATCCTTCTTCCAAATGATGTGCAGCTTGATCAGAGGCCTGGACGGGCCGAGGGACGAGGCGGTCAGCTACAGAGCCTCCCAGGGGCTCGGGAGGCAGGGCAGGGCGTAGTGAGGCATGCAGGCACCAGGGGCCGGGCGCCTGAGTTTGCCCTGCCCCTGACACTTCCTAGGTGCAGGCCGTTGTGTGGGCTAGTCCTTCAGGGCTCTGGGCCTCAGTTTCCACATCTGTACAATGGGGACAACTATGCCCTGCTCCCCGGGGGTTGTGGTGAGGGGACACCTGGCCCCATGATAACTCATGCTCGAGGACTCTTGAGAGCCGGAAATTGGCCCTTCCACATGTCTCTCTGCCTCTGCTCTGCCCCGTCCAGTGTAAGTCAGTGGATGGGAAAGTGTGGAAGTCCGGAAATGTACATCCGGGGTCTCAGTTGCAGCATGCAGGAATCTTTAATTGCAGCATGTGGGATCTAGTTCCCTGACCAGGGATCGAGCCCAGGCCCGCTGCTTTGGGAGTGCGGAGTCTTAGCCACTGGACCAGCAGCAAAGTCCAGCTTTCCTCTTGCCCGCGCCTTCATACAAGGAGGCCGCGGCAGCAGAGGCGAGCAGCCGCTCCCCAGGCTGCTCTGGATGTCGGACGCGAGTGGACCCCCCACCAACCCCAGGTGTCCTGGGCCGGGATCCTCTCCTCTCGGGTGGGCCCTGCTTGCGTCCGGCAGCTCTCTGACCACCGGCCCATCACCCCTCCTCTAGGCTAAATACCCCGTCTTCTTTCATGGGCCCTCACGAGACATTTCTGGACCTTTGTGAATTCCACCTGGTCTCCTCGGATCCCACATCAGGAGTGCCCGCTGGGGTTAAAGGGGGAGGGTCGGAGGCAGGACCCACCTGGCATTGGCCACACACTCCATAGTCACCTCCGAGGTCCCGGCCACCACGCTGGTGTTCTTGGGAGGAATGATGATGGCTGGAGCGATGGGGTCTGCAGGGCCGCCGACATCTGGGGAGAGAACAGACGCTGGGAATCCCATCTGAGCCCCACCCGTGCCAGAGGGACGCTGCGGGTGTGGAGGGGGGGTGGGCAGACGCCCCACAGCCCCAGAGCTGAGCCTCCAGGCGCTGACCCCGGGGACCCTCCCCCCTTCCATCCTCCTCTGCTGGTGGGTCTCTGCACAGCGTCCAGGCAGAGCCCACGGGAGACCTCAGGATGCAACCCACGTCCCCCCCATAATGCAGTGCCCTCGTCCTCATCCCCTGTCCTGGCTTATTTTGGCCTTCAGAATCCTTCCTTCCGGCTGCATATATGCCGTGACAAGGACAATACATTGTCAGTAAGCCGACCACATCTCATCAGCTTGCTTCTTCATTTGCCACCTCTTCCACCAGAATGCAAACTCCCCATACTGGGCTGAATACTGTCCCTCAAGTTCATGTTCATGGCAGCTGTGAATATCCCCTTATTTGCAGAGAGGGGCTTCGCAAGTGCGGTCAAGTTAAGAGGAGGTCCTGCTGCGTCAGGGTGAGCCCAAAGTCCAGCACGATAAAACAGATGACTACTGAGAACGTGCTGTGCAAACAGGGGCCTCTATCGGAGGCCTGTGGCCACCTGAACGGGAAGGAAATCCAAAGAAGGGAGAGATGGGTACGCAGGGCTGATCCACCTTGTTGCACAGCAGAGACTAACGTACGACTGGAAGCAACGATAAACGCCAAGAAAAATTAACTAAAAATAACACGAAATAAAAGTGTCAGTCGCTCAGTCATGCCCAACTCTTTGTGACCCCATGGACTGTAGCTCGCCAGGCTCCTCTGTCCATGGGGTTCTCCAGGCGAGAAGACTGGAGTGGGTTACCATTTTCTCCTCCAGGGGATCTTCCTGATCCAAGGAACAAACCCGCATCTCCTGTGTCTCCTGCATTGACAGGTGGATTCTTTACCTACTGAGCCATTAGGGACGCCCAGTAAAGGCAGGAGGCTTTCCTTCCTTATTCTTTGAGTCTTTTGAGAAGGGGCCAGGCTCTTCTCTTTGTGGTCGGCCCAAGCCCCGAACTGGCAGAAACTCCACTATGTCTTGTACACCTGCTCCCTGGCTCCTGAAAATACAAGCCCAGAGGACTTTTTCCTCTCATTACAAATCCATCCAGTTGGCGCCTGTCCAGGAGGCTCCGGAGGTGGCAGGCCATAATGACTCACACGGCCCCGGGTCAATGGCAAATGTACATCCTTTATGGGGAAGTCAGATCGCCCGGTCAGCCCTCGGGAAAAGGTTTTCCTGCCGGGCCTCCCAGGCCTTGCTGGGAAAGGCCCTGACAGAATGGGAATAAAAAGTAAAAAATAAAGTAAAATGAAGGGGGAAAGAAAGGAAGCGTATAAACCAAAATAATTGCAACAATATAAAAGCCTCATGTAGGTGCCATAAAGAGCGATCGGATTGAAAGCTGCTGATATAGCCGAATCCATAAAAGTGTGCTCTGCGTTGTTTATGACACGCCGGGCCGCACAGGTTCCGAGGCCCAGATTAATGGGGCTCACGGAGGAGACAGACAGTCAGAGCCCCGCGGCCCTGGTGGGTAAACAGAGCCCCCGGAGTTTAAAAATATGGGGGTGCCCCACCCTGCCCCGCCGGACCTGGGGCTGCCTTGTTGGCTTCAGGAGGTTAAAGAGGAGATGGACAGCCCCTCGAGGGTCCTGGGGCCTTGTCCAGGCCCAGGCGGCAGCTGGCACGGCTCGAGGGAAGGGGCCCCTTCTGGATTCAGCAAAGGAGGGCCTGGGGCTCAGGAAGACCTGGTTCAGAACCTTGTCTCCCGACCCCACCCCCGCCACCCTGGGCATCCTGGGCATGACTCTGGCTGCTCTCCTCACCCCCCAAGTCTGTTTTCTCAGCTGCAAAACAGGGGTTAGAAGTCACTGCCTCTCAGGGTTGTGTGGGTTCAGCCCCTGGCTCGACAAACCTTCTCTGGCCAAGGGCTCAGTATGCGCCAGGCTGTGTGCCAGGCACAGGGATTCCCCACCAGGGGAGATGGGCAGGGCTCCGTCCCCCTGGCGTGCAGTCTGAGAGAAGTCAGATCAGCGCTTAGACATTCAGGAGATTAAGGTGGCTGCCACAGGCGCCTGGAGGGAGGATCCTGGGGCGTGGCTAAGGTGGTCAGGGGCTGGTGCAGAGCGCCTGGCCCCTAGTAGGTGCTCGCCAGGTGACAGCCCCTCCTCTGGGGAGTTGACTGCTGTGCTTGGGGCGGGGGTGGGGTGGGGTTTTTTTGCTTCTTCCCCCCACCCCCAGCTCAGCCTGGACCAAATGATGGAGCCAGAGGCCACCAGGAGGTGAAGTCATGACTCTCGGGGGCCACGTGACTGAGGGAAAGAGCACATGGGTACTAAGGGCTTCAGGAGGTCAGCAAAGCCTCCAGGGCCTGGGGGACGGGAGAGGGACTCAGGGAGCCAGAAGGGAGAAGAGCATTCTGGAATGGGGGCCCTGTGTGGGTGCCGGTGAGACGAACTGGGGAGCTGGAGGTAAAGGTGGGTGCCAAGCCCAGGTAGCCTCAGAGCGCCAGGAAGGGTTGGGGGAGAGCGCCTCCCAGCAGACGTGAGGGTCCTGGCCCACACGCCGCCCTGCCCCCAGCCCCCTCTCCTGACCTGTCCAGGGCGTCTCCTGGCGGAGCCCGTTATGTCCTCAGAATCCTTCTTAACCCAGTGCCAACAACGGATCGGTTCTTGAGGTCGTTCAGTCGCTAAGTTGGGTCTGACTCTGTGACCCCATGGACTGTAGCCCGCCAGGCTTCCCTGTCCAACGGGCTTCCCAGGTGACTCAGCGGTGACGAATCCGCCTGCCAATCCAGGAGACGTGAATTCGATCCCTGGGTTGGGAAGGTGCCCTGGAGAAGGAAAAGGCAACCCAACCCGGTATTCTTGCCTGCGAAATCCCATGGACAGAGGAGCCTCGGTACAGTCCACAGGGTTGCAGAGTCGGACTCGACTGGGAGACTGAACAACAAAGAGCAGGCTGCAGACTGGAGCAGGTGGAAGACGAGCGCCGTTCTCCATGCCTACTAGGGGAGGCCAGGCGGACCTGACTGGGGGAGGTCGGATCAGGGCCAGATTACTGAGAATTTACAAACTGGGCTAGGAGCTGGGAGTCGGCCCCAGGCGAGTACACGGGCACAGAGCGGTGGGCAGACGTGAGGATAAAGCGTCTCGACCTGGGGCCTCTTTACAGAGAAATGTTAAACCCAAGAGGAGGACACTCTTAAATCCTACAATTCTTCTCCCCAGCCCTGGGAGATATGTATATTGTAGTGTCCTTTCTAGGGAAAAGGCAGCTGAGGCTCCGAGTAGTGAAGGGGCTTCCCCAAGGCCACACAGCCATGGTCTCAAGGCTCGGCCTTCACCACTCCTGCTCTCCTCGCTTGTGCTGCGGGCTCCCCGTTTTCAAAGAAGGGAGATGGGCTGGAGACGGTGGCGGGAGGTCAGAGTGAAGGTGCTCAAGGGGGGGCCTTCAGGAGCAGGAAGCTGGAGTTCCCCGGGGGTGGGGGGCGATGTGCCCGGAGAAGATAGGAAGGGGGGTTCAGGGAAGCCCAGGCACCAGGTGTGAGGCAGTGGCTGCTGCTGCTAAGTCGCTTCAGTCGTGTCCGATTTTGTGCGACCCCATAGACGGCAGCCCACAAGGCTCCTCTGTCCCTGAGATTCTCCAGACAAGAACACAGTGGAGGCAGGGACAAAGGGCTGAGAACCAGGCATCATCCGGGGGAGGGGAAGCAGGAGGCTGGAGACCTGGGCGAGACAGGGAGGGTTCTAGAAGCTCAGTTTTCAAGGTGCCAGGGAGGGGGTCAGTGGGGCTGAGCCCTGAGCATCAGGGAGAATCAGGGTGGAGGAAGTGGGTTTCTAACCGGGAGGTCGTCAGGGATAAGGCCTGAGAAAGCAGGGGAGCCGGAGGGGGCCAGGACTGGAGGTGAAGACCGGGGGCTGGGTGACCTCTGCAGAGTCGAAAGAGCCAACAGCAGGTGCTTCTCGCCAAAACGGGGGGATGTGTGCGCCTCTAGACATCCGGGGAGTGGCCAACGGGCTGAGTGTTGCAGGCAGGGAAACCTGGCCCCATTATCGGCCTTGTGCATCATTAGTGAATGTTGCCGGGAAGTAAATTGCTTCACCTCTTCACCGGTTTCCTCAGCTTTCTCATCTGTAACTCGTGGAGGGGAGTAGCAGCCTGCCTCCAGGGACTGCTGCTAACGAGGGAACAGCGGTGCCTGGATGGTGCCCGGCCCACGGGAGCGGTGTAAAGGGAGGCTCTCGGTGTGAGGGGAAAGCAGAGGGACCGCCCAGGTGGACCCGCCCTGGGAGGGCGCACCTGACTGCCAGGGGCTCTTTGTCAGGGGTGGGGGTGGGCTGACTCCGGGTCTCCGGGAGGCCGGCCAGGGCGAGGGTGCAGGCACAGGAGGCAGGGCATCCGCTCTGGGCAGTGGAGTGAACGGGGCCCCAGGGATCCCCTGGAAAAGCTGCAGGCAAGGCAAGCGCCAGCATCTCCCAGGCGAGGTTGTGATGTGGATGGGGCCCTGGGACAGGAGGAAGCTGGGGGGTCCCCACCCAGGGGTGAAGCTGGGTCTCAGCCAGCTGCCCCAGGACAGTTTTGATGATAGGTATGGTGGGGGGCACCCACTTCGACCCGTTCTTCACCGTCACTTCACTGAATCCTCCCAACAATGCTTTGCCACAAGCATCATGTTGGGCGTGTGCGTGCGTGCTTAGTCGCATCCGACTCTTTGTGACCCCGTGGACTGTAGCCCACCAGGCTCCTCTGTCCGTGGGATTTTCCAGGCAAGAATAACACAGCAGGCTGCTATTTCCTCCTCCAGGGGATCTTCCCAACCCAGGGATCGGACCCATGTCTCTTGCGTCTCCTGCATTGCAGGCGGGTTCTTTACCCGCTGAGCCATCGGGAAAGCCCATGCTTTGCCACAGGCGTCCAGATGAGGAAACTGTGGCTCGGGGACCATGTGACTGGACCACAGGCCAAGCGGGTGGAGGGCAGGGAGACAAGCTGCCCCTCTGCCCTGGGCAGGCTTCCAGCTGCCCACGAGCCCGGGGCCGACCTGCCCCATCCAACATAGGGGTGGGGGGAGAAACACAGGGGGCCGTGAGCTCTTGAGTGACCGATGTCCCTATGGAAGGGGATTGAATTTTATCTGATTAAAAGCAGATCCCCGAGTCAGTTATTAGAACACTTCTAAGTATGTATAGAACAACTTGGGCTTCCGATCCCACCTTTCCAGCTGTACATTTTATGAAATCTAAATACAGATCACGTTTTCCAGATGAAAATCCAGCATCCAAATTTGAGGAGATGTGCTTTAAGTGTAAAATACACACGGATTTTCAAAGACTTAAAAAACAACCAGTGTAAAGTATCGCATTAATATTTTCTATCTTGATGGTATGTTCAGCTGATAATATTTTGGATATATTGGGCTAAATAAAGTGTAATTAATTTCGCCAATTCCTTTTTCCTTCTGAAACAGTGAGCTACCGGCAAATTTTAAATTGCATATGTGGCTCATATTACAATTCCGTTGCATGGTGCAGCTCTGATCAGGACCCAGTGGGACCACCAGCCAGGTACGAACTTGTCAAGAGCTGTGGTGGTCCGAGTGAGGTCACCTGACTGACACCTGGGCAGGGGGCAACTCTGGGGGTCACTGGCCTTTGCTCTCTCCATCTCCATCTCCAAAGAGCATGGATGTTTCCCGAGGGATGAGGGATGCGAAGAGGCTGCCTGCCCTGAGCAGAGAGGGGGTGAGGGCGCGGGAGTGGGGAGCGGAGGGCGAGACAGATGAGGGAGACGCTGCTGGAGGTGGGCGAAGTCGCAATTGCTCCCAGGAAATTGGCTGGCAGGCCGGCAGCTGGGGGATTTGTGTCAGCGACAACCACCAGGATTTGAAGTGCAGTCACTCGTGGGAGGAGAAATTAGCTGAAAATCAGCTGATTCTGCTCTCAATCCAGCACAAATCCTGAGAGCAGGGGGCGAGGGGGGCGGGAGGAAACAGACAAGTGTGGAGGAGGCTCGGGCAGACATGGGAGGGCCGAGGGAACCCTGCCTGTTTCTTGTGGGCCCCCCGGAGGGCTGGGGGCGGAGGCAGAGAGCGAACGACCCCCCTGCCCCCACCACCACCTGGGCTGGCCGGGAGGAGGCTGGTGCTGGGAGGGGAAGGCAGAGCAGAGTCGGGGGGAGGAAGGCTCCAACCTCGGGCTCAGGGTCAAGTGAGTCACCCAGGGAGATGCCTGACCTTGACTCGGACCGAATGGCTCGATTCCATTAGACTCCAGGTTTTCAGAACACTGGAAAATACATGGAGAAAAACACCCCCTCTGATGGCTCCTTTTCCCATAGAAACAGCAGCCCCACACTGTGGGCTGGGCCCCCAGGATGCCAGGATGAGCAAGACCCTGGCTCAAGTCAAGGTCAGAAGTCACACCTGTGACCCTCATGGGTCAGCACGCAGACTGGAACTCTGCTCCTCGCATCCAGGTCTCTTTCTTGGCAGACAGGGGTCTGGTCTGGGGGAGGGGGTCACTGCAGATATGGGAAGGGGTTCTGCAGGTGCCAGAAGGCCCAGGCACGGGCAGGTCGGGACTGGGGAATGTTTTGGGCTTTCTGCAGCTTCCCAAGGGGCTTGGTGGTACAGAATCCACCTGCCAATGCAGGAGACGTGGGTTCTCTCCCTGGGTCAAGAAGATCCTCTGGAGGAGCAAATGGCAACCCACTCCAGTATCCTTGCCTGGAGCATCCCAAGGACAGAGGAGCCTGGCAGGCTAGAGTCCTTGAGGTCGAAAAAGACACGTCTTAGTGACTCATCAACAACTGGGCTTTCTGGGCCCTGGAAGACAGAGGCTGGGATCAGAGGAAGGACATGGGAAGGTCCTGCGCTGGCTGGCACCCTCCTCGTGCTGCTGGCGGGGACGTCCCTGCGGGACTGTGGGTAATAAATGAGCCGGCTTGTGGAGCAGCAGCTGTGCAGATGTGGAAGACGTGAACATCTGGCTCCCGCAGGCGGCGTGGCGCTCGGCCGCTGCAGGAAGCTCTGGCCCCATCCCACGGACTCGGCGACTCCCCACCTCCTCTGCCTCCCGGGGGTGGTGTGTGTGTGGGGGGCTAGCGGGGCCAGGGAGAACGCCCGCTCCCCCACCCTACCCCACCCGACATCTCCATCAGGGCCGGGAAACCTGCCTTCGGTCTCGGCCAGACAAACGCTTCTCCGTCAAGGAGACTCAAGGAGTCACCCTTTCCGTTTGCCCTCCTCCGCACTCTGCCGCTGAGGAGAGGCTTGCCTCTCTCCTGCAGGGTAGGGGGCAGTCTCTGGCGATGGACAGGGGCACTTTGAGGCGGGAGCCTGGGCAGAGAGCCTGTGTTCCCATCAGCGAGGATGGCTCAGCTCCGACTGCAAGTGGTGCCTCTTATGTGCCAGCTGAGTGCAGGCAGTCGGCACCCTTCTTTAACAACGAGCTTCCCAGCTCCTGGTGGGCTCTTGCCACTGGCCCCTGAGCCCCAGGGGTGGCTGTAACCCTCTCATGCACACACTTTTCCCAACATTTCATGCTTCCCCCGGGTCTCCAGGGGGCCCGCTGACGGCCAAGCTAACTGTCCCTGCTCCTGAAACCATCTCAGATTCATGGGGATGGAGTCCAGAG